>NC_064897.1:7561250-7862500 GCF_929443795.1 Astur gentilis | reverse complement strand
CTTCATGCTAAAAACATACATGATCCATGGCATGTTTAAGGGCCTGCCGTGTGTATCCTGTAAAAAATGCCCTTCTAGTGGTGCTGCCTTTTTTCTGCATTTATTTAGAGGCAGCATGGCCAGACTAACAGAGCACTGGTTCTTTTCCTGACTTGCAAGATGACCTTATGCAGGCGAATCCTTTGTGCCTTGGTTGCTTTAGCTCTAAAATGTGGATCATTTTTACAGAACTATGCAAAGTGTATTGAGACCTCATGATGAAGCAGACTCTCTCAGATGGATGTTATTACTCATTTGCTAGCTATAGCTATCAAGATAACTCCTCAGCCCTTTTAGCCTTACAGACTATGTTTGTGAGCTCTGCTTCAGCTCAGACATCACCAACACACTACTAACCATGTCCTGCCTATGCAACTTCACTATAGATGTGGCCCCAGTTTTGGAGATTCTGATGAAGGTACTGGGAACTAAATTCATGTTGCTGAAGAACTATTTGGTTCTGCACAATGTTTTTATCCTGCCAGTCTCAGGTACTTAAATGATGCCCCATACCACAGTATCGGCGGGACCTGCAAAACTCATCATGCCTAGAACATATTTGTTAGATTGGGAACAATTCTCATCTTCCCCATTTTACAAAGAACAAAGTCAGCAAAGAACCAGGGTTTCAAGGATATGCAGGAGTATATTACAGAGAACAGAACTCGGCTCTCATTCCCCCGTGCCTAGTATTGCAACCAGCAGCTCATCATTTCCTTCCATTATTAACAATGACATAGGGAAATGGAAACACAGCTTGGGTTTAAATGCACAGAGAGAGTTTTTAGGACTGAAGATTTGGATAGCTTGGACTTTGGACTGGTCAAATTTAGGGAAAATTCCAAACTGGACTCTGGATGGAGTGGGCAAATTCAATCTGGATTTCGCACCTACATAGAGTACCATTCTTTAACACAAACAGACTCCTCAGGGATTTTTCAAGTTAAACCATAGGAACTAGATACATAACTGATTTGTAACACTTATCAAGTACTTATAGCAACTGCAGGATTCTAGAAACAGATTTCCTCAGCTGACCCTGCTGTCCTACAATCAGTATTCACCACACTGTTAAAGAATATGCATGTGAGGACTATGACTTGTGCACTGTTTGACAAATGGCTGACGACTAATAGAGCGTAACAGCATCAAACACCTACCGCAGCAGAGTGTCCAGCCTCCAGCAACGCTGCCACAACGTAGGCTGTGAGTGAATATTCACCACCTTCTTCACCCTGAAGAAAAAACAAGCAAAGAACAGGTCAGTACAGATGTTCCAGAAAGAAACAAAATATGAATTAATTCATAGTTCAGATACTAGTTAGGTTTGGGATCTGAAGCAATTTCTGTCTCCCACTGTGCATAGGAACAAGAAAGATCAAGTTCACTCAGGATAAAGCCAAAATTATTTCATGCGTTTTCTTGGCTTTTGCACATACGCAATAAAGCAGATTATAGCCTGTGGCTCAACACACATAATGCAGTGGTGGAAAATAAAACCTGAGATTTCTGACTCTGAAAGTTCTACTTGTTTCTACCTCATTATCAATAGCAGACATAAGAATCATGCCCTGCTGAAAGAGAACAGTACTAGGAAGAGCAGGGGTGTGGTGATAAGCTTGTGCCTGGCAGAAATGATCCAAATCAATCCCGATGACAGGACTGGAAGTTTGGGACTATACTTGTCTTCTTTACCTTCAAAGCATTGTTGAAATGTGAACCAGCATTTTCAAAACAGCCATCTGACTTCTGCTTGCTTGCCAGCCAGATCAAAGTTTGAGACTGGACATTGTCATCAATGTAGATGTAGCGTTTGGCTTGTGCAAATGACTTGTACACAAAGGCACTGAGCCTGCAGGTGAGCCAGAAACAGACAGCACGTAAGGTGTGAACAAGACAAAGAAGGTTTACCAGCAACTGGTTTTGCATAGAAAATGACATAAAATGAGCTCCATAATGTCTGAGGTAAAAGAAACAAGTGGTTTATAAGTTTTAAATAAATAAGGTAGTTAAAATTCTGATATTAAAAACTGACCTGAGGTTTCTCCATTACTGTGCTGAAACTATTCTTTCAGAGCAGGGGTAAAGTATAGACACAGCCTGATGATTGATAATAGTAATTTCTAATCTTAATTTATAGATTTATGAAATAAACTAGGTGGGAAGTGACCTCTGGAAGTCTCCAGTCCAACCACCTGCTTAAACTAGGGCTGACTTCAAAGCTCTGTCAGGTTGCTCAGTCTCTTGTCCAATCATACTGTGAAAGTCTCCAGGGAGAGAGATATCCACATCCTCTCTGGGCATTTGTCTCAGTGCTGCAGCCTTCTTTTGGGGATTTTTTTTTTTTCCCTTCTACCCAGTTGGAGTTTTCTCAATCTTTCCCTGGCAGGAGTCTGACTCTGTCTTTTACACAGTCCCCATCTAGGTAGCGGAAATCTTTACCTACGTTCCTCATTAGCCTCCTCTTCTACAGGGCTGAACAAACTCATTTCTTTCAGCCTCCCTTTGAACATTATGTACTCCAGCTGCCAATCATCTTATCATCCTTTTGTTACACTCTCTCCAGTTTATGAATGTCTCCTTTACTAGGGGATCCATATTAATTGAGCCATGTCCATTTAGTCTATTGAGAATAAGAATCGCTTAATACTTTGATCATTTTTTCCAAAGCCTAAAGACGTGGACTAAGGAAATAGAAAGTGCCATCTCTTACCATACACTCCCTTCCCTATCTCGCCTGCCAAAGGAGCTGTAGGATCCGTCCTGGTGTTTGTATGATAGCTGTTTTTGGTACCCTGAAAACACAAAAAAGATGACATATTTTCTAATCACAGAAAAGGACTAATTCTGTTGTTTATTCAACTGAAACAGTAAGACTTCTGGATTTAATATTTAGTAATGTATGTCTGGTGAATAATGCCAGCCACTAGGAATTCTAGCTGGTTTTGGTCCTGGAAGTACAGCAATGCTTCTTTGGGGAGCATTGCCTGCTCCTGTGCAATAAACACAGTGCTAGAATTCAGAGATCAGGGTTCACCGTGTAGAGCTTTAGTGTTCAATGCACACAATCAAAATATTAGATGGAAGAACGTGAAAGCCTCTCACCTGTGGATAAGTATCCAGTACCCTTGATTCTAATCTCTTCAGTCAGCTGCCCAGTCTTATTCAGATAATCCAGGGCATAGATGTTGGGTGTGAACAAGGCCATGTTCTGTTCTCCACAGCCATAAGGCATGTGGAGGAGGTTCTCCATGTTCCTCAGGGCTGTACCCAAAATATCTCCTGAAGAATGAAAGACATAAGAAGTTAGTTCAAACACGTTTTTATTACACAGCATTATACATTGCTTTATATTACCCTATGAATCCAAGGGCAATAACCAATACAGAGTAATCACAGTAACCAAAGACACAGCTTAGAAGACAAGCTGAAATTCCCCCCACCCCCCCTTTTTTTTTTTTTTTATTTTGATGCTGGACACCTGGGAGAAACTGAGAATTTGAGAAAAAACTGAGCACCGATACTGGCTGACATGGCTTCTAAGAAACAGCTGTGAACCCTTAGAAGGGTTAGACTTCCCTGCCCTTTACAACCTGCTTCCCGTTTTGTGTGTACATGTGAGAATGTGTGCGGTATGGTGCTAGTGGGCTACAGAGGCTATATTGCACAGTACGAGCACACCTCACACTGACCCAGGCATGCAAAATGACTGTGTTTAGAAAGCAGTCTGAGTTCAGAACCTCAAAAAATTTTCACTGAACTGTCGGTCTTAATAATGCCTTTAAGATTAGTAGAGTTGATAGGGACTTGAAAGTTTTATTCTATGGGAAGTTATCGACTGACAAATATTTTCACTATGCGAAAGCATAAATTTGAAATTATTCAGTCGGTAATGTTCTGAAGTCTTCTTTCCAAGAAAACAAAACAATTTTTTTTCAAAGATGTCTGCCTTACTTTTCAGCTGAATTAACTGTTTTACTATACAGAATAGGATTTGCTAATGCAATATAATCTGAAATGCAATGCAAGTTGAAATAATTTTACTGTTTTGTCCTGTTTTGATATGAGAGAATTCTGAGCAATTTTTGTCTTTCTGTGCCATTTTGCAAAGTAGGAAACGTTTCCTCTAAAATCAAGATTAAGTATTTCCTCAATTTTACATTAGTTTTGCATGTGTGTACGTGATGGCACTTAGTGCAGCACAGGAGAAATGCCATTTACTTTTGTTTTTAGTCTAAGTTCTAAACTTACCAATGACAGAAAAATAAGCTCTGGCTGATCCCTGCACTAGGTTTCTTGGCAGGCTGAGAGACACTGGTTCAGAAATCGTTATGCCTGATGAGAAAACGTAACAACAAGAATTGTTAAAATCAACTTTTTTCCAAAAGTCTTCACCTTGTAAACATTACTACAGTGACTGTTACTATCTGCAGTCTGGGTAAAGAAAATGCTGCAGAGACTTGCCCAACGAGCCAAAGGTATCTCTGAAAATCCTGAACGGTAGCCCAGCACCTCGACCCTTGGATCCTCTTTCCTCCCCTGGAAGGGTCTCTGGTTTTGTAGGACAAAACCTACAAGCCAGTGAAGTAGTTCCACTGACTCCCTGGAATGAAAGAACGAACTTGCCTTACCTTTCGTACAGACGAGGGAGCTCTGAGTCAATTCCTTTTTAATACCTTCAGGCTGTTTGATTGCAGGGAAGTAGTCGGGAAGAAGAAAAGTATAGAACATCACCATGAAACCGTGGCAATTTAACGGTGTAAAACAGTGTGCGGATGTGGCTATCCAGACAGTGCACCCTTTGTACCCTCTCCTATCTCCACTAGAATACCTCTTAGTCCATGGCTCCCTCCCCCTTTTACCAAACACCCTGTCCAGAGCACCTTCCTTCTTAGAAAGCAGTTATAAAATAGACATTCCCAGCCTCTGAGAGGGACTCTGTCCAGCTAATCCTATGTGGCTGCTGCTTTATGATGCTCGAGTTAAGTCCTTTTCCTTTTATATCTGCCCTCCACCCTCCTCCCCAGTATTCGAGCCACAGGCTAAAGGCACTTATAGGTAAGGTATGGAATCTCCTCCCTTCTGGCTCCATCTCTGTTGACATCTGTGGGGTGTCAGGGCATGTATGCTCATGGTCCCAGGAAGGACACGGTGGTGAAGGACAGTGGATGCCACTGATCACTGTGTTTTACACTCTCATTTTCACATGGAGAAACCTACTGTACACAGCTCCATCTGTGTCATTTGCCTTGTCTCCTCACGCTAACTGCTTCTAACCCACAGCTATAGGAGTTGCAGTTTCCACAAAGCAGAAAGCACATGCAGAGTTCCTACCGTACCTCAACAAGTAGGGTTCGAATTAGGGTGTCCCGGCGAATTGTCTCTTCTTCTGGGGATGTGCTGTTTACAGTACCTCTGCTATTCAGTTTGGCCTCAGCAGTAATTGTGAATTTCACCTCGCCTGGAAAGCCACCCACCAACACAAGAAAAGAAAGTTATCTTCAATGTCTACAGTTACCGCTGGTTTTCACTGCTTCTTCTAGGCTGATGGACTGCTGTTGTGGTTTAACCCCAGCTGGCAGCTAAGCACTGCACAGCCGCTCGCTCACTCCCCCCCACCCAGTGGGATGGGGGAGGGAATCGGAAAAAAGTAAACCTCATGGATTGTGATAAAGACAGTTTAACAGGACAGAAAGGAAGGAAAAAAAAAAAAGACAATAATAATAAAAGTATTGGAATACACAAAACAAG
The DNA here is from genome assembly GCF_929443795.1 of Astur gentilis. Lineage (NCBI taxonomy): Eukaryota > Metazoa > Chordata > Aves > Accipitriformes > Accipitridae > Astur > Astur gentilis. The sequence goes on along the minus strand of NC_064897.1, from coordinate 7,856,710 downwards.
TGATGCACAATACAATTGCTCACCACTCGCAGACTGATGCCCAGCTAGTCCCTGAGCAGTGATCCGCCCCCCCCTGCTGGCCAACTACCCCCAGTTTATAAACTGGACATGATGTAACATGGTGTGGAATATCCCTTTGGCCAGTTTGGGTCAGCTGTCCTGGCTGTGTCCCCTCCCAAGCTCTTGTGCCCCTCCAACCTTCCTGCTCGTTGGGCATCAGAAGCTGAAAAATCCTTGACTTTAGACTAAACCTTACTTGGCAACAAGTGAAAACATCAGTGTGTCATCAACAGTCTTCTCATACTGCACCCAAAACATAACACTACACCAGCTACTAGAAAGAAAATTAACTCTATCCCAGCTGCAGTCAGGAGAACTGCTGAGAAATGTATTCTCTCTGAAGGCAGCTCAGCAGAAACATATTTCATGGAGGCTCCACGACTGCCTGCTAGTGGTAAGGAGAGGCTGCCTGGGGCCCTAGCATGAAGAACGAAATAGGGGTGACCCCGGCCAAAAATCTGACAGTACTCACTACCAGTTTCCACCTATTCTTAGCCTTGTGCTGAGTTTTCTCTGGCCTAGGGCAGTGTTGCAATAGTTATAGCTCCGTTGCCTCTTTCCTTCAGATGGAATTTGTTAACTGAGAAGCAGCCTTGGTGCTGCTGCAGCTCTGAGGAGCAACCCTAAAGTAAGCAGCTTTGCAGGCATTGCTCACTTCACCCCTGCAATCATTGCAAACTGGAAATCCACAGGACTTTTTTACTTGCAACAAAATGCATTATTATCAGAGTTACCAGGGTGAGACAGCAGCTTTCTTTTTTTCAGCTCTGCAGTATTATTTCGCTGCATATCCAGTTTTCATCTCAGTATGACTTTGCATCTTTCTCAGTAAGTTTGAAGGAAATCAGTCATACTGACTATAGGGTTTTAGAAACAACCTTTTAAAGAAAAGATCTATCTGTGGTTCATTGTGAGAAGAATCTTTGCTAATTTAAAGTTTTTTGTACTTCAGCTTTTGGGGCACTTACAGATGCAAGCTGTTGTAACTGCTTTTTAAAAAACGTAATATTGACTTGAAGGCGGTGTGAATTAACGCAAGTGTAAAATTGGAGAGGAGCAATGTCCTCCTTGCCCATTGAGAATCCAGTCCAAAATTATTAACAAATTTTATTCTTACTGAATACAGTTGGTTTGGTGCAAAACTGTCAGCTGAAAGATCGTAGGCACATGAAATCCTGCCAATATTTCATACATGATGTGGCAAGTAAAGAGTTCTTCCTAAAATGGACTACCAAAAATCAGAAGCGATAAAGCAGAACAATTCACTGTTCATTCAGTGTGTCTAAGGGAGCTTTAGCAGATGTCCAATACTACATTTGTGGAGCAATTAGTGGAGCTGTCCAGAAATGCCTGCCTGTGGATTATTGATGCTTCATTGAAGGGTGGGAGTGACAGAGGAGAAAGATCAAACAGGGATATATTAAGGTTATGAAAAGACAAACTCACCGAGTTTGTGGGGGTTAACAGTCCAAATATAGGTTTTTCTTTCATTGGCACACACCCTTGCTGTGTTGCTCTCTGGTGAAAGGATTTCTGCCTTGTAGTCACCTGACTTTGCGAGTATGGCACTGATCTGAGAAAAAGAAAGAAGGATCAAGGTTACAAATGAAGAAGACTGCCCCTAAAGTTAGGGGGCAGGGCAAGGGAGACTTGCTGAAGTAGCTATTTGTCATCTGAATCTGTGGGATGGTACTAGGACAGAAGGATGAGGCATTTCTCCAAGGAAGTGCAAACCTGTCTCTTTTCTGCCCACTGTTAGTGTCTGGTTTTGGCAGAAGTATACCAAGGTGTACGTGCTCGTTAGTCAAGTCTTAGGAGTTACTGCTACACACAACATACTTGGTATCTATTGTGTTTTGCACAGCACCGTAACCATAACGTCTGCTCAAGTTCCTCCTCCAGGAGCAAAAAAAGAAGAACTAAATTATTTAGGGATAAGGACCAAGTTCTTATCTTCTGTGGACCAGCCACAGTGATCATTGGCCAGATTTTCCTAATGCTGTCACACAGGGATGGGTCCGGGGAGAGAGGGTGAGGGAGTAGTATGTCAGGCTAAAGCGTAAATTAAACACTTATTTCTGCATTTCTGGTGCATTATGCAGGGGAATGCTGGGATCTCTGGGAAACAGGCAAACCATACAGGAGGTAAAAGGGAACTTGATATACCTGGATGCATTCGTTGAGGTAGTTGAAGACGTTAGCTATTAAGTTAAATTTTTCCCCTCGAATCACAGAGTATGGCAAGGTGAGCTCCACAAAGAATGGTTGGAATGCTGTCAGTGAAACAGGTGAGGAGATGCCAAACCCAGCATCATCCTGCACACAGAAAGCACTGGCTTTCCATTCTGTGATGGTGTCAGGAATGGTGTAAAAGACATTGACCTCTCCCCTGGAACTGAGGAAAATAAGAAAAAAAGAATGAGAAATGATCTTTGGCATTTTCAAACCAAATTATAGAATAGGCTCCCTGCTTGAGGTAGTACTTCTGTTTTCTTCACTTTCTGCAAGTTACCTCTCTATATTTAAAAAAATCTTATAAAGCTGAAAGTAAAGATGGAGATGCTGGTAAACTACATGTTAAAAAACACTTGGAAGAATACACAGCTTTTAAAATTTAGAAACACCATTTGTTTAAATACCATAATGCCCAAACATACAGATTAGAACAAATAAATTTGGATTAATGTTCTAGAACAGCCCCTGGATGCATCGTTAAGATGGAGATATTCTCATTGCAGATGCTGTGATAGCCTGGAAAGAAAAACAAAATAACCTGACTTTTCTGCTCCTGAATTAAAAATCTGATGAAAAATAACAAGTTTTGCTCCTGCTCTCTCCTAAAGAATTGCTTTTATTTTAGTCTTCACCCTTATTTTTTCCACCCATCAGAAGGATGGGAGCAGAGCACAGAACAGATGTCATTCACAGTTCAGGTAGGTTTGACACTGTGTACAAGGTTGGGAGCTCAACAGTCATCAAGCAAGAAGGGAAAAGGAGACCTGCATCTACAAAGCAGACATATGTTCCATGGCTTCTTCTCAAAATTCATTTCAGCAACATGTATCAACTCAAAAATCCACATGGGAGGTAAGAAGTGAAGGTAAAAATACTCACTCGGTATGAACCAGATCCCAAATCCAGGTCTCAGGGAAGAATTTTCGAACAGTGTCAACACCACGGCCACCAAGAAGCCTTGACTCATCTAGAAGATCATGTATGGTTAAGTATAACATTAGAGAGGTCAGTCCAGAAGAATGTGAACTGCTGTCAGACATGCTCAACACCATAAATGAACACTAAGTATTTCGTCTGAGCACTTTTCCATTCTTTTTCCCGTAAAAAATGAAAATTCTAACAGATACAGGGTATGGGAAGAAACAATTTCTTATCTATTCTCTTTTCCCATGGGAAAATACTAGAAAATTTAGCTATTTCACAAGACATTTCACTTCATGTTGAAAGGTCTTATCATCCAGTTAGAAAGGCATGTTCCCCATCCTCTACCACTAGCTCTCTTTGATTTGCAAATGGGCAACAGTAGCCATATTGTTACCAAAGCTTATAATGCTTTACAAACCTCCCCGAGAACTCAATCATTTTTACCCTGTTCAGTAGTTAAAACTGGAGCTGAATATCCAGTCCATTAGAAAACTACTTTTGTTCATATAGTCAAACTACAGGTCTGATATTAGGAACCAAGGCCCTCTGTCCAGTTTTGTCCCAGACTCACCTGTGATATCCAACTACTCATTTAGCATGGAGGTACCTCATATTTCCTAGCTGTGTCATGGAAATAACAATACTTTCTTATTTTGCTGGACTTAGAATGGTAGAATCACAGAATCATTGAAAAAATCTAGGTTGGAAGTAACCTCTGGAGTTCTCTAGTCCATTCTCCTTGAAGTAGGGCTAATTTCAAAGTCAGATCATGTTGCTCAAGGGTCTTGTCCAGCTCAGTTTTGAGAACCTGCAGGGTTGGAGATTCCAAAACCTCCTGGAGAACCTCTTTTAGTGTAGCACAACTCTCACAAGGAAGAATTTTTTCCTAGTGTTGAATAGTAATTTCCCTTGTGGCAACCTATGACTGCTACTTTTGCTCTTTTGCTGAGCAATCTGACTTGGAGAGAGATAATCATAACTCTTGCTGATCTATAAAGGCTTTGGAGACTATGTGCTAAGTGTGCTAAGTGCTGGGTGAATTCTTGACATTGGGAATTGCCATTATTTTTCTGCATTGGCATTTCCTTTTAAATATTTGATTGAACTGTGATTTGATGAAAGGTTCTAACCTGAAAAACCCTGAAAAACTAATATCAGTTTATGAAAGAAGTAGTATCCCAGTATTCCCTGTCTTTTCTATATGCACCCTCTACCTAAGTAAGAGAGAATTGACTCTACTGCAAGGACTGTCGGAAAGAAATTACTAGGGGCAAACTGGGACACATAGACCTGTTCCCCCCCCTCCAAACCTCAACATCCTGGCTGTTATTTTATACAGGCAACAGTTTTGAAGACCAGGTAGATTGGGACTGGAGATACAATATGAACATTCTTTTACCTATGCCATAGCCACTGACATGGGCAACACCATGGTCAAAATAGACAGGGTAATCTTCCATATCTGATCTGTCTTCATTGCACAGAACTGGCTTCCGCAGCACAGAGTTGGTGAAAACCTTCAGGCCCATATCCTGAATGTAAAAGAATCAATCATGTCATGCAGGGCAAGCACTAGCTACCAGTGCATGCCACTTCTCCCACCTGGATTTTCATACTTCATCTCCCTCCTCCCTCCTCACATCCCATCCTTTCAACCCTCGATGTCACAACTCTTCGTCTCCAACCCCTATGTCTTTTTTACGGAGCAGTGACACTTGGTATTCTGTGAAGAGCAGTAATCATGGGGCTTATGTTAGGGCTTAGGCCACAGGGCCAGTGGGAATTGGAGGCAAGTGTATCAGGAATCAAGTGGCCCGCATCACTGACTCAGATCTTTGCTAGGAATGCCTGAGCTCATGAGCCAAGGCCATAGTCCTGCTTAGGAAATGCCTACTGAAGCATGGGCAGGATCCCGGCGAATATATCTAGTAGTGATTTTCAGTATTCTTGAGTAAGAGGTGGGGGTAAGAAGGCAGAAACTGGGTGATCAGAGACTTTAGGCAGTTCCAGGCGTCAGCTGCCTTCTCTTAGCAGTAAGAACCACCACCGGAGAAAGTTGAATGCTAATGTGCATGAATTCTTCCGGAATATCTCCCACTTAAAGAACCACACAGAGCACATACCCTGAAAATCCTGTAGACATCACCATCGCGACTGACATTCACAGGTTCATAGTACAAGCCATCAAAAAAGGTGGTTTTGACTGGGGTACACTCCTCTGGCTTGTCATCTTCCAGGTTGAGCCCTTTGTAGTAATAGCCATATAAATCACTCACATGAAGTTGGTAGTAGACCTGGGAGGTGAGAATGACTAGGGTAAACACAAGGAAGGTCCCAGGCAGGTGCAAAATCACATATAGTCAAAGCTTATGGTGGCCCCTCAGCAATCCTGTAGACTTCAGTGGGTTTGTCTAGTGATGCCTACCTAGAGATGAAAAAGCAGTTTAGCTGGTGATACACAAGAAGGACTTGACTCTACCCTCCTCCTTCTGAGCTGCAATGGCTTTGTGGGGTGAACTTGAGCAAAAAGCATGGAGATATACTCCTGAGTTATGCAAAGAGGAGACTGGAGTCCAACAAGATACTCGCTGACATCTACAGCTTTTGTTGTGGGCCCAAGGCCTATTTGAGTCATAAAATGTAATTTTGACATAATCACTCCCCAGGGATGAACTATGCTTTCAAGGATTTGCATTAGACATGTTCTTGGGATGTGTCTTACACTGCCACGCTTTCCAAAAGTAAATGTTCCACTATCAGTTTTTGTCTTTGAAGTGTACAACTGCCATAGACCTTTCTTTAATCACTGAGATGTCTGTTTCCAAGGGAAAAATAAAAATACAGCCAGCAGCAAAGACATCACAGGTGGGAATTGGAATGTCATTCGGGATATCCCTAGGTCAAAAGAACACAGGACTGGGGATGTGGCTTACGCTCTCAGCAGATAACTCTCGCGAAGACTGAAGAAGAAGGATGCTCTGATCTACAGCTCGCAGGGCACAGTAGGAGTTGGCAGCAGCTTCAAGGTGGAGACTGACTTTAGAGCCTGGGAGACCCTGCTTCTCAGAGAACTCAAGCTGGAGCTGGAAATTAATAAATCCAAGACAACCACACAGAAATTAGGAGAATCAGCTTGGCACATATATCTAAATCTCACCTTTTACCAGCACTTCACTCTGTTCTCGGTGGGGCGAAGCTCCTACCGCTAGATGGTCCTTTTAAATCACTGCTCTATAAAAATTCCCCATCTCTATATTCCCCAGGTCACCATCGTCTGCCCACTCATGTCAGAACTCAGTCTGAGTCTGAGCATACGGGTCAATTCCAGGGACAGCTCCACATGTTCCCAGGCACGTCTGTACCTTTTCGATTCCAAAAGCCCATCCCGAGGGCAGGACTCTTGATGAAGTAATTCCCTAACTGTTCTCTCAGCAAAGAACTGGCTGCTATAGCCCTTAATAGGTAAGCAAAGGTTTTCACCTTGTTTTTGAAGCATACATCGCTGCGTATCCAAGAGCTGTCAGCCACTATCTCCCCATGAGGATGCACCGTGTAGAGCAACAGTCTGGCACTGGGGGCAAGGTTCTCAGTGACAGTCAGCGTGATGGCGAATGTACCTCTGGGAGCTGTAGAAAGAACATGGAATGGGAGAAGAAGCCAACAAAAGAGATCAGACAAACCTCAGCTTTGGTGGAAGGGACACATATTTATCCATAACCTACCAGCACCTTTAATAAACAGGGAAGCTGGATATTGGAAGATTCATCTCAGCTCCCATCAGCAAGACAACAGATACAAACTGGAGGATGCTGAGAGCAGGGTGCTTTGCAGAGAGGGCAAACTGAGCTGAGTAAAAGTTGGACAGGGAAATCTGTGCATGATTGCTACGAGAGGAGCACAACGTTGCCTTTGGGTCTCAAACCTAGAACCTCCTACACCAGAGGAGATAGGCCAATCTCCTGAGCTAAAGGAGAGCTCTCTTAACACTAAGAAATATGAAGTTCTTATCTACATGGGTGACATCTACTAGAGCAGGGGCAGGAAATTAAGCTTAAGACCAAAGATGGCAAATACTAAACAGCAAGTCCTATATGTGTAGTGAGGCTTACTTAAGCCACCTACTGAAGATGGGAAATAGACCAGGTTCTGCAAGAAAAGATATTTTTAACAATGAAAGAACAAAGTTCAATTTGCTGTGATTGATAGGATCATTGTCATTTGTGGGTATTTGGAGAGTTCTGAAAGTGCAATGAATTCCAAGTAGTTAATTGCTAAATATCCCTGTCAAATAGGACACCTGTTATTTCAAATTTTAAAATATTTTAGTATTCTAATTGGTCAAGACTAGGATGTCACAGAATAACTGTGAAACTGTAAATACTCCTTGGAAAGAAGTAAAACAGAAGGTTACATTCCTTGTGTTCAGTCATGACAAAGTTTTCATTTTTCAACTAATAAGACGAATTTGATTATGATATGGGGGATTGGCTAGATGCTGCAGCAAAAGCAAATGATACTGTGAGTGGTGACAGGTCATGGGGTTTAAGAACTAGTACCTGATTTAGCTGCAGTTCTCTGCTTTCATCCCTTCTTACAAAACTCACTAGTGCTCTCGTGCTCAGAACGATGCTCTGAAGTATCAGTAGTAATATGGTCTAGAACTTACCACCAGAGATGCCGACTTGCTTCTGGCCACTGAGAGTAATTTTTCCTTTAGTCATCACCTGAGCATAGAAAAAACTCATGAGACAGGATCAAAAGCACTTCCTCCCCATGAAATCATAAATTTTGAGTAGTGTTCTGAGAGGCTTCAAAGGCCATCAAATTGAGCTGTGATCTGTAACCGCCCTCTGGTCTGGAGATTTCTGTCTTATATAGTGTTCAAGAGAAGGAGAAAACAAAGAGGTGATTTGGGAGTCAAGGTAGCACTTACCACATAGTAGAAGTTTGTCTGATTGGCATTCCTGTAGCCGTCTCTGTTCAAGACATAGTGAACATTGATCATTTGCTGCTGGCCACAACTGAGCTTCTCCCTCACTGGCTCAATTTTCACAAAGCTGTTGGTTCGTGAGTAGAAACGCCGGACTAGGAATAAGGCTTGGTGCTCATTATCATTCCTCCAGATGAAGAAGTCTGCACAGTCATCTGGTGCCTGCCTGACCTATGAAGCAGAAGAGTCATACATGGGGAATCAACAAAGTGGAAAATAAAAAAATGGCAGGCAGGTAAGAGGCAAAGGCATCTTTCCTCGAAAATATTTTGTTGGGAAGCTGATTTTGCGGGGCTGTTTAAGCCAAGGGCAAGAGCTGGTGTGATAAATTTGTGCTTTACCAGCCCAGAGCAGGGGGCCTTCTGGACACCTCAATGTATGCAGACACCTATGGCACATTGCAGCAGGGAGGGGATTTCAGATTCTTGCAGGCTTGGGACAGGCTCTATAAACTCCTAGGACTTATTGTGGGGTAGAATGGCATTGTTCTCAAACAGCCTTCTTTTTCGCAGCTCTTCCCATCACACCAGAGAAAAGGCGTGACAACATGAGAAGACCGTGTAATGGTAACAGGTAGGAGTCTCTGCCAGCAGAAATGCAGGGAAGCAGGCAGGAGCAGGGAAAGCGGCTGCCGTGCATCCAGGCCGGGTGGGGAAGGCAAGGCAGACTGCGAGGAAGGTTCCTCTAGCGCACAGAATAAAGAGAAGGAAGATGGCTGCAGGAGGGGCTTCGGAGCGGAGGGAAAAGCAGGGAGGTGTTGAAGATCACTGCCGCCCAAACACTCCTGGGGTGCAGTCTGCCACTTCTCAGGCACTGGTGTTTACTCGTACTAGTTTCACACAGGTTGCAGGTGTTGGTGGAGTGACCGCCTACTTTCCTCATCTGAAACAATCCTGCCAGCACGCACTGATTCCTTCCAATCGCTCTCTCCAACGAAGTATTTTTTCAGGATTTAGACTGTATTTACTTACGCTCAACTTAAAACTGGGATCAAAGATGTTGGACGTGTCGATGGAAAAAGCAGCAGTGCCGTTCTTGTCAGTGGTATAGTTGGCCAGATAGTTTTCATTGAGGTCCAGCAGGACAGTCCTATCAGCAACAGGCTTGCCGTCCATATTTGTCACAGTGATCTGACACATAGAATACCCAAGGGATTCAGAAAAATAAATAAAAAAAAAAAAAAAGGAAATGCTCTGCTTACCAGAGGACTTTCACGTAAGCACTGAGGACAACTTCAGGGAGTAGAAATCAAGAGTGAAATGTATTTAAGAGGCAAATGCTCCTCAATATTTTGAAGGAGCAGGAGTTCTGTGACAGGCAAAGACAGGCAATTCCCATCAGTGCAAGGACAACTATGTGTCACAGAGGGAGAAGGAATTGTTTATATACATGATCTCGTATAAAAGATTATTTTAATGGTAAGTCCTCTGTTTCTCACTGACCATTAGTTCAGTGGGCCATCACATAAGTTAAAGACTACTAAGTGAGAGATGATGGTTTAAATTCTTACCTCGTGCTCTCCCTTCCTGAGCAAATAGAAACAGAGGGACTCCAGAGCACATACTCTTTGGAGAGCACTGATTAACAAACCTAAAGCAATCAGATGACTTCACAGCGACAGGTAACTTGTGGAGCTCAGTACCACCTCCCATCTGTGCACAGCCTCTGCCCCCATTGCACATCAGGATGATGCTGTACAGCTCATCCTCCTTTCTGTGCCTGGGTTTATCCTGCATGTGCAGGTTGCTAAGAAGTTGGAATGTGCTCCAACACCTATACTGCTTTAAGGAAACATCCCTGGGACTGCATGATGCAACACAGGGTAAATTCTACCTTCAGTTTAGGCACAGCTGTTGCTGAAATAGTTTCTTGCAGACTCTTTCCCACTCACATCACCTTTCACTTACCCACCTTTTAGGCATTTTCTAACTATGGCAGAAGAGAGACCCTGGCACTCCAGGTATGATATGATTTTCTTATTTTCTCTAGGAGCATCTAACGTAATGAGAGAGCTATGCAGCAGTCACTGTTATGCAGCATTACCACCAGAATTTGTCAGCACAGAGTTAGGGGACAGCCATAAATGGGGCAACACAGAAATCATCATGCTGCACCTCAGGGAGTTTTGATCTAAATGTATCCTCTCAGGTACCCACCTCACCATAGTAAGGAATTCCCCTCTTGTAATAGAGATCCATATTCTTGAACATCACTCTGTCATTTTCTTCATTAACTGCAACATAGTCGTAGCCTTTCATCTGGATACCTGTGAGACACACCCAGCGTAAAGGGGAGGAAACAGAAATCAGACGTGGGCAGAAAACTGTTTCTTTTGAAAAGCTATATGGAGGAGTGACGCTCTGGAGGGAGAGCTGCACAAAGAAAATGGTGATTGTTGGTTGTTTGCTGCACAGCTCAGGATCCAGGAGATTCATCTCAGAAAGTACCACCTAGTAGCTTTAATCAGCTACTCCCAACCTCCACTTGGTGTTACCTGTCCCATTTTCAGTGACAGTGCTTTCTACGTTGAGGCTGGTATACATCCTGGCATAGCTGCGGTAGAGCTGGAATCTTCTGATGGAGATGACAGTGTTGAGGCAGCCATCCTTCCCCAGCTGAAAAAGGAGCACAAAGGGCAAAGCCCATTTTCTCAAGGTTTTGAAAATTGTTCCTGAATCTGTATTAGTGTGTGTCTGAAGAGCTTCATTGTCTTTGGTCACATCTTCAGCTCTTCCTTCCTACTTGCTCTCCTCCTACCTTACACTTCTCACTCCCTGGCTCCCTTTCCAGCTCATTGTTTCAGTACTATTTACCCTTGCACCTGGAAACTTCACTCCTCATTCCCCCTACTCCTCTCTATGCTCATGCTCCTTCTTAAACCCATCTTGCATGATGCCTGAGCTCTGACCTAGTGGAGAAATTAATCACTAGTTTAACATTAAGTGTCCTCAGAGACTCCCAGTAGAGGTCTGCTGGTTAGATTTGGTAAGAACACAGATCCAGTGTTTTAGGAATGATCACAAATTTATAGTTTCATAAGCTTTCCTCCCTCCTACTGACTCTTTGTGAGGGAAAAATCAAAGTCTGCTAATGAGGCCATTGCTAAAAACTACCTTCATGGTATTTCAGCATTGCCTGTGAGAAAGTAAGAAAAAACATGCCTCTAGGATTGTCTCTCTGGTGTTCCCCAGGAAATGAATGAGGCCATTAAACACTGTGCTATCTGCTAGGTAGTAAAGCGGATTGAGAAGAAAGGCCTTGCCCTGTATCATACCAGTCCAGTGACAGCTTCACAGGTTTCTTTCCCATTTTGCTCACATCGTGGACGATAAAAGCGCTGCTGACACAAATTGATTTGGGCATTCCCTTGCACTGGTTGGCCATAAGTGTACCTAGGAGAGCAAGAGACACAAGAATCACATCATGCGGACTTAGCATGAAACCTGCAAAGATTGCACAGCAATGCAGACTCTAAACCCCTCAGGAGTGCCCAGAACACAGACAGAAGAGCATCTGGGAATTAGGTCCAGTTAGCCCTAGCAGAGTTCCCTTCAACAGTTTTTAGGCTGTTTCTGGCATCTTGTTAAAAAAGCCTGCTTTACCATTGTCTTGGTGTAGTTATTCCACAAGGTCTGAAACTGGAAAGTGGTGCTGGACTCAGGGTTGGGGCATCATTCCCTGCTGCTTGCTTTTTCTCATTCGTGTCATAAGCAAAGAAGGATGTTTTGGATAAAGATCCCTATACACCCCTCTAGCTCATGCCACCCTGCCTTTTGGCAGTGTCACAGTCAGTGATATTAATGATAGACTCTTCTTCTGTACTATTTCTCTCCTTTTCTGTAGTAATAAAAAACAATAGCTAGCGAGTATGTACCACTTGATATCTTCAAACTGTTGGACACACACAAACTCTCCCAGTTCTAAATCTGCTATGTAGCAGGAGGAGATTTATCACATTCCATGTCATGGAAGTCATAGCTAAAGGAATTGCTCTGACCCATACTCTGAATCAGCAGCAGGGTCCCTGCTTCCCAGCACAGCACGCCATCCTCTATCCTGTGTTTCTTGTGCACAAACATGTTGTTCTCAGCTGTAATACTTACGAAGCACAAACGTTCACCCTGACTTCTTCATCAAAGAAAGAAATCCTCTTTGGAACACTGGTTGTTACTTCAAATTTTGGCAGCACTGGGAATGCAATGCGAATATGACTGATCAGCAGTTGGATACCATAGACAGGTGTGTGTGTGTTAGACAGTAAAAAAACAATTGGCAAAGGCATCTTCACCAACAAGGGAGAGGAAATGGTTCAAAGAAAAGTCTACCTAGGAGCTGGCTGTAGGATATTATCAGAGAAAAAAAATAACCTTTAGTGGTAAGGTGAATAAGTTCTTTAAAATGCAATAATAATCATACTAATAATGATAACAGCCACAGTAAGAACTGTGATAAATCACTTTAATTGGCTGTACATTTTCTTCAAGAGAAAGGTGGGAGTAATGTTGATGTCTCAAACTAGCTAAGCCCTGGACAACAGAAGTTATTACGCAATCCAGCCCCATTGAAGAAGAAAGGCAACAGATTAAGTGAAATAGTAAAATCAAACAGGTCACTGTCACTCTTTCTTTTCAGCTTATCTTTTGTCCCAGGTCACCAGCAATAATGCCAACATAGCTGGAAAGGGCCTTTTTCTCATGCACCTGTACACAGGAGACTGGAAGGTATGAAAGAGCTCTGTAGGGTAAGCAGGAAAGGTGCTTTACTGCCCTTACAAAAAACCCAAACAACTGAGAGTTGTGCGAGGTTTCTTTGGGAACTACTAAGGGAAACCTGCCACTATAAGATGAGAAAACTTGTAAAATTCAAAAGAACTTAGCAGCTCCCTTGATATGTTCTATTCCAAAGAGTAAGCAGATCACTGTGAGGGCTTTGGCACCTCTGCTACCCACTGTTTTCCATCTTGCACTTCCACTGGCTATCCAGTCTCCCCCAGTAAGAATCCAGTGCCTGTCATTTAAGCTGTTTGATAATATCTTCAGATTTCTACTGCATATTTTAGCCTAGTGATGACCTCCACAAAACAGAACGGGCCTGACTCATTCGTTTTCCTCTGAACAGATAGGGAGTGTAAGGCCTGACTGATAGGATGCGGATCCCAAAGTCACACACAGTGACTTTGTGCCAAGCCCAGAAAAGAATTAGACTCCTAATTTAATTCCTGAAAAATGCTGCCTTTCTCAGTATTTCTTTTTTCCCTTCTTGTTTTCCCTTTCTCCACCCAGCCCTCTCCAAGTCTTTCCTTCTCAGGCATGAAGTGGAGAATTCAAAGCACTTAAACTCTGCACTAGCAGCTCCTATCTGACTCGGGCAGAGCCAGCCTCAGTGCTGGTGCAGGGCAGTTCACAGCCTTTGCTTACCATATTCCTCCACCGTGAAGAACTGGTACTCTTTTTCACCTGACTTCTTCTCCACAGTGATGTGGTAGGACCCCAGAATAGGCTCTGAGATTAGTGGAAAGGAGAGCTGGACAATTCCATGCTTGGATGTTACCTCCAACCACTGGAAGATTTTGTTTTGCTCTGGATCCTGGAGAGTGGGAGATTGAATGTGAGTTTGGGCGAATGACATGTGCTCTGACTTCCCATTAATTTTCCAAATCTGTGGATTAAACAAGCCTAAATTTATGTCTAACTGGAAATTAGCTACACTGCCAGATGATCTCAGATCATCCAGGAATAGTACCTGATTGAAACTCATGTTGCTTATCTGTAGCTGTTCTAGCATGTCTTTCTGACTCAATTCCTTCTGTAAAATGGGAATATTATGCTGGTTCTTCAGGAAGTATTTTGAGATCTAGTGGTATGAAATGTGGTAGAAGACTGATTCATTGTTAGCCTGTCCCCCAGCAGAACATGATGTTTCAGGAAGTTACTATTCTTATGCCTGTATGAGAATGAGGCTATTTCACTAGCCCATTTACTGTAGTCCTGCCAAAGTAAGGCTACACTGAACACTCTGAATCCTAACGAAAGATGCAGCAACAACCCCATGCCATCTCTGACTCACATCTCCAGTTCTGCTGATTTCTTCTCCTCTAGTGTTTGATAACGGGTACTGCCACCGTTCAACCTCAAGTTCATTGGCTTTAGACACTGTGCTCTGGATGAGTCTCCCTCAGCTATTGACACTATGGGGAATGATGAAGCATAGTCTTTCCAAAGCAACTTGTGTTTTAATGACATGTTACATCTCTTACCTCAATGATGATTCGGGGATACTGGAGGAGGAAAAAAAAGAGAAAGAAAAAAAAAAATGATCAAAACATCAAGAAATTAACTGTGGAGCTTGAGAAATACTATAACATAAAGAAGGCTGTGAACAGCTTTCCCTGGATACAGAAGACTGCGCCAAAGAAACAATTTGAAACTCATGTCTGTAATAGAGTTAATTTTAAGAGGGTAACCTGTTTGTGAATTTATCTTTTCTACAAAAACATCCAGTCTTTTTCTACATATCTGGGGCAGGTGAAGTGAAGTGACTACAAAATCTGAGTGCTGTGAGAGATGTCCAGGAGTGCTTTCAGACCCTTTGCCCTCTATAAAGGCAGGGAAAAGATGGAATGTGAAGCTAAAGGGTTATGGCAGTTCTCAGGAAAACATCACGAGGCCTATCCCAGGCCCTTTTTATTAAATTTCTAATTGAGACTGTCTCTGTGAAGAGGTACTTCAAGAGGGTGCTTGAAAAATCTTGACTATCACTCATACTTACTGTCTCCTGAACAGGTCTGAACTGGGTATCCAAAGTCACCACACGAAACATCACTGAAAAAGTCATACGACAAAAAAAGGATCATTTACTTTAGCAGTGGTGAGTCACTTTCAACATACAAATGCAACAAAGTTTGCCCAGGCTTTTAGGGAGAACTAAAGAGCCCACAGAGAACTAGAAAGGACTTGATTATCTTAGCCGGTGAAAAAGAAAACTAAAATAAACTTGTCAGCTGAAATATCTTCAATTCTGACCCACTGGGACTAAAGTAAACTCTACAGTAAATACAAATACTCTTTAGTGCCTTCAGTTCTTCTTGAAGGACTCAGTTCTCTGGAGCATTTCCTACAAAACTGTTTATACAAACCAATTCAATGCAAAAATCAGAGAGAAGGAAGAATTTGTCCTTATTCTAAGTGCCAACCCTGTGCAGCACTGAAGTATAATTATACTAAAGAGACAGCTAACTATACCACAGCTAGTACTGTCATTTAAATATCATGATGGAATCAGAGCTGTGATTTACATTAGCAGTTAAGTAGAAAGAGCTTTTGACAGGAAATTACATGCTTACTTTATTTTTGTATGAATTTTATTAATTCCAGGCTTAACCTATTATTTTCTATATTTTTAAGGACACTTTTAATGTGACTGACCTCAGCAAACCTGGCAGAACTCAAGATGCAATTAACTCAGTAAAAACGCATGAACTCTACTCATTTGTTGCCATTTTGTGAATCAGTTCTATTTTTCACTGACTTTTGATGAGCCCAACCTCAGATGACAATTATACACTATCTGAAGGATTGCTCATGGTCGTTGCAGTCCATGGTCTTTTATTCCACAAGAGGAAGTCCTTCTCATTCTAGACCCGCCCTTGCCCTCAGTTTCCCAGGTCACCAGCTGACTCAAACTCCTCAGCCACCTTTTTGCCCTGGTTTGTAGATGGGTTTGTCCGTCTGGATGAAGAGAGTATTATCCACATTCTGAATCGCCACTGATCTTCTCTCAGCTAAGTTGACTCTGGTGCCTTTGGCAGAGAAGGAAATGAATGCTAGGGGGTCAGAAGTAGCAGGAGGAACCTGGAGACAAACAAAACCCCAGAGGAAAAGTGGTAAATTAGATATGTTGAGGTCCTGTGATGTGCAGGGCTCTTAAGATACTGTCAAGTGAGTCATAAATAACTTGCGCAAAGTCATGAGAAGCCCCATCTTTGCCAGTGAGATAGTCTCTGGGAATTTCTGCTGCGGAAGTCCCATAATCTGTCACCAGGTACTAAGGATTTAAGCCATGCTCTGTCCTACGCATTTCCCCGTCTCATGTAGCTACCTGCCTATATGCAGGTTGCCCCAGGCATATAGTTCAATTCTGAAGTGTTTTCTCCTGCTGCATTCTGGAGACCTAAACTTGGGACTTGTTTGTCATATCTGTCCAGATCTTGCAGAGTCACAGGAAAGGGAATGAGCATGTCCCACCTGGGCTCTCCAGCTTGGCAATTATAACAGTCCCACAGGGCGCATGCATCTGTGATGGCAATCAAAAGCTTTTTTCTATTCAGAGTGAATGGAGATGGAAAGCCTTTCTCCAGATTCCCCCTACAACCCATATGTCTATATTGTCAGCCGTTCCAGCACTTTATCTTTTTTTGTCCTATTCTCTGGCCACACTCTTCATCTTCTTGCCCTCACTGACAAGAAGAGTTGCACTCAGAAGTAATTCCAGCTTCTACACCACCTCTAGTAGTCTCAAAAGAGAAAATACCTTGAACTCGCAGCACTTGAAGAAATCATTCTTTGTCATGGATTCCTCAAAGAGAGTCCTCCGGATACTGCCATATTCCAGGACGATGCTCAGGGACAGAGGCTCACTGAGGTTGTGAAACTGCACACAAGCGGTCTGTGGAGAGTCGCTCCGTACTACTGTTGGGACCAGCAGCACATACTGACTGCAAGAAGGCAAGACCAGATCAGAGAGCTCGGTCATGGAGGAAAGTCAGAGAAAAGAGGAGAGGAAAATACCACAGAAATGCCATACAGGTGAAGGAAGCCATGGTCCAAAGCTTGCTTGAACCAGTGGAAAGATTTCCATTTCTTTCAATGAATTTTGAATAATATGCTAAGAAAGTACAGATGACAATTTTTTTTGTCCCTCACAGTTCTTTCTGAGCTGAAAGTCTGGCATCATTCTATGCAGTCTTTTACCCAGCATAATACTGAATCTTGCCATTCCAGGTATTTACACAGCATTTACATTTACATTTGATATCAGTGACAAAAATATTAGTTAACGGTTGCAACAGATTTTTATTTTATTTTTATCTGGATATCTCTCCCTCCAAATAAGAACTGACCTATCATAGGTCAATCAGCATAATGCACAAGAAATGATCCTGCTTTTCAATTTTGCAGAATATTCCAAGGAACACTCAATCTAACCTGCATGCTGTATTCTGTTTCCATGCTTCTCTCTCCCTGCATTGCTTTCTTTGCTTCTTTCTTCCATTGGGCTTTTTTAGTTATACTGGTCTCTATAATTAGGGCAGCCTTCTTTCCCCACATTCTTCCCCTGAAAAACATTCCTTCAGATTTGCTATATTTGGCTAAGGTTCTGTTGCTGGCTGCCAGTTCTCTGCTGCCCAAACTAGTCTTTCCAAATAATATATGACAGAATTGATGAGTTGGTTCTGCAGCACAACATTAATCGCACAATCTTTTCTTGGTAATCTGAGCCTTTCCCTTTTTTTCTCCCACAGTTTTGCTTGCTTATATTTGTTATTTTCACTTGCCCAGTTCAGACTGGATGATATTCAAAGACCAAAAAGTAAAATTCTTAAAACCAACAATGTATCTGAGAAAGCTAAACCTTTGACTTTCACAGTGTTTTCCTTAAGAACTTTTGAGAAGGGGATTTAAGCTCTAATCTTGGTGTATTGTGGATGAAATCTTCTGTTTGTATAAAGCCATGGACATTGACAGTGCTGTATAAGCTGTGACAGCACAGCAGGTGTAATACTAATACTAATATTAGTATTGCTATTCAGCATAGTCCCTACTACCAGCCATTATCCAGCCTCCTCATACACCAAGCTCTCTCTTTTGCTGCTGATGCATATCAGTCCTGATTATTAGTATTACTTGCTAGTCTAGTCTTGAATCTCCACCCCACTTTACCCGTGCACTTCAGACTTCATCTACTCCAGTTCTAGGTTTCTGTCATTCACATCAGATTTCATAGCAGTTTTACGACGGAGCGCATCATTCTAAATCATCCTTCAATGTCATCTACTTCAGACACATTTCAGAACCTAGGTCTCAAACATCCAGTTTATTATATAGCAGTGTCCCAGAAGAAATAAAGTGGTGGGAAATATAATAAAATATGTTAACATAAAAACACAGATTGTATGATCTCTTACGGTTCAGAAGATACTGTGGCAATCCAGTTCAAGGACAGAATACTCAGCAGAATCCTTGACCACATCTCTGTCTGTGAAGAAGAAAGAAGAGAGACTGATCTCAAGTGGACAGCCTGTCTTCTGGCTTTTAAACTGGCCTGAGATGGTGCTCCTCCTCCACGGCTTCAATCATACTCTAACAAAAGATATCTACATAAAATTTGCATAGGTTCATCTTCCTCACTGCTGTCTGTTCTCACACTCCTTGAACTCTCAAACAATAGCTTAAGAAAGCTCTCATATTTCACATAGCTTTGTGAGGTATTGCAAGACAAACCGGTTCCTGCCCATCTGAATGTTTTATTGAAACCTACCTCTCTGATTATTGTGTCATTGGCTGAAGGCTCCTTAATGTTTCAACCTATTAGTATTTGCCACCGCTTAAGTATTTCCTTGTTCTGTGAAGATCTGTAGATACATCTCACAAACCAGAAGTAATCATAATACAGTGTTATTGCATGCCTGCACAGGGGCCTGGGCAGTAATAAGACAGCATCAGACTATAGCTGCATTCAGTATGGCACAGAAGGAAACTCCTAATCATAATCCGGATTTCTTACTGCGCACAGCAACATTCAGCAAGGAACGGTGGCTAGTTGTCTACCATTTTTGCCAGTGGTCAGGACAAGCGCATCTCTAGGGAAAGGCATCTGATAGCATTACTTCACTTGTTCACTCATCTGTCTGTCAGGCCACTTTTTCCCCCCATCCCTGCTCCCCCCATCAAGCAACTTGTAAGCTTGTTGGTGAATTTTTAGTAAATCTGACCGAGAAGAAGTTTCAGAATAATCAAGATACAGAATCATAAAATAATTTAGATAGAAAGAGACCTCCTGACATTATTTGGTCCAATCTCTCCTTTTAAGCAGGGCTAGCTTCAAAGCATGTCCAGTCATGTTTTGAATATCTCCGAGGACAGAGAGTCCACATCATCTCTGGACATCTGCTCTCATGCTTAACCATTCATGTTGTGAAGATTTTTTTCCTTAAATCAGAATTTCCCGTACTAAACTGGTGTCTATTGTTTCTTGTCCTTTCACTGTGCACCACTGAGAAGAATCTGTCTCTGACTACTCTGTAATCCCACTTTACATAGTGGAAGACTGCAATTATGTCCCCTCTTAGCCTTTGTTTCTTCAGGCTGAATAAATGAGACTGTCTCAGGTTCTTTCTGTAGGTTTGCTCCAGCCACTGACCATCCCAGTGACCTTCCACTGGACTCCCTCCAGTCTGTCAACGCCTTTCTTGTACTGGGGAGCCAAATCTGGACAGAGAACTTCATTGGTGGTCTCACAAGTGCTGAATAGAGGCGAAAAATCAATTTCCTTGAGGTGTTGGCTACACTTTTGGTAATACAGCCTGAACACAGGAAAATAAATAATCTATAGTAATGGGGGACTGCATTCACACTCTTACATAGGAAAAGAAAAAAACCCCAAACCCCAAACAAAATAAGGTAGCCAATCAACATGTCTGTAACGGCAACTTAGGGAAGTCACTGGCAATTTCCCTTCCTCTTCCTCAGCCAAACAGGTGATGCATGGGAAGAGGAAGCTGAGTATACTTTAGGAGTAATTAGGGACATGAAAGAGACCTAGGGGCACTGAAAAAGGTGTTAGGTAATGCAGAGTGGGCCTGAAGTTATTTCAGTGGTAAGGGGTATGAGAAAGAAATGAGGACTACTGTAGTGATGTGGTACAAATGGATGTGAGACTGTTGAAAGCCAGATTCTATCAATTTCACTTCTCATGATATAATACATTCTTGCTAATGATTCAGCCATACAGGAATTATTCTTTCCATAAGCATAGGTGATACCCTAAACGACCCATGCCTAACCAGCTCACCTACACATCTTTCCCAGAAGCTTTCTGATGACCTAGTTAGGACACAAAGAAAACTGCCCTGGTGCTGCTGGAGCTAGTTTATTCCTACTGAGTTACTAGTGAGAAATATTGCACAAAGCTTCCGAGAATGACCTGACATTAAAGTGACAAAGCTGTGTGGCCAGTGATATTGCAAACAGTGCAGTCCCATGGTCAAGAAAGCTACCACATCAGCTGTAATAAGGGCAGAAGACAGCTAAGAATATGTTGCAGACACGTTTGTACTTGCAGCTTTGAAATGCCTCAGACCCCATGTCTTACTTTAAACAGGTACTAAGTAATAGGCAAAAAAAAATCAAGGAGGGAGAAGAAAATGGCAATCAATTCCAGGGCCCTGGTGCAAATTGCTCATCCTTTATTTAAGTGTAGCATGCCTTTAGGATGAATGTAAGAGGGCTTTCTTGTTGATATGAAGAAAAGAAAAAGATAAAGCATTCGAAAATTGAAATCTTAGAAGACATTATGTTCAGACCAATTGAAGAGCACATGTTTCTTGGGAAACAAGCTATTGAATGCATTACTCTAGTGAATTTACTGATCCCAGAGGACGTCTTTATATTGTAGCAATGTTGTGATAAAAAAGTAAGCTCAGATCTTTATGCACATCACTACCATATCACGGATAATTCTTAAGAAGACCACAGTGCAATGGGGAAATTATTCCATTTGTCTTTGGTAGGAGGGAAAAAGAAGAAGTTTTGGGTTATATGATTAAGAAACTAGGAGCAGGAGGGGATTAATCATCTGGAAGCATGAAGATCAAGATTTAACATGGGGGAGATAATGAACCTCACACTAAGCAGCTGTTACAGGACAGACACACAGAAGGTGCCTTGATACAGGATGTCGTCTAAGCAATCTGTTGACCTTAGACTGGCCCTGCTTTGTATTGGCGTAAGGAAAGATGTAATTGGAGATCCTAGTTTGGCTAGAAAATTGATGAAATGAGGAACAGTGCCAAATGCACTTCAAGACCCAAACAATGCAAATAAAGACTTAAGTATCACATATGTACCTGGTTTTCAAAGCAGAGTCATGTGGCATGCTCTTTGTGTGGCAGAGCATCAAGATGTCTTCAACTCATTCAGTTCAGACTTCAGAAAGTTACTGCATTTGCTCTCTTTTATGAAGAAATTTTATATATACATACATTTTTTTTTTCCATTCTTTCTCTAGATGAGTCAGAGGGATGATTGTTGAAGTTGCATTGGTAACATATGTTTTTCACAAGTTAGTTTTCTTTCAAATAAAGCTGAATGTGCCAATTCATTTTATTACATCAGATGCACTTGTCCTCTTCTTCTCTTTTACACTGGGCATACATAAACAGCAGGGCAATGTAAAGTTTTCCAACTAACATTGATCCCACTCACTTTCTGGGAGCAGTTAGGTTCAGTGTTTTGCATGTACACTGCACTCACAACAGAGAATTCTTTGAAATTGTGACTAGCCCACCACTGATACCCCAGCTACCTTGTGTAGAGCATCTCAGATGTCCTTACACTGTGCCAAAATGCCCAGTATAGCTGTATGTGCAGAATCCAGGCACGAGATGTAGTCACAAATTAGAAAATAAACACATCAGAGAATGTCCACGCTGCATAGTCTGAAAGTGGAGTTGAGCCATTCAAATTTTCAGTCAATACAGATCTAAGTCATGTTTTCCTTTGTGTCAGAGAAGTAGCAGGAAGTTCAGTGGAAATATAAGCAGCTTTCAGCAGTGAAGCCTTGGATTTTCCAGAGGAATGAGTAATACATAATTACTTGTTTCTCTTCTATGGCTCCACTTTACATTTGCATAACACTTGAGGACTGAGAGTACTTTCTCAGTCATGACTTCACCTGAGATGAAGTGCAAACAACCCACCCCACACTACAATACCTGTTTTATTGTCTGGTTTCTTTCTCTAAAATAGGTAGATGTGGGGCCAGAGCCCCAGCTTCCATTTCACTTATGCAAATACCCTCATCAACAGTGCCAGGCTATTTGCTACCCTGTGATCTTCTTAGGAAATTCTAATCTGAGAAATGTTTCCCCACAACGCACTTATCAAACCCACTCTGACAAAACATTTTGTTTTAAAAAGCAAATGTATCTCTGAATAGCATTGCGTATGTCTCAGAGTTTGGATACTTTGGATAAATTTGCCTACACACAGCCTTCCACTCTTCCAAGGCATGTACCCATCTGCAAGCTTTTAGATTTGCAAGTGATGGTATTTCTCAGAAAGTTTGCTGGCAACAGGCAGCTCGTAGTGCAGTTGGTAGACTATGCTGTATCATTTTATGTTTAATGGATGGAACATTTTTCTGATAGTGCTCATTTTCTATAATAATAAAGATCAGGTAATATTAAGCATTGTAACACTGTTACATTGGGAAGAGTAAACAGCACACTGTTCAGTCCCTGCAAGATCTTTGTTACAGACAGACTGATAGTAAATTAACTAGTATGCTGTCAGCGTCATCTTTCTGGAACATATTTTAGCCCTGCCTATGAAAAATAAAGTATTACAACCTCATATGGCATGAAACACATGAAATACCATCCATTTTTCTTGATTTATAGTGTAATGTATACAGACATCCTTGAAAAAACCCTGCTGTGTCTAAATTGAGGAAAATAGGGGGACATAAACATAACGAGGCGGGCCAAAAAAAGAGTTTAAAAAAGACTAGCAAAGACAATCAGAACTAATAATCAATCTTTCTCCAGAAACAACAGGATTAGGAAGCCTGCCAGAGAATCCACAGAGACACACAATGAGAAGAACAGAAGATGAGGTCAAGAAGAGTGCAGGAGCAGTGCAAACAATAACTATTATTCTCTATTGTTTCAGTTTATTGAATAAGTATTAAATATTACTGTATTTAAATGAACACTTTGATATCAAAATTTAATTTCTCAAAAATAAAATACCCAACAATCTATGGACAATGTAATTCTGATGCAGTAATTATATTGCTGACATCCCGAATTTGCTCAAAATCTTGAACCAATGACATACTGATGTAACTTAAGATTTGGTTATTACAGACCTTTGCCATAAGGGACCGTGAACATGTATTTCACCTGATCACAAAGGACAAAAACATGTGTCGGGGAGCCTTTTAAAGGGTAAAAATAATTTTTCCTTCAGTAGAAAAGTTTTCCTGTCTTCACTCTTTTCCTTGTTCCCTTATTCATATTGTTCTGCTGCTTTAGGTAGATGGGCAGACTGACACACTGGGCTTTAAAAAAGGCAAACAGTAATTGAGTTAAAATAAAGAAACATATCTGAGAGCTTCCTTTTTGAAATGTCAGCATGTCAAATTTTGGATTCTATTACAAAGAAAATGAATCAGAATCGGTTCCCTCCAGATTCAGATTCTAAATAACCTCTCACTCCCTATGGTTGAAGGAGTTCATTTGGGTTTCATAACTAGTTTTTCTTTTAAAAAGACAACAATACACCAGCCCCCAGACTAGCCCACTCAACAGTCTCCCATTTCATGGAATCCCCTTGTTCTACCCTTTTGGAAACATCCAAACTCTGTAAATCAAAGGAATATTTTACAATCACAGGAAAGCCAGGCTTGAGACCTAAAAACATTGCTGGTTTTCATTCTCTGGGATGATTGGGATGATCCTTACCAATAGACATTTCACAAGGTATGCTCAGGATGAAGTTGTATTTGGTCCATGAGCCAGGACACACTCCCACTGCTCACTCTATAGCATCAGCTAGAATCGAGTTGGAACACGTGCCTGAGAGCAACAGTTCCCCAGCTGCATGGTCCAATAAACCACGACCGAACAATCGTGAGGACAAGTGGACTACCACGTGCAGGTAGCCAGGCATCTCGATCATGAAACTTCTAATTGAAAACACCACAAAGACTAGATGATCTCATGGATAAGCTGGGAACTAGTTAATATGGTCTTATGGGCTGCCACTGGTTCAGTGGAATCGGTAGTTTAAAGACATAAAAGATATCGTATAAAGTGATGTCATCCCTCTTTGTATTTTAAGACCTAATTTTCCCAGTCTTTTGAGCAATGCATTAGTAATAGCTCCAACACATGCCTTGCAACACCGAGATTTCCATTTAGTACAAGACATTTTTCAGGTGTATTAGTTCATCTAAAAAAGGCTTGTGGGCTTTTGAAAACTTCTTCCTGGTAATATGAAACAACTGCCACATGAGTTGTTTCAAGCCACAGGCACCTCCTGTGCTACCCACTGTAATTTTGCAAGGGGCAGCACTGAGTGAGCTAATCTGTAAGCAACAGGATGCTGGAGAAGTCTTCAAGATTGATTCTTCAGGCAGCAAAACCAAGGCTTTTGCATCCTTTTCCATTCTGCCTGAAGAGCCAGTCATTCTTGTAGGGACCAGGGACCAAACACTCTGCAGCTCAAATCACTTTGTGTGTCCACCTCACTTTTTCCAGCCAATAAGTTCACCCTGCAGGTCATCTGTAGCCTTGATGAACTTGCATTTTCCAGAAGAAACACTTTAGATGCTACTAAAGCCTGAGAGGGTTTTACAACCTTTCTACCACTGCGTACCTTCACACAACACCACTGCCACAGGTACAGCTCACATGGTCGTTCCCTGCCCCTTCAGCTAACACTTCATCTTCTGGGTATATCTGCACTATCAGATCACTTGGCTCCATGTCCTGGGTCCTAGTTTGTCCACCCTGCAGGGACATCAATTCACCACAGGGAACTACTTCGGAATGAACCAACCAGTTCCTTCCAGGAAGAAACCTAGGTATGGTTCTGGAGATAATTCATACAAGTGCAAGGAGTGCTACTGATAGTCTTGATGGGTTGGACCAGAGTACGGTAGGTCCCCTTTTTGCTTTGTCACTAGGCTTTGCCCTTGCAGTCACCCCCACATGTCTCCATTGTGCATTTCAGGACATGTGACACTTAAACTTGTGGATTGCAGCAAAGCCTTCATGTTACTTCTGCATTTAGAGAAAAGACTTGGGCCTAATACTGTGCAATTCAGCCACTC
Organism: Astur gentilis; assembly: GCF_929443795.1. Lineage (NCBI taxonomy): Eukaryota > Metazoa > Chordata > Aves > Accipitriformes > Accipitridae > Astur > Astur gentilis. The sequence goes on along the minus strand of NC_064897.1, from coordinate 7,831,386 downwards.
CAATCTGTTCTAGAGACCTAAGTGGGTGGACACGGGACATTTAGCATCATGTAGTCTGTTCAGAGATCCCTCCAGAAAGAGGATGGATTTAGCAATAGAGGTACTGTCTCTGTTGTCTCCTTTTGACTGCCCTTTGGTTACAGCAGGAAATATGGGAGCGTGATGTGTGATATTCAGGCAGGTTAGTTTTCTCTGCAGCAGTGGGGGGGATATCTATTTACATCCCTCAGTGGAGTCACTCTTTCGTGTTGCTAACCTGAAAACTTGCAGTTCATACTGAGTAATTTGAGCTTTGCAGGTTTGCTTTTAGGGTAGTGACCAACAGCAACTAACCAATGGTGGGAAATGCTTAGGTAAGACATGCAGGCTCTGAAGTGTAATGTAAGTCATCCTAATTTTGTTTAAAAGAAAAAATTCAGCCTGTAGACAGGGAAAGTGAAACAGTGCAGTCAAGAGTCTGGATCTTGATCAAAATGTGTCAAATACAAAGTGTAAAGCAGATTCCCATTTCCATGCTTTAATTACTAGAATGTTTTTTCTCAGTCAGCCTGCAGTTGGGACCTGATATTAGAAGAGCCCTGGGCTGCACCACAGCTGATTCAAGACAGCAGCAAGAACTTCATGAGTAGCTCCCTTCACTAGTTAACAACAGCAGCCCAATGCTGAAACTCATCCGATGTTGGAAGCTGGATGTTTTCTCTCTTACAAGGACGAGTAGCTAGTTTCTACTGGCGAGATCTGGAACCAAAGGCCAGAATTGGATCAAAAGTGAATTTTAAGTCACAAAGTTAATTTTGGAATTTGTCTATCTTTATATAGCACATTTAAGCCATGGAGAGCATCGTCTATCTATTTTACCTGACCTGATAATATTTTGGTTTTCAAGAGCCCAGCTGCTGATGGGATCCACATTGTACATGTACATATGCATATATATTTCACATTAGTGGATCTCTATCCTGCTCAGCCAGGGAGGAAAAAAGGAGGGAAGCTGTTAATGCCATTCGTGTGCGTAGGAGTGTTCTGTGTGTCTGTGTAGAGCTGTGTGGCAGCCATGTATGTATATCTGTGGTGTGCATGTGCATTTGTGTGTGTGTGCCTACTGGGAATAACCACCTCAGCCTTGCTTCTGGTTGCACCTGGGGGCAAGGAGCTGCAGCAATTTCACCTCTGTTGGGCAGCCAAATTCTGTACTCCCTAAGAATCTTTTGCAACGTGTCTGTTATAAGGTGCATTTAAAGATTCAAGCACAAGCAGAGGCCTCTGTCTCCTGTCTGATCAGGAAGACTTTTCAGTAGAGAAAACGTTGAAGACATGAACAGAGCTTAAAAGCATGTTACGTTATTTGAAAACTATTTCTGTGTAAACTCGTAATTCAGGTCCTTTCGTAAGAGGAAAAGAAGATGAGCAGAAGCACCAGTGTCCCAGTCTCGCTCTATTAAGCAGTGTAAATCTTAGGAATTTATTAGGACTCCTAGCTGCTGAGTTGCTAAAAATAAGGCCACAATGCAAAAAAAAAAAAAAAAAAGGTTCCTTAAATTAACAAAGAAATGCTTTAAAATATAAATTGTATTCAGTGCTCATAGAGAACCTCACATATAACTGCATAACTGAACATAGGGAGGCCTTACTCTGAAAGCCATGCCTCTAGAGGCAGCATACCACTAAGTAGGAGCTTTACTTTTTTGTAGCTGAGAAACACCTCAGAAAGCCATTTGCAGCAACAGCTAGAGTAAGAGAGTAAGTCTAGGTGTGGCCCAAGCCTGCATTTTATTGTATGCATCTTTATTTTTAGTAGAAGTGCTTTTAATTGTATAAACAAGACCCAAATGCTTCACTTTGTTAGATTAGTAATTGCTCTAATTTTCAGTGTGCCTGAATCTGATAGGAATAAATCACATCTCTCTTGAAGCGGTGAATAATAAAGTTTGATCAGTGCTGGAAGCAAACACTTTGGGCCACCAACAACTGAAGGAAATTCTGAAGATCCCTAGAACTGGGCTGTGTCACCTTCCAGTCTACAGCCAGTCTCCTTGGGGACTGGTGCTGCTGCAGAAAAGGAGACGACTGAATTCAGAGCCCTTCTGGCAAGACTCACTAAAAGGATATCCTGAAACTGAAGGAATAAACCCTTATCACCAGTGACACTGGCCACTATGTGGTTTCTCCACGCTACTGTGAATGCCAGATGTATATTCATCATAATCCTGGATTATACTCTTGTGTTGCGGCCTTCTGACCCTAGTTCAGGCTGCATAGGAGGAAATGAAAAATAGCATTCCGGAGGGAAGACAAGAACGAGTCCTGCAACATAGCTCAGGACTCTCCTGCACAGAGGGAAATGAGGCCCTCTGACCCCAGTCTGAAGCAGAGCTGGTACAGAGATGATGCTGCAGCCATGGGATCTTCCCCTGGGTCTCTTAGACAACAGTGCCAAACCACCCTAACATGACGTGCAGGAATAGTATCATTATAAGCAATGATTACAGTTTTCATAATCTGGGGATGATTACCCAGTAATTAAGGAGCAATCACGCAGAGCTCTTTAAATGACATCCCTTGCTGTCCTGGGACTGCCAGGTATTGGGAGTGGTGGCCATGGGTGTGGGGCGTGGTGCACCGACGAGCCATCGGGAAGCCAAGGGAAACTGAATGCAAAGCTGTGGCTGGATAGATGTTCCTGCGTCAAACAGAGCAAGGCAAATACCGACAAATGCTGCAGACAATGGCTGATAAGGAGAGAGGCTGCGAAGGGTGCTGAGGAGATGGAGGAGGGCAGCATGTTGGTAGGGATGACCCCAGGCATATCTCCTGTCAGCAGGCTGGGGTGGGATTTGGGCAACTGATGTCTCAGGGAGACCAGGAGCTGCCTGAAGACCTCCTCGGCAAAGCCACGACACCTGCAGCTTCCCTACCCTGTGCCTACGGGGATGCTCTGGCTTTCCAGGCAGCAGGCAAAGCTCTTCAGCCAAAAGAGGGAAGAAGTGCATGTTTTACTGTAGCAGTCCACAGAGTCAGTAGTCTCTGTAATTTGTCTACTTCTCTCTTACTTAATGGCCCCAAAGGGAACTGCTGGGCTGTGGGGACCCACCAGACTCAACACGCTGCTCCTCCCTGTCTGGCTCCTGGTGGCTGAGGAGTGCCAAGAGGACAGAGACCCACGGAGGTCCCGGGGGAGCGGCCAGGCGGGCAGACTCCCCAAGGACCCCCGGGCAGCTGCCGTGACTGTGGGGAAGTGCCCAGGACTGGGCTGGTGGGGAGGGACACGGAGCGACTGGGCTGGGGTTGGGGGGGGTGCAGCGCTGGTAGGGGATGGTGTGTGCCCCTTGTGTCCTGGTCATCGGCAGGGCTGAGGGGACGAGACCTTCTGGAGCTGGCGTGTCCCTGAGCTGTCCCCTGCCACCTGCCCCCTGTACCCCCAGGCCTTGGCACGACGAGGTGAGGCTCGAGAAGGAGGGGGAAGCAGCTCTCACAGTGGGGCACCGGTGTCCTGAGGATCCTAGCAAAAGCACGCCCGGGAAGCTCTGTGGTCAGCACAGCAGTGCAACGAGGCAAGCCTAGTCCCCTTGCTGGGCTTTGGCGATGATGACCGCATGTCTGATGCTGCCCGTCATCTCCTCATTAGCTTTCCTTCTTCCTCTGCTCGCACTGACTGTGCTGCGTTGTGAGCCTCTGCCGGGGATTTTTTCAGCCGGACCGCCAAAAATTTGAGGACAAGGGATTTTGCAAGGTGACCCGGGGTGGCTGCGTCACTGAAGAGAGGCAAGAAGGTGCTTGCAGGGTGGGCGCCAGCCAGTGGAATGGCAGCATCACACTGTGACTTGAGGAGATCTAGAATAGCTCTTGTGCCTCTGCTAGCCAAACCAGCATGAAAACCCAGAGGTGCTGCTAGCAGAGTTACAATGCACCTCTCTGCCATCAGTGGGCAAGCAGCGTGTCACACCCAACATGAAAATGCTCTGTAAACTCATGACACGAGGCGCTGAAGCAAGGAGAAAGTAAGATTTGGGTTAATTTATACTGGGGAGGGAGCTAGGGAGCATTTCAGTGAGAAAGGGCAGGTCTGAGAACTAAACAGACCAAAATTTCTAAAGCTGTGAGTGGGGTAGGAAGCATCACCCCTCAGATAATTTACACATTTTTCTCATTATTTGGCGCACTTTCTTTTAAATATCTCTGGCAGCATATTCAGGCCTTCACAAGGCATCCCAGATATCAGCTGCTCTCAAGCAGATGCAGCCGATGATTAATTCATAGTCCTACGCTGAACTCTACTGGCAGGTTAAAAGCATGTCACTATTGGAAAACAACATTCATGTGTAAACTTGTTTCTGCTGCAGTCTACTGAAATGAATAAACTTTACTTGAATCAGGCAATTAATGTTTCCATGCGTACATTTTTTCCTGAAGCCTCGCTTTGTACTGTTGGGCCTGCTTAAAAGGACATTTGGCCCTTTCTGGGGCAGGACAGCTCCTCTGCTTCCACTTTTCACAGGTGGGGATTGCTCCCAGCAGATGCGTTTTTTCAGGCTGATGCTGACTTGGAATTTACATGATGTATTTTGTTGTGGTGCTTTTTTATTAAACTTTCTTGTGCAGTCCTTGAATGTTAGTTTTTGTCTCTTGCAGCTGGTGTCCCTCTTCTCTTGCTGAGTTAGGAGTTAAAGACAGTGGTGTGTCTCAGGAGAGATGGAATAATGCAGCAGCCTTTGCTCAGTCTGCTTCGAAATTGAACTTGCAGCTTCTCATGAGCTATTCTATAGTGTTCTTCCATGCTGCTGAATTGCTGTGGGATGCACTTCTCCTCAGGAAGAGTGAGCAGTGAAGTGAACTATATCACTATGTGCCTTCATAATTGCTTTTGCTCCTGTGAAAGGGCAAATGTAATAACCGGGCCAATTAGTTTCTCTCAAGATTTACAACACAGCTTTCTTACTTGCAGCATTTTGAAGGAAGATGGAAAATTCTCTTTCCAACTCACCAGCTCTCTGCAGTTGCTAAAACGTGCACTTGACTTCTGAGTTTCAGCCAGCTTGGATTCTGATGTGCTTTCTTCAGGCTGATTCAAAGTGTGGTTTGGGTAAGAGCTGCACCTGTAATCTGTTTCACATGCTGCAAAAAGGTGCTGCGAAGATGGTTTCCAAGGGACTTCATGATACTGAGTTGTATTCTGGATTTTGACCTCTTCATCCAGCTGGAGAAGGAGAACATGCATGTTAGCTGAGCTCTGATGTTTATACACCAAGTCACTGTATCTCTTTTCAACACCTGGCATTGGTTGAGCTCTTCACTTGCAGCTTTAGACAACCTAGGCTTTGAATAGAACCACATAAAAGTAATTGTCTTTTCAGCTGCTGTCTCTCTAAAATGGAATTGAACAGTAGGAGAAACACGGGTAATTGTTTCTGCTGAGTTTGTAGTCAGAAAATAAGCCGTATCAGACAGTTCTTAATGCGTTGCATTATTGCCAGACTGTAGCATTGTCCTCTGAGAGCCAAAAGCAAATGTCATCAGGGCAATCTCCAAGTAGCACAGGGGTGGCCCAGTTCTGAGCCCAATGCTTCTTAGTAGGTTGGGGAGTTGCCTGGTAGGTGTTTCCCTGCGCAGGAAAAAAGACCAGTCCTCAGCATTAAAACTTTACAGACTGAAAAATCACTGCTTTATCTAATAATGATGCTTGAGTGGTAAAGTTCACTGGGATGCACTTTGCTCTGTTTTTTCATACAGAGTGCTGATGCATAAATGAGGACTCTTCAACATTACATTTTATTTTCCTTCTGTCACCCTCTCTTGTAACCATGTGTCTACTTGTTATTTTCTTATGCTGTAGGACTTTGCGGTCTGCTGGCCATATTGTTAAAGTTTTCGCTTGCATAAAGAGTTGGATGAAAAAGCAAGCAACATTTTTTTGTGTGTTTCGTGTTCCTGCAAATACATAAGGATCTGCAAACTGGAGAGTAACCGCAGCAGGGGTGTATGGGCCACATGCTGAGTGCTGTGATACCGCTAAAAAGGAAGTACACTTTTCAAACACCCAGCTCATTGGTCTGGGTTGGGTTTGCAATTTTCTGTCCTGTTTTAAATTTTAATTAAAATAGCCAGTTATATAAAACTGTCAGTGTTCTATAAATAAGTGAAAGAAATCTGCTCTGTATGCTGTCTATTTCTGCTGATTGTAGATCTGCTCTACAAATTTCAACACCTGTGGCGCTGACAGGTTTGGTTTTTTCCACATTTGGCATACTTGATTGTCTGCTTTGAAATGTGCATCTGAGTTGCCTTTGTCACTGTTGTAAAGCACTAGCATCCAAAAAGGAAGGCTGTTCCACTGTTCTGCTGCTTGCCCTTTGGGAGGATCCAGATTGAAGCCTCAATGATGCTTGATGTCCAGAGCTTCCAGTCTGAGCTGCACGTGTGTTTACATGGCAGAAGAAGTGTAGCTGGTAATATGTGATTCTCCAGTACAGGTAGGTGCTCCAGTATTCAGCTACTGGCTCTGAATGAGGATGACCTGCAGGGGATAAGATGTGGGTCCAGTGGTTTTGTCATTTCACGTGCTTTTACTCCTTCTGAAAACATGCACTGTTTTAAATTAGATTTTGAAAATGGCAATCTCCTTTTTTCTTTAAAAGAGGGAGGTAGCATTGGCAACCAAGTTCCACCTTTCCCATAAGTCTGTGGAATCCGTAGTGCTGTAGGTAAACCACCTGCAGCAGGCCAGCAACCGCACATCCTCATCTTAACTTCTTTCTTGGTGTAGCAGCAGTTTTCCTGCTGCAAGTTGCTCTTAACCCATTGGAAATGGGATTTGACTGTTGGGGGGACATTGACAGAGTCATAGAATCATAAAATAGTTTGGGCTGTGAGGGACCTGCAAAGGTCATCCAGTCCTTGGGTTTGAATAATTTCTGAGATCCAGGAAATGGAATAACAGGGTGTCTGTACTAGGCTCGTATATGTGATACCTCTTGTGGTAGTATATTTTGATTCTAGAGATGTTATCTCCTCTCTGATTGACTGACGGAACTGAGTCACAACATGATTTGAAGTTGGGAGCTAAGATTTAAGAAAAATTTGCTTTTCAGTTGGCTTTTAGTTTCTCAAGCCCCACGATTATATGCTGCTCTTCTGAAGGCATTCTGGAGTCAAATTAGTCTTGCTCAGGCGGGAATCAAGGTGTTAGATGCAGGCTAATATCTCTGTAAGCCATGCTTATTAGCAACACGTAGCCAGCACATTCTAACTTTTTATGCATTCAAATACCATTCTGAAAATAGCTAGTTTTAAGTAAAATCATCTATTCACTCATGGAAGTGAAGGCAGGAGCAGAAATAGAGGCTCAAAACCTTTCTGTTTCCTTGGAGCTACTCTGTACCACATGAGATTAATTAGGACACCAGCATTTTTAACAAAATTTCAATGTAAGAAGTTTCAGATATCCTCTTGGCTAATAGCACAAATAGGCATCAGTTTCTGAAACAATGGCAAAATCTGACTGGAGGAGGAAGGACATAACAAGGTTGAAGAGATGAGGGACTATTTGCCTGTTAGAACTAGAAACATCAGCTAAGAAACCTCTTTTTCCTTTGCTCATCATTCAGGATGAAGAGATTATTCTGAAGACAGAGACCACTTGGTTTTATCCCAGGGCCAAGCCACTGCAAGAACAATAATGCAACTTGCAGGAGCAGCATGTGCCAGGCACTTTTTGAGATCAGACTAACTGGAGTTGCTGTCTTGGTGCTAAGTGGATAGAAAAGTTCATTAATATTGACTTCTGCCTACTGCTATTTACCTTCTCCCTTCCTCCGCTGCCCCCAAGAGAAAAGGAAAATACTATTTTGCAACTTTCCCCAGCTCTGAGTATTCTTCCTTTTTGAAGATCAGACCATTCATTTGAAGAGGCAAATAAGCATAAGTGGCAATTAGCTAGCAACTGTCTCAGTTTTCAGATTCTGGCAGACTTCTAGCAAGGGAATTTGTAACTGACATAGATTTCTTTGAAATTGGAGTTGGGCTTCTCAGTCATTTCAGTATTGCAGAAACTGCTTTCCTTGGTGTCTAGCTTTCTGAATGGGATTGAGAAAATCTTGGCAAGGCACATTCAGGTACTGCCCCTATCTGAAGCAGCTGTTCTCAGGAAATGCTGAGGCAGAGCTGGGCTTGTCCTGCCCTGGATTGCTCCAGGCCTTCCTTGGCAGTCAAACACTAAGCGCTGCCAATGAAGTAGGCTGGATTTGCAGTCTGAGCTGAACTGGAAGAAGTATCAGGAGCACTTGGGAGCCGCAGACAAATCAAATGGGCCTGTCTTGCAGTATTACAGTGGGTTAAGTAATTTGGAAGGGTGACCATGTCACATTGTCCCTGAATTTCGGAGGCTGATTCTGAGCTTTGGTGCTCCTCTTTTCATTTTCAGCTGGAAAAAAGCCACATATGTGCAGATATGTGCATGATAGTGCATGTTTTTTATCAACTGGAATTAGCTGGAATCATGGTTTTTCAGTAAAACAAAATAAAAAACAGTAGAGGCCAAATGCTAACAGTTTTTAACCTTGTTTTCAGGGGTGGAAAAAGCCCATTTGGACTTGACGCAAAATTCCCTTTGTGCTGCAAGTGTTCAAATCAGCGTGTCTCTGTGCACATGCACGTAGGCATGTGCTCTCCAATGAACTTTCAGTTTTCATGGAGACAGTGAAAAGCTCCAAAAGATTAATGAACTTTCTTATTTCAGTCCCCAAATACTGTCTCCTTTCTGTGATCTGCAATAGGATTGTGCCATTTACAATTTGGGACTTTGCTGTAAGACTGTTCTGCACATACACCAGGCACAGACTTGCTCCCTTCTGAAGCAGAAGCCAAGGACTTACAGAGAGCAGGTAGCTCTGGAAGGGAGGGAAGAGATGTTAGCCCGAAAGGAATGATGCTTTGTTATTCCTTGAGTATTCTGACTATTTTTCTTGAAAACCTGAATTTATACTTCCAAATGTGCATCCATCTTTTTTCAGTGGTTTGCTTTATAATAGTACGTTGTTCTTTTGTGGCTGCTTATTTCAGCTATGTTTGCATAGCTGAATGTCTGCTGTGCCCCAGACGGAAATTTTACTCTTCTATTACATTATGGTAGCCCTCAAGAATCAAAGTGTTTCTAGTGAAATGAAACGTAGCGTAGCAAGTTACACGGAATTTCTGTGAGCTCTGTGGCCAGAACTGACCCCGTGTCCTCCTCCTGTACCAGCATGTGTATTTGCATAAGCCCTGTGGTTAGCCACATGGGGCAATCTGGGGCAGAATGAAGTCTTGTAGGCTATCTAGGTTGGATCAGTTCACCAGTACAGCACCCAGTTCATTTTGTAGCTTTGTAAATGTTGGTGGTGGCACACAAGGGGCAGAGGCAATGGCTTTTGGTGGCTTAAACTGGTCATGGAATGGCAGCCTTCAGGTGTGAGTGCCCAGTGGAAATTTGGGTGTTGAGATTAAGCACCTTTTTATATGTGTGTCCACTTTCCAACTCTTGACGCTTGGGTTATGCAGTGGGGAGATTTTTCCAACACAGATGACTTTATAGCACCTGTTTTGAAGAAGTCGTCTGTTAAACGTAACAACCCATTCCAGGTGACTTCATATTTTGGTGGGGTGATATCATGATCCCATTGGAGGATCTACATTTTGACCACTGAACGATTAGGCACATCACCTGCACAGCTCTGTGTAGGAGGAAGGCAACACACAGTCTGAGGCCATGCTTTCTCTCAGACAGAAGAAATTATAGAAGGTAACAATGAAATGCACAATATTATCTGGTGTCCATCCTTTTCTTTCCCCACAGCTGGAACAGACAAGAGAATTTGTTCTCCTCCAGTTTTCAATACTTTGCAGTGCCTTAAGGCTGGGTCTTGCATTATTTTCACACAGAAGATCACTGCATAGTCAGGTAAACCTTTGCGTTTAGGAGATTTTTCCTGTTATTTACATTTGGTTTTCCTTGATGTCATATCTCTCTGAACCTTTCTGGTGCATGGAATTTTGGGCACTCAGGCACAGAGACATGAAGGAGAAAATAGGTAAAATGAAGAGGGTGAAGATGGAAGCACTAGGTTATCCTGTTCTCTTCCAGAGAAAATCCATTTTAATTTATAAACGCACATATTGGCGAGTGGCTTTTTCAAATGAAAGTCCTTGTAGTGGTGTAGCACAAAATGGAAAAAACAAAGAAAACAGGAGAAACTTATGGGGTAGAAGTTGTGCTTTAAATTTTTATACTTTGTTCCTAGTTTCCTAGATGTGAAAAAAATGCTATGTTCTCTACATTGGTTTTTGTAGGAAGGCTCAATGTGAATCCTTCTGGAAGAGGAAGGTGATTTTTATTTTAAGCAAAACTGATTTCACTCACGTTCCTTCTGCCATGGGTTTCACTTACTCATTCTCTCATATTCACAAGTGCCAAGACATGTAAATAATCTGGGAAGGAATAACAGTGCCACAAAGGAGAGCTGTCAGCAGCTGCTAAATTCTCATCATGTGTCTAGAGGTTCTTTTTTATTGGCAAACGTTATTATTAACTGAATTTTGGTTGTACCTTTTGCATCTTCCATGAGTAGAGATTTACTGAGATCTTTTGTCTGACTGTTCTCTCTTGGTCCTTGCAAGTCTGAGGCAAAATCGCAGAGTCTCAGTGTTCTTTATTTTCCTACTTGAGTATTTTATGGCTGCAATCCTGTTTTCCAGCTCTTTTTCACCTTATCTTTATGGCTTTAAATTGCTGCAGTCCTTGTTCTCTGGCTATTTGAATGACAACCTTCTGCATCAATTAAGGCATGCCATGTCTTTATCTCTTGTTCCGTTTGTTATTTATTCAGATGCCTCTTCATACATATTTCCATTCAGATGCCATTCATTCCAAACTCAAGATTTCTGTTACAGTGATCTGCAGTTTAATTCAGTATTTGCCTTCAGAAAAATACATAGGGCACATGCGGATAGCTTTTCATTGCTTTGAATGCCAACTATTGAAAGCTCATATGCAGAGGACCTGCGAGCAAATGTGCAACAGACTTGAAAAGTAGTGTTTACTAGAAAATACACTTTTTGTTATGTAGCAATTAAACCAGCAGGATTTTATACTTAAAAATACATCCTGTACTTAGCATTTCTTAATTATTTTAAAATTACACTATGGTATAGTATAATAATATAGTAAGTTTTGGATACTAAAGTTTGTTACTAGAATGTTATCAAACAGAAACTGGATGAAGTATGAAATCTCACGTGCTGGCTTTTAAACCAGTGTACGTTACTCCATAGCTCATCAGTGCAAAATTCTTATTTAGATAAGACCGAGAGTGTACGAAAGATGAAATAGGAATTGAACTTTTAAGATAAGCATTTTTTTTCCCCTGTGTCCTGCTTATAGCTGCCTGTAGCACAGCTGTCAGTAAAGTTTGCCTTTGTAGGACAGTGAAACAACCTGGAATCTGGTAAAGGAAATGGAGGGACTCTGGTCTCAGTGTTGACCTGCTGCCACCTTCTGGTCATAGAATCATAGAATCCACTTAGGTTGGAAAACACCCTTAAGATCACGGAGTCCAACTGTTAACCTAGCACTGCCAAGTCCACCGCTAAAACATGTCCCTCAGCACCACATCTACAGGTCTTTTAAACACCTCCAGGCATGGTGACTCAACCCCTTCCCCGGGCAGCCTGTTCCAATGCTTGACAACCCTTTCAGTGAAGAAATGTTTCCTAATATCCAACCTAAACCTCCCCTGGTGCAACCTGAGGCTGTTTCGTCTAGTTGTTGTGCCACAAACAGGTAAGGGTGCTTTGCAACCATGAAGCGTGACAAGGTTTGTTCCTCAAAACCATCGCTGTGGGTGCTGCTGTCCCACTCATATTTCAGAACACCCTTAATGCTCTCCTCCCGTAAGGTCTCTGCAAGCAGATTTTTAAGGCATGGGTTTTTTCCAGAATGATTAGTAAATTGGGAAATCTTAACCCTTGTGCCCCATATTTGTAGGGGTTTCACTCTCCCAGACTGAGTAGCTGGGTCCCAGCTTTCGTATACAGAGAAGTAGCACTGTCTCCCTATTGTGCTTTCTACTTACTCTGAAGAAGCTATTTTTTGACAAACAAATGGACTCAGTTTCATGAGAGCTGGGGTAAAACGTAAGCGGCAGACCCTTCTCTTCCCAACAACTAGAAATTAGTGATACCTTTAGCAGACAGGTGACCTTTATGAGCAGAACAACTCAAGAACAGAATTTTAATTTCTGTTGTGGCTTCATAAAAATATTTGCATATGAAGTTGCCTACAATATTTCATATTTTACCCAAGCTGTTTGAATCATATGACTTTGGGAATATTAGCTATTAATTTGAAAGGTAGTTTTCTAGTTTCCAGTATGCTAAAGAAAGCCAGGAAAACTGAATCCAATGGATTTGTAAAATACTGACACCCAAGTATCTATTCTGTTAAGAATTTCCTGCTGTATGAGAGAAGATCATGAATATCAGGAGCCTCGATTTGTGGAGTATGTGTAAGGAACAGTGCCACAGAAATAGCAGGGTTCGTAGTTATTAATTTGTATCTGTGACTGCTTACACAGACTGAGGCATTAAAAATCAGATTATATCAATGCTAAGAAGTCTGGGGAAATTGGAAAGCAACAAGAATTTACTGTTAATATCAGAAACTAAATATAAAATCAAGTGCATTGCTACAGGCTAGTGGCACAGGCATTTGAAAACACTCTGTTTCTGAAATGACCTCATGCACGGAGGATATTCACCTTTCCATCATTCCAGAGAGTGGTTCCAAAAATCCACAACCATTCCCAGAACACTAGGAAAGGCACAGCTCTGGGTCCATGAGATACTGCTCTTGTATGAAGCAGTATGATTTATCTTCTCCGCACCTCTGCTAGTGCTAACCTGGAAAAAAGCAAAGCAAGTCCAGCTGCCACCCTTTGACAGGTACAGCCTCTGCATCTCATCAGGCTGCCACGTACACTTACAAAGGTGTTCCTGAATCAAGGAGTGTAAGAGCAAACTGGAAAATTTGAAAAGGCATGGAAGATGGGGCCAAGGGGAAGACCTGGCTTTACTGTTTGAGCTGAAAGTGTGAAACCCACTTTGGGCAATGTGAGGAGGGAATGGACTTCCAAAGTACCTAGATAATAAGTTGGAATGAATTTTTAGTTTAAAAAATGGTAGAAACCCAAAAGAATTACTCCTCTGAAAAACTACTGGTATTGCTACAAAAAGCCCAGAAGGCTGAATGTGCAGAAATCAAAAGTAAGTGTCTCTAACACATTTATCTTGCTGGAAGGCACTTGTAAAGAACTCAGGATACAAATCCAGGCAAAGCACATTGCCTGCATTGCTTCTGGGGTGAAGTACAGGAGACACAGTGCCGCAGACAGGAATATTCTGCAGTCCTCGAGAGGTTCTCAAGGCACTTCTCCTCTGCAGCCTTGCCCAGACACACCTCCCCTGGGTAGTCACACCCCAGGTACCTGGGGTTTTGTTAACCACAGCAGTCATGGGGGCTGGTTTGGGATTCCTTCTGCCTGGATTCCTCTCCACCATGCCCTGCCCAACAGGGAGGAGAGGGAAGGGAAAGGGGAAGACAAAGGGAAGGAGGCAGGAGGCATTGGAAGAGGAAGGCTTGAGAAAATGTGGGCTTCTGTTGGAGGGAAGAACTGAGAGAGCTCGGGCTGTTCAGCCGAGAGAAGAGAAGGCTCAGGGGCATTGCCCAAAGAGGTTGTGGAGTCTTCACCCATGGAGCTATTCAAAACCCAAAGGGACCCCCGTCTGGGCAGCCCGCGGCTCCGGGATCCCCCGAAACGAGGAAGGCGGCCCTCTGCCCCGGAGCGGCGACGCAGGTTCGGGTCGGAGGGGGAGAGGCGAGGGCTGACGGGAGAGGAGAGCGCTCGGCCTCGGAGCGGCCCCCGCCCCGGCGTGCCAAGCGCCGGGAAAGCCTCCGCCACGGAAAGCGGGAGCAGAGCTGGGGAGCAGAGGTGCTCCCGGAGCTCACCTGCAAAGGGCGGAGCCAGCGGGGATGATGTCACAAGCAGAGAGGTGAGGTCACAGGGGAAGGAACTCCTCTCCCCTCGCTGGAGGGCCAGAGCCCGCGCGAGAGGGGGCTTGAGCCTGCGCCCGTCTTCCGAGGGGCTCGGCCGAAGCGAGGTCGGTCCCGGCCGTCCCGCCCCGACGAGGCTCGGCCAGGCCGGGCGCAGGGGACGCGAGCCCGGAGACGGGGACGCCAGCGAGGGCCGGCGGAGGAAAGCGAGGACGGTTGCAGGGCTCGGGAAGGCGCAGCGCGGAGAGACCCGCGGGAGCAGCATGGCCGGAGCAGAGGAGGTCTGCACGGCGCCCGAGCGGGAGACGGAGCCCGAAGCGACGTGTGCCGGGGGCCTCTCCGAAGGCGGCGAAGCAAAGGCCAAGAAGAGCCGCTGCTCCCGCTCCTCGCGGGCCGGGCTGCTCTTCCCGGTGAGCCGCGTAGACAGGCAGCTGCGCAGAGGCGGCTTCGCTGAGCGCTTGGGAGCCAGGGCCCCCGTCTACCTGGCTGCGGTGCTGCAGTGGGTGACGCACAAGACCATGGACGCGGCCGGCAAGATTTCCAAGAAGAGCAAGCAGCAGCGCATTTTGCCGTCGCACTTGCAGGCGGCGGTGCGAAAGAGCTCTCTGCTCAAGAAGCTCCTGCGAGGCGGCGTGCCCAGGCGCGGCCGCAGGGCTGTCCCCCGAAGCCGGCGTGTGGCCTCGCCGCCCAAAAAGGAGACGACCGAGAGCAAGAAGAGACGCCCCAGGCCAAGGGCCGCGCCTGCCCGTGCCATTGCTGCTGGCAAGTGAGAAGAAGGCAGAAGCTCTGGCCCCGCGCTGGCAAGGCAAGGGCTGTCACGTTTGCAGGGCTCTTGCCAGATCCGGCACGATGGTCTAAGGGTACAATAAAAGCTTTTGCGACGCCGCGTGGGACTTTGGGCCTTTTCTGCTGCGTGTTGGACTAGCGTCTCCTGGCTGGCCGAGGGCACGCGGCTGGACGCAGGCGGAAAGCTCTGCGCAGGGCGGCTGTAGCGCAGCCCTTGTTGAGGAGGGTGGCAACCTGCCCGGAGGGCAGCTGGCCCTGACGGGCAGCGCCTGCCTCCAGCTCAGGTTTGTGCTTGGTCTGAAAGCTGCTGAGAAGGGAAGGAGGGAGCTGCCTTCCCAAAGGGTGGGTGCAGGCTGTGAGGGACAGGGTGAGGGTGAATGTTTCTGCAAGAGCAAAGTCTCCCGGAGGTTCCTCTTGCACCATCCCAAGGGGCAACGTCGGAGAGACAGCAAGTGCCCCGCGGTCCGGCTGCGTTTGCCCTTCCTGGGTGGGGAGGGCAGGAAAGCGCTTGGGCTCCTCGCAGCCAGCAGCCCGCTCCCCACAGCTGCCTGCCCATGCAGAGCCGGGCAGCCAGTGTCTCCCATACCTTTCTTTCCGTGGCACTCGGAGAGCCCTTGGGTTCCTGGTCCAGCCTCAGCACACTGCCCGCCTTTCTTCCAGGTGAAGCACGCAAGGACGAGCCCTCCTGTGGGATCTTCCCATCGGGCACATCCCCGCTCGGGACCCTGGGAAGGCAGGAAAAGCCGCTCTCTGACAGTGACTGTTGTTCATTTTTCCCCACTTTTCCTGCTTATTGCCACCCTGCAAGGTCTTCTGGATGTTCAGTATGTATCCTATAAGAAGCCTAGGCTGAGGTCAGTTTTCCCTGGAACTCCGTGGGAGGAGAGGGAAGAGAAAGGAAGGGCACACCTGCCATAGGGAAGCGTGTTGTCCGGTTTCCATGGGCAAATGCATTCCACTCAAACCTGCTACAAACAGGTGACGCAGCTCGTTGCAGGATTTCATAGAAACTCAGGGCATGAAGTGCTTGGGCTCAAAGAACGGTTAAAACACACTCTTCTCTCCACCTTGTGCTACTAACGCCTTTCAGAAGTGGTTTCCAGTGGAGACAAGGGGACAGACACATCCGCCTCCCCTTGTCTTTAAGCCTCAGAGACAACACGTAGCACATCAACACATCCCTAAGACACCTGGGAAATGACCTCAGTGGCACCACAAATTTCTTGTTGCTGATATAAATGATACCGATATAAATACCGATACTCCGGGGAATTTATAAAATGAGCAGGCATTCCTGACTAATAATCAGTGCTCCAAATGCAACACAGTCACCTGCTGCAGTGCTAGGATTTCTAAAATATTTCCAATGTATGAGGGCAATCAAAGATTAAAAAAAAGCACCCCACACCTGGAAACCTGAAAATAGGCCAAGAATAACCTCTCTCACAGTAGGTTGGTTCTCTCCTTTCCTGGTGTGGAGGTGTGTGACACAAGCTAACCTGGCATGAGAAAGAGAGAGAGAAGAGCATGTCCTTAAGTTTGACCCATAACTGGTGTGTTAAATAACCGCACTAGAATTTCTGGGAATAAAAGGAACCATATTCCACGTTTGTTTAATTGCAAGGTATTTTTTCTAGCTATGGGGCAAGACTGGAGTGGAAGAGGGAAGAACAGATGCTGCTCACTGTTACCAGTTTCGGAGGGTGCTGGTCAAGGTCTCTGGGCATCCCCTGGCACTTGTTTCCATGAAGCTCTCTGGTCCCCAACATCTTCCACCACTTCCAGGATAATTCCTCCAGCCAGGATCTTCACCTTTTCCTTCCTGGGTCCCCTTCTTCTTTTGAAGATCCCTTCTTTCTGGAAACCCTTCTTTTTCCCACCACCTCTTCTTTCTGGAACCCCATGCCCCCAGTTTTCCCAATCTAAGTTGTCTATGTGAGCAGTACAATGCCTGATCCGCCTCCTAATTAAGGGTTCTGTCTCCTAGCTCTTTATTAACTGTAGGATTCGGGACATGCCACTTTTGGTTATCCCAGGTGTTACCCAAATTTACTACCAGCCCACACTAGTTGCATGTAGCAAGAAGCAGGCTTCTGCTTGACAGCTGAGGATTCAGTTTCAGACGTTCACACACACAGACCTTGCCATACACATGCACCCAGCCACATGTTGCCTGAGGAACAAGGATGTGCACTTGGCCCTTCAGAAAGGCCTGGGAAGATATTGTGCACATGGATGAGGTGAAGGATGCTCCTTGAAACACTGGTATGAATGGGCTCTTCCCTTTAGGTAGGTGGCTTTTTTCGTATTTTCGCACTGAAAAAGCAGGGTAAAATTCAATTTGGAATAATGTTGGCTGTCAATCTGGATAATCCTATGATAATCCATAATAGGAGAAATTTCATTACTAAAAGCTGACATGCAGCCACCACTCATTGCCAGCTACATTGCTGTCCTGGTTGCAGCTGGGATAGAATTAACTGTCTTCCTAGTAGCTGGTACAGTGCTGTGTTTTGAGTTCAGTATGCGAAGAATGTTGATAACACTGATGGTTTCAGTTGTTGCTCAGTAGTGTTTAGACTGAAGTCAAGGATTTTTCAGCTTCTCATGCCCAGCCAGGGCACAAGAAGTTGGCACAGGACAGAGCCAGGGCAGCTGACCCAAACTGGCCAACCATGTATTCCATACCATGGGACGTCCCATCTAGTTTAGGAACTGGGAGTGGGGGCAGGGAATCGCTACTCGGGGACTGGCGGGGTGTCGGTCGGCGGGTGGTGAGCAATTACCCTGCGCATCATTTGTACATTCCAATCCTTTTATTACTACTGTTGTCATTTTATTAGTGTTATCATTATCATTATTAGTTTCTTCTTTTCTGTTCTATTAAACCGTTCTTATCTCAACCCAGAAGTTTTACTTCTTTTTTCCTGATTTTCTCACCCATCCCACTGGGTGGGGGGGGAGTGAGTGAGTGGCTGCGTGATGCTTAGTTGCTGGCTGGGGTTAAACCATGACAATTGCTTACTGTTTTGAGCTGGTAAGGGAGATGAAAAGACCATTGTGATATACTGAGGAGTAGAGGATTAGCATGGTACCTACAACATTTGGGTCTTTTTCTGCTCATGCCCAAAGCTTACTTCCACTTCTGTCCTCAGTGGTCAGATTGAGCAAGATTAGAAGCAAACACCAAGTCACTCGATGCTCATGTAAGTACCTCTTTCCCATCTGAGAATGTGCTGTTTGAATCTCATGTTCTCCCTTCCTGCACACACGCAATCCAAGCCCTGCTAAAATCACCTTCTTTCTAACCACATCACAAACCACATCAGAATAACTCACTCAGAGCATGCACTTTCACCGACAACTCCAAGCATCCCTCAAGATTTTGCCCATTCCTTTTTAAAGACTGCTGCACAACCTAGCCCTGACTTGCCTTGTCCTCTCTCATGTCCATCACAAATTAACTCTTCTGCTGTTTGCAAGCACTCACACAAATGCATCTACACATTATTTTAATGGCAGCTTGTCAGGAATAAAAGCTCAGCTTCTGCTGGTGTTCTGCTGAATCTGAAAATTTGTTACTGTGGTTGGAATTGCTAAACCGCTATCAGGATCAAGAAAGCAGGGTCACCCTTTCCACTGCCACACCACTGCCACATTTCATTTCTGTATGCATGAAAGGTGTAACACTGAGGGCTTTTTCCAGTCACTACCTTTAGCTCTTCCTCTGTCTTGGCCCAGCAAATATAGGACTTTGTCCTCTCTCACTTTCCCATGGTGCCTCTGAGAATTCTCTGTATAGCTCCAGAACCCCCTCTTGTTCAAAACACTGAATCTGCAACTGTGAGCCATTGCTGACTGCTTTCCCTCTCTGCACTCATTTCCTTTCTTCCTTTGCATCCATTTTCTCTCCTTTCACATGTCTTAAAGGCTCTGAAAATGCCTGATGCCATTTACAGCAGGTCTGAACATGCCCCTCTGAGTCCCTCTGCTCTGTCAAAGCTTCCCTGTCCCCACATCCCCGGTTAACTGCCCAGTCCCACTGTTACAGCTTCGCCCACGTGGCCCCATGGAGTGGAAATAACCCCACGCATTTGGAGATGCCTGCTTCTTCCCATCACTCCCATGCTTGAGAAAGAGCACTGTTCTCACATCACACAGAATGGGGACCAACTTGCAGAGGGGACTGGAAACCACTGAGACAACAGGACCATTAGCAGAGGCATTGTAAGCAGCAGCAAGGCCTGGACTTCAAAGGTCGCAGAGTCAGCATCTGTTCTTCCCTCTTCCACTCCAGTCTTGCCCCATAGCTAGAAAAAATACCTTGCAATTAAACAAACGTGGAATATGGTTCCTTTTATTCCCAGAAATTCTAGTGCGGTTATTTAACACACCAGTTATGGGTCAAACTTAAGGACATGCTCTTCTCTCTCTCTTTCTCATGCCAGGTTAGCTTGTGTCACACACCTCCACACCAGGAAAGGAGAGAACCAACCTACTGTGAGAGAGGTTATTCTTGGCCTATTTTCAGGTTTCCAGGTGTGGGGTGCTTTTTTTTAATCTTTGATTGCCCTCATACATTGGAAATATTTTAGAAATCCTAGCACTGCAGCAGGTGACTGTGTTGCATTTGGAGCACTGATTATTAGTCAGGAATGCCTGCTCATTTTATAAATTCCCCGGAGTATCGGTATTTATATCGGTATCATTTATATCAGCAACAAGAAATTTGTGGTGCCACTGAGGTCATTTCCCAGGTGTCTTAGGGATGTGTTGATGTGCTACGTGTTGTCTCTGAGGCTTAAAGACAAGGGGAGGCGGATGTGTCTGTCCCCTTGTCTCCACTGGAAACCACTTCTGAAAGGCGTTAGTAGCACAAGGTGGAGAGAAGAGTGTGTTTTAACCGTTCTTTGAGCCCAAGCACTTCATGCCCTGAGTTTCTATGAAATCCTGCAACGAGCTGCGTCACCTGTTTGTAGCAGGTTTGAGTGGAATGCATTTGCCCATGGAAACCGGACAACACGCTTCCCTATGGCAGGTGTGCCCTTCCTTTCTCTTCCCTCTCCTCCCACGGAGTTCCAGGGAAAACTGACCTCAGCCTAGGCTTCTTATAGGATACATACTGAACATCCAGAAGACCTTGCAGGGTGGCAATAAGCAGGAAAAGTGGGGAAAAATGAACAACAGTCACTGTCAGAGAGCGGCTTTTCCTGCCTTCCCAGGGTCCCGAGCGGGGATGTGCCCGATGGGAAGATCCCACAGGAGGGCTCGTCCTTGCGTGCTTCACCTGGAAGAAAGGCGGGCAGTGTGCTGAGGCTGGACCAGGAACCCAAGGGCTCTCCGAGTGCCACGGAAAGAAAGGTATGGGAGACACTGGCTGCCCGGCTCTGCATGGGCAGGCAGCTGTGGGGAGCGGGCTGCTGGCTGCGAGGAGCCCAAGCGCTTTCCTGCCCTCCCCACCCAGGAAGGGCAAACGCAGCCGGACCGCGGGGCACTTGCTGTCTCTCCGACGTTGCCCCTTGGGATGGTGCAAGAGGAACCTCCGGGAGACTTTGCTCTTGCAGAAACATTCACCCTCACCCTGTCCCTCACAGCCTGCACCCACCCTTTGGGAAGGCAGCTCCCTCCTTCCCTTCTCAGCAGCTTTCAGACCAAGCACAAACCTGAGCTGGAGGCAGGCGCTGCCCGTCAGGGCCAGCTGCCCTCCGGGCAGGTTGCCACCCTCCTCAACAAGGGCTGCGCTACAGCCGCCCTGCGCAGAGCTTTCCGCCTGCGTCCAGCCGCGTGCCCTCGGCCAGCCAGGAGACGCTAGTCCAACACGCAGCAGAAAAGGCCCAAAGTCCCACGCGGCGTCGCAAAAGCTTTTATTGTACCCTTAGACCATCGTGCCGGATCTGGCAAGAGCCCTGCAAACGTGACAGCCCTTGCCTTGCCAGCGCGGGGCCAGAGCTTCTGCCTTCTTCTCACTTGCCAGCAGCAATGGCACGGGCAGGCGCGGCCCTTGGCCTGGGGCGTCTCTTCTTGCTCTCGGTCGTCTCCTTTTTGGGCGGCGAGGCCACACGCCGGCTTCGGGGGACAGCCCTGCGGCCGCGCCTGGGCACGCCGCCTCGCAGGAGCTTCTTGAGCAGAGAGCTCTTTCGCACCGCCGCCTGCAAGTGCGACGGCAAAATGCGCTGCTGCTTGCTCTTCTTGGAAATCTTGCCGGCCGCGTCCATGGTCTTGTGCGTCACCCACTGCAGCACCGCAGCCAGGTAGACGGGGGCCCTGGCTCCCAAGCGCTCAGCGAAGCCGCCTCTGCGCAGCTGCCTGTCTACGCGGCTCACCGGGAAGAGCAGCCCGGCCCGCGAGGAGCGGGAGCAGCGGCTCTTCTTGGCCTTTGCTTCGCCGCCTTCGGAGAGGCCCCCGGCACACGTCGCTTCGGGCTCCGTCTCCCGCTCGGGCGCCGTGCAGACCTCCTCTGCTCCGGCCATGCTGCTCCCGCGGGTCTCTCCGCGCTGCGCCTTCCCGAGCCCTGCAACCGTCCTCGCTTTCCTCCGCCGGCCCTCGCTGGCGTCCCCGTCTCCGGGCTCGCGTCCCCTGCGCCCGGCCTGGCCGAGCCTCGTCGGGGCGGGACGGCCGGGACCGACCTCGCTTCGGCCGAGCCCCTCGGAAGACGGGCGCAGGCTCAAGCCCCCTCTCGCGCGGGCTCTGGCCCTCCAGCGAGGGGAGAGGAGTTCCTTCCCCTGTGACCTCACCTCTCTGCTTGTGACATCATCCCCGCTGGCTCCGCCCTTTGCAGGTGAGCTCCGGGAGCACCTCTGCTCCCCAGCTCTGCTCCCGCTTTCCGTGGCGGAGGCTTTCCCGGCGCTTGGCACGCCGGGGCGGGGGCCGCTCCGAGGCCGAGCGCTCTCCTCTCCCGTCAGCCCTCGCCTCTCCCCCTCCGACCCGAACCTGCGTCGCCGCTCCGGGGCAGAGGGCCGCCTTCCTCGTTTCGGGGGATCCCGGAGCCGCGGGCTGCCCAGACGGGGGTCCCGTTGGGTCCTGGCTGTCAAGGCCTATCACCCCAGAAGGGTCTTTAGCAGAGATGTATTAAGCCATGACAAAACCTGAGGTTTGAAAGTTTCTGTGCCAGCGACTGTTTTCCCCTCCTCCATTCCAGTGTTGCCCCATAGCTGAAAAAGAAACCAAAAACAATATTTGTGCCAGGTGTGTGAGAGAATAATGTAGGGACTTCCCATGCGAATTAAGTTTCCTCAGGTCATTGACATTGTGTCTGAGAATTTGCACTTACGTGATACAAATTTTCAAAGATGCGTGATGGATGTTTAAAACCAAACCTTTGAGTAAAGGGAGAAGTACCGTCTCTTCTTAGAAGGTATCAGCCTCGGTTTTGTTCTTATTTCCTTTGATTTTCCTGCAAGCGTCCTCATTTTTATCTTTATATGTAGACCTTCATGTCACAAGGTTATTAGGTACATGGCTTAAACTCCTCTGGAGTCTTAGGTGGGCAGCAAGTAAGAAGCTACAGTAATTTGTTATTACTTTTATTACCCTTACAGTTATCCTCATGTGAAAGACTCTTTGAAAGTGTGAAATATTTTCAGTCCTTGTAACATTTCAAGGTATAATGGTGTATTTAGGAAAAGATCAGCTTTTCCAATGGATTAAGCTGTGATACTATTATTTCATTCCTTTGTCTTATGATCATTCTTTCCAGCAGAACTTTTTTGCATAAATGAGAAAATGAAATTAAATCCTCACAACAGAATTAACCGTGCTCAAATTTTCCAGTTTTCTGGGAGAGCAGCTTGTGCTCTTCCTAGTGTTTTCCATTGTATACCGGTTTACACTTGGCCAGAAATGTCACCATTACAGTAATAATAAGGATTGACTGTACTCTCCCATTTATTTCTTTCCCTCTGTTCCTTCACTTTCCTAGATCTGTTATTAATTAGTCATTGTCCGTAGTGTGTTGGCAAATTTCTTAAAAAAAAATCAAGAAAATTTCATTTATTGCTTGTCTTATGCAGATTTTTTTTTCCTTTGGTTCTTCATACTCTGTTTCCTCCTAGTAGCAATGGTTTATGATTGCTGCTTTGCAATAGGTAAGCCTTCAAATCCATTCTCATGAACCCCAAAGCCCATACTTATCTGGTGGCCTTTTCAGCAGTAATTGAGTTTGTGCTGTCTCTGAAAGAGACATTCCCCATATTTAACTTAAGTTTCTATGGCCATAAGATTAACCTCTTCTTTTGTGATATGGCACTTGTGATTATATGGCTTGCGTAACAGCAATGGAACTGAATTTTCCATGTTCAGTCTTAGCATGTTGGTTATATTGGGCTCATTCCTATTGATGCTGCTTTCTTATGGCTTCATTGTAAAGAAAATACCCTCTACTGAAGGGAAGCAAAAAGCTTTTCCTAAGTGCTTTTCTCATCTTATTGTGGTTGCTGTGCACTTCAGGTGTGTCTCCATGATATATTTCAGGCCCAAATCCAGATCCATCCTGGATGAAGACACTTTTCTTTCTGTGAATTATACTGTAATGACTCCCTTGTTAAACCCTGTAGATTATAACCTGAACAAAAAAGAACATGCGGCTGGCCCTTAGGAAGACTCTTGGCAGAAAATAGTTTACTGAGAGCACATTCAGGGCTCAGTTAGAAAGCTAATTTAACCCCTTGAGAACTCCTGACTCAATCCAGCAGCTAACAGTGTCATGGGAAGAAAAGGCTGTGATATCAACTGCATTGTGGGAGAATCTTGCCTAGTCAGTGTGTTCGGCAAATTAAGTGCTCCTCAGGAATCATTCTCATGCAAGAAAACCTTAAGTGAACAGAGACTGGTAGAAAGATGATTTCAGAAATACATACAGGATAGCAGCATTTGCTCTTTCCTAGGCAACTGCTTGAACACACTCTTAGGTTACTTTCCAGTGGGCCATTTTTCTCCCACCTAGAATGTAGTCTTGCTAGGACATCCACCTCCTTATGGTTGTTTTTAGGAAGTGATTAGGAGGATGCCAGTACTATCAGGCCTGCAACAGGCATCAGTATGGTGATAGCACTATGTTTGATCCGTCTGTCTCAGATATTCCCCTGCTAACCACTGAAAGCATCCTGCTGTCTCCAAACCTTCCTGACTGCAGAAGTTGTTTTGACATATGTTCTATACTCAGAACAACATTTGCTTTATGGTCCCAATTAAGTTGTGGTAATCAAGGGAAGGGATACCCAGCAGGTACTCTGGGACAGCCCAGATCATGACTTGCATACTTTATTATCCCATTCCTTGTCCCTCCACTGCAATCTCCTCCCATATAAACAACCTGCCCCCTTTTTCTCACTTATCCCAGTTTTAGTACACCTGCTACCTAATTTGAGATTTATGATACTGTTATCTAGGCAATTTTGGCCCTAAATGGTATTACTCATAACTATGGTTGGCCTTGCAAAATTTTTGCCACCAATACCTCCCTCCAATTATCTGTGAAGTGCAATGATTTCTCACATAAACTTGTCCGTTAACCACCTGAGAAATCCAGCCATTCTTCATGGTGCTGTCTGTAACTTTTGTCAACCTCTCACGCTGTTACTTGCCACATTGGGCAATTTCTTATGCCATGCCCAGTAGTTTCCTATGCCTTCCTTGGTTAGTTAAACCCCAGGGCAGGGCCCAGTCAGAAGTCTACATGTGCCTGCAGCCCTAGCTGTTGCCATCAGGGTATTTCAAGCACAAACACAGCCCCAAAGAACCACTCTTTGAGGCAACACAGCTCCAGGGCTGAGAGTTCACCACATCTGCAACCTGAGGAGGCAGCAGAGGGAACGGTTTCTTAGCCTCCTCCCAAACCAATGTGACAGAATTCTTCCTGATTTATTCCTGAAAACTGGGTTTCTCTGTTTCTCCATTTCACAAATTCTGCTGGTTTTGGTGTTCTCCTTCATATACTTGTCTGCTCTCACCAGCAATATCTGTATAGTGGTGATAATAAGGGTTGATTGTTCTCTCCATTTCTCCATATGCTTCCCCTCTACTGTCTCTTTCTCAGAGACATAGTATACCTTTGTCATTGTCCCCAGCATACTAGTAAATCTGGTAAGAAAGCAAAAGGTCCTTTCCTTCATGGGGCATGCTATCCAGATGTGGTTTTTTCCTTGGCTTTTGATGCATCAATTGCATGCTCATAGCATCAATGGGATATGATCATTATGCTTCAGTCTGTAGGCCCTTGCAATTACCATGTCAATCGCCACAGGTTCTGCCTTCTGCTGGCAACTTTTCAGCATGGACTGGATTTCTGTTCTCAGTAAACATGCATGTTCTTAAAGACATGCATTATTTATCTTTCTGCAAGTAGAATAAAACTAACCACTTCCTCTATGACCTGGCACCACTTCTTAAGCTTGTGTGTGCCAGGAATTGTCTAGTTGAAATGGTAATTTTTATCATTTGTGTTTTGGCTGCATTTTGCTCCTGCTGCTTGATTCTGCTCTCTTCTAATTCTCAACACCATCCAGAATATCTCTTCCACTGAGAGAAGGTGGAAAGCCTTCTCCATTTGTGCATCTCACTTTACTGTGGTTATTAAGTACTTTGGATGTGCCTCCATCATCTACTTGCAGCCCAAATCCAGGGTACATCCCGAATGAGGATGTTCCAGTTTCTATTGCCTACACAGTGGTAACTACCCCACTGAAACCATTGGTATACAGCCTGTGGAACAAGGATGTGGAAGTAGCTCTCAAAAAAAGCTTTCTTATGAAACCCAAATCATTGGAGTCCATGAGATTTATCAGGGAGTAAAGTCGAAAAACCTGTACAAATGGAAACCCTGTATTTCAGCTAGCCGAGAGGTGTGATAAAGTCTTTTTCCCAAACAAAAGGCTTGAGACAAACAAAGGAAGAAGCTGCATGGGCAACACAGACTCACAGTGGTCTTCACAGTGTGGGTCAGAAGTAGCAGCAGGCAGCTTCCCCTCTGCAGAGTGTCTGGGGAGGGAGGGGAAGCATCAGCTCCTGCTTCCACACAGCATCAGACACAGCAAACGGGTAAAGCAGAGCTGTTCAGGCATGTTTAGAGGCTAATTCGTGTCTCACAGATAGGCAGCCTGCATGACTGACACACAGTGCAGCCAGGTCGGCATTGTACTACTGCTGTGTCCCCTAGGTTGGAACATAAGGCAGAGCCTCCTAGAAATGGTTAGGTTGTGTGATTAAAGGCTCATCACAAACACAACAGGGGACACTCCAGCAACCAGAGCAGAGCCACTGGAGCACCCTGACCCGCCTTCCCCCAGGGCTGCTTCTTATTAGTCTCTGTTCCTGACTGTTTTCCTGGGTGAGGGGCTCTCTGTTCTGTGTGCACGTGTTAGAGACCTGCAGACCAGGTGATCCAGGAGCCAGTTACTGAATAGATTAAGCATCTAAGGCTGTTTACCAGAGGGATCCATAGAGTGTCTGTGCATGCATGTGTGTAGGTCTGAGTACCAGCAACTGGAGTGGAACTGCAGCTCATGGGGTCTTGTCTGTCTAGGCAACAGAAACTGGGGAGACCATGGGATCCCAGGGCCAGCTACTGATTGGACTGGCTGTCTGAGATCAGCTACTGAAAGGATCCCTATTTTCATATATATAAATATATGAAAATATGAAACTATTATAAATATAAATATTTTACACACACGCATATATGTATTTCCACTAACAGGCTTTCATCCTGATCAGCTAGAGAGAGGAACGGGATGAGGCCATAGGTGCTGCTGATGTTTATGTGAGTGCTGTTTTCTGTTTGTGGTAATCTGTAGCCATCTGTGCATACAGGTACGTATGTATCATGTGTGCATGTGTTCCTATTGATCATGCATGCTCAGCTTCCCTACTGCCCGGACCTGGGGACATGGACCTGCAGCAGCCTAGCCTCTATTGGGCTGCCAGATTCAGCAACCCCAGTGTTGAAAACACACTTGATTCTGACCCGATGCCTCTGCTGGGCCAAATTGTGAGGGAGCAGCAAGGGCCAGCTGCTCTGCAAGGACCAGGGTGCTGGGAGCTGAGAGTAGTAAAACGGCTGGCAGAGCCGATGGCCGTGCCAGCGAGGGCTCAGTCCTGGCAGTACCCAAGCAAGATGAGCAGGGCAGGTCCAGAGGCAGTAACCAGGTTCAGACACTGTCCGGTGATCATCAGACAAGTCCACAGTGATGAGGTAGGTCTGAGGTCTGGCCAGGAAGGCAGTTTGTGGGTCAGTGTCCTAGCTTGGATCAATGGGGCTCATGGCCAGGCTGAGACAGTGCAAAAGGCTGCCATGTCAATGAGAAGCCATATCTCCATTTATCCACCTGAAAGCGATGTGCTCGGCCGGCCAGGCACCCTCACCAAACTGCAGAGTAGCAAAGTGTGAGGTTTCTACCAAGAGTGGTGTCTCCCTTCTCCTTTCTGTCTTCCTCAGGTCCCCCAGCGCTGCTTCTTGCTACTTCTGGTTTGCTCAAGGAGAGCACAAGGTCTCAAAAGGTTCTTGAGACCCTGCTTTGAGCTGACGCTTTCCAAGATGCTCCCACTTGCATTCCCCTTATTGTAATACCCATATGGTCATAGCTGCCAGGGCCTGCCTGCCTCAACCTAACATTAGAAAAACTAACTTTCTTTCAAATATGGTCTCGTACTCCCCATCGGGATGATGCAAGAGGAACCTCTGGGAGACTTTGCTCTTGCAGAAACATTCACCCTCACCCTGTGCCTCACAGCCTGCACCCATCCTTTGGGAATGCAGCTCCCTTATTCCCTTCTCCGCAGCTTTCAGACCAAGTACAAACCTGAGCTGGAGGCAGGCGCTGCCCGTCAGGGCCAGTTGCCCTCCAGGCAGGTTGCCGCTCTCCTCAGCAAGGGCTCTGCCCTGTGCAGAGCTTTATCCCCATGTCCATCTGCATGCCCTTGTCCAGCCATGAGACTCTAGCCCAACACGCAGCACAAAAGGCCCCATGCCCTGGCCACAGCAATAAGATGTTATTGACCCCTTATAGCACTTTCTAGCCGAGGTCCAAGGATGGCTGACAAGCTTGACTGACCCAAGAGGAGGACATCCGTTTTTGGTTTGGCAGGATGTTTCCTGCCCACATGTCCCATTCTGCCTTCCCTCCTCCTGCCTGTCCCCCAAGGTCCAGGACAGCTGTTTGCTATGGGGTGCAGCTGGACTGCAACTTGGGGGACCCCAAAGAGGACCTTCCAGCTGGCAGAACAGGCTGCAGGAGTCCAAGAGGAAAAGAAGTTTGTTTCAGCTCTGGGGCTCAAGTGTTGAAATACCAAAACGCAGCCGGGGACCCTGAGCAATCCCTCTGCAGACTCTTCCCCATGGGGGCAGTGCTGGGTGTTACAGTTTAAACAAACTCTCCAGGGACAGGGTGCTCTCTCCAGCTGGGCGAGAGACAATTTCTGTCTCCTGACTTCCCTCTTCATGCTTCGTTGCCTAAAACCTATGGGGCACTTCCCAGGCACAGCACGGCATTGCAAAGGCTTTTATTGTACCCTTAGACCATAGCACTGGATTTGGCAAGAGCCTTGCACAAGGGACAGCCCTTACCTTGGCAGTGTGGGGCAAGAGCTTCTGCTTTCTTCGCATTTGAAGGTGACGCTCCTATGTGCAATCCTTCTTATGGCCAGTTGTTTAATATGCCTCTTCTGAGAGGTGAGGCAACTAACCTCTTCCTGTGGTGTGTCTCTGCCTTGCAGATGGTGATGCCTGCCATGAGTTTAAGTTCAGAGTATCTTTTGACAGTCTGGGGAATACATAATGGAGAAATCTGCTGCTCTGAAATGTCCTTGTCCATGTCTACAGTCTCATACATGTCAAGCACTGGAGCACAGGAACCAGGCACGCAGGGACTCCAGCCCCAATATACGCTGCCCGTTTCCCTTTGCACAGCTGCAGGGCTGTGCATACATCTGATGAAACTCAGGGCCCCCTGAGGGACTTTTGGAACACCTGCCTAGAAGCCACCAATGTGTCAATACACCCTTTTGCTGCTGAGTGTCCCGCTGCCCTTGGCCTCACCACTGCCGCTCCGATCGGGTAGCTATGGATGCGAGTGTGAACTGCACGAGGGGAGCAAGAGAATGTGTTTTGTGAATAGCCATCTGCTTTTAGTAATAACAGCTTGGCTCTACCACTAATAACTGTTAATTAATAAAAGGAGTTCTAAATAATGTTGGCTGTGATCTTTGTCTCCCCCAAATCTTTTTTCTTTTATGAGGGAAAACGGAATTTACAACAGAAAAACTCATTTCCCGAAGAAGAGCTGTTAGTGGCTACAGAAACTCATTGTTCCTCTGAGGAGTATAACATCCTGAACAAATTTATTGACTGAAAAGACTCAATGCTCAGACAACCCGAAATTTATCCTATCCTGTTGCTCTGAAACATGCGTCAAATACCACTTCTGTAGTGATTTTGTTCTTTGAAGTGAACAACATAGAAGAGTTTTCTAACACAATATGACACATTTTAAATACTTGTACACTAGGAGGTGTGGTAACTTTTTTGGAGAAACAAGAAATACTGAGAGGTCAAAAGGAAGTACAATTCCAGACTAAGAAGAAGCAAAAGAAAGAAGAAAGAAAAAGGGGGAAAGAGAAGGGAAAAGAAACAAAAAACCCCACCCAAACCACACCAGCATTATCTAATAGAGAAGATGTACAAGAGAAAATATCAACTGAACTAGTTAATCAACAGGTTGATCATCAGAGCTGGAAGCCCTCAAACTTTCCAACCATTAAGACCCAGTCTTTGATGGTCAGCGTTGGTTTCTCAGACTTGGGCATCATTAGAGCTGTGGCTTCAAGCTTTTAGAACCTTGGCAACTTATAATGCAATTTGATAATTTGCAACAGGGTTACTTTAAATTGCACCAGGTTCTGATGCTAGCTGAACTGTCCACTTGAACTGAAGAGCAGCGGGAAGCATGTTCTTGCTATTCAGCAGCGTTCAGAAACACAGGGCCAGCCTTAGCAGAAAGGATTCAAAATCTCTCTTGCTACCATTGGTTCTTTTCCATGTGATAGGATAAACCAGAAATAATGGTGGCTCTAGTTACTCTAATAAACTGCTCATACGAGTGGGAACCAGAAGAGCTGAGGGCACCCTCTCCTGCTCCGCCAGCTGCAGTCACTGCCTTTGCAGAAAGAAGATGTCAGATCACACAGACCTAAACGACTCATTTCCCACTGATGTTTAGCCCCTCTTTATCTGTAAGAGGCCAACCATTTCCCCTTCCAGATGGCATTCTGCCAAACTAAAGGAGACAAGGTTTTCAGTCATTCTCCTGTAAGAGAGGCCTCACATTCCTGTCATCAGCACAGCCTTTTTCTGCACTCTGGTTTTGGTTTGTGTTTTCTGAGCAGAGATGCTTTAACCATAAGGGTATTCCAGAGGCAGCAGAGCCTGAGCACCAGCTCGTCTCTTTTTCTGTTAGGAACACATTTCCCAAAGTTTATCATCCTCACAGGATGCAAATGGTCCATGTACATCCTGTGACCAGCTTTCACAGTCGTTTCCAGCAGATGAACTTACTGTTCCAAGCAGTCCTTTCAGCTATTAGTCTTCTAAGCTCATGACCTTCTATTCTGTGCTATTGAATTTTTCTGTTCTGTTCAGTTTTAGAAGTACTTATGTACAGTCAGCTAGTTGATCTTATTCACTCTAGCTTGCTGGCCTGAGAATATTCCTGCAGGCCTAATACATTTATTTCACTTCCCTAGCTCTTCTGAAGGCACATGCTGCCTCAGTTGTGGTATATTACATGCCTAGATGAGATTTAGGGATGCAGCTAATTCTGCTATAGGTTTTTCAGGTTTGAGGATTCTTTTGGTTCCCTTGTTTGCTTGTTTTTACTTTTGTAATAGTGAATTTGTGGTTTGTTTGGGGTTTTTTGTTGTTTTGTTTTGTGGTTTTTTTTTTAAAGCACCTTATAATTGAAAGGATCCTTCCTATAACATCTGACTTTGCAGGGGTTTTTAGGGGTACAATAGCAATTCATGAACCTTGTGTATGACTATCAACCTGTATTTTGGGAAAGGCCTGTTTTTCCAAAACGGAAGATGAAAGTGTATGAGCAGCTTACATGGAAGGTTGAATTATAATGGATACTCTCATCTGAAAGCTATTACAGGATTTCACTTATCTTGTCTAAGAAATTTTTGTTCTCATTTACAGCTTTAAAATATTCATAAACTAGGTTATAATCCTTTACTCTTGGGCAGACATTCTTCAGCACTCTCCTATAATAACCTTACTTTAATGCGCAAGGGTAAACAATCCAAAATCATTTAGTGTCTTGAAGTATGACAGAAACTATGTCTGACTGGTTTTACAAAGAGCCCTTCTCTTCACCTATTCCAAACAGATCATATCCTTCTTAAAGTTTGGTGATGAGAACAATGCTGCAGAGTATTCTGGATGCGATGTCACTACTGCTTTATGTACCAGCACTTAAATTTCACTACCTTTGCTCTAGGTACTTCCTCTGATGTAACTGGCGTGAGATCCCCACAGCCACAATACGTTCCCAGTTCCTACTCACACTCACAGAAAATATTATTATACTCTTGTTCTTTTCTTTTCAAGCCCTTGCTGAGTCAGAAATTTCTGGCTACCCATTCCCATATATGTGGCCTTGCCATTTGCATTATTGAATTTCACCCTGGTTTCATTTTTCTGTTCCATAAGAATTTCAGGAGAATGAACTGTAGCTATATTTGCTTACAACAAATTAGAAACACTGTGTTTTAGATTCAGTCAAGAAATCTTTGTCCTGTTTACCCTCAGCACTGTCAACTAGCAAACGATGTTTCTAGCCTTCCAGATCTTCACAACACGTTTTGAGATGCAGCACAACAAATTCTGTATCAACTAAATAAATGGCAAGGGCTTCTTCCTCTAAGTCCAGAAGTTTGTTGGAGTCAGCTGCCTAGATCAAACAAACATTGAAATTCTCATATTTATGCCATTTTTTATACTTCAAACAGCCAGAAGTTTCCTCACTCTGTATACGGGTCAGTTAAGAAATGGAGAAGCGACAGCATTTCTCAGCCGACAAGTAGTCATACTACAATAGCATGACTATATAGGTTTTCTGTTAGAGCCTTATTTTACTTTCTTCATTTTAGTCCTTACCTATGGTTTCTCTTAAATGGTTGTAATTTCTGATTGTCTGGAGCAATAGTCAAATTATAATATGCAATAAATAAATAAAAAGGATATAATTGTATAGATGCTTATTTTTCTTAATGCCTACATGAACACATTGTAGCATTCAGAGGTGCTGGGTGCTGGCTTGCCTCCTCTAAGTCAATGAAGATTCTCTGAAAGTGCAGATCCTTTAACTTGGTTAACCTGGTGCCTAAGAGAGTACAACTTTCAAACCCCCAGAATTATTTTGGCGCACAAAGCTGATGGATCATTTTAGGCATTTACAAATAAACATGTTTTACCAATGACACTTCCCTAAACAAGCACACTTGTGTGGAAGAAAAAAAAAACAAATGAAAACAAACCCAAAAAAACCCCAAACAAAAAAAATCCCAAAACAACCAGGTCAGGTTGATTTTTAGTAGAGTTTGGTTTCTGGAAACCTTGGCTGTTTTTCTGACATTTTGTATTAATGTATTTTGTGTGTGTGTGTTCCATCTACATAGCTGATCCAGTATTTTAATGATGTAAATTTCCTTTTTTTAATTTAGACCAGTCATTTGGATCTTAGCATTGATATAAAGAATAATGTTTTCTTAATATTCTCAGCAAAGTGAAAAATTAAAGCCTAAGTCTCAGTTATGCAGGTCCAGAACTACAAAGGAGGATTAGTTTATATGCCTGCTCATTTTTAGAACGCTTTACACTCCTAACATCAGGTAGAATAGTGTACGTAAACCTCACGCTAATCACTCAGGTGGTAATGTGCATGCATAATCTATTTCTGTACCATTCATCATTTTTGCTAAATTGCAAAAACTGTACCAGAAACTCCAGACATCCTGCCTTCGTCATGCACATTTAAGGTTTCACAACTGTGGAAGTGTTAAAAACCATCATTAAGAGGGCGTAAAACTTCTTGGATAACCTATTCTCCTGCTTCTGTTTTCGTTAAGGAGTGTGTCTGTCTGCCTTTCTACTCATCGTAGAATCACTGATATTTTGGCATTAACTTGAGTATTTCGCTCTCGCTCTAGAAGACCCTGTCTCATGGTCTTACTTACGCCATTAACAAAATTTGTTACGTTACAAAATTTGGCCTAGACAATTCCGTGGGTAGTAGCAATAGTCCAGCAAAGCACTGCCCTACCAGGATAACACAGAATTGCTGTTCTCCAGAGAAATGCAGTGACTGATAGATTCACCGGAGGCACACAGCCGTAGAGCAGGTGGCCAACTTCTAATGAGATGAAACAAACGTGTACCTCCTCCTTGGCTAACCGGATGTCCCTGTCATTTCTTTTCCTCTGTAGGATTGTTTGTTCACCTCAGAGAAAAGTAGTTTCTACAGCTGTGTCCATCTCTGTGAGGGAGATATACAGAAAGTATTTTCTTGAATACTCCCTTTACTGTGCATTCTCAAAATCTGCGTGTTATTGTATGCTTTTCCTCATGCCATAGGTCTGGAGAAGAAATGAAGAATACGGAAAATTATTTCAGAAATGGAAGTAGAACATTAATGCCAGAAAGCTGACTGGAAGAAAATACCTTCTGAGATGTAGCCTTTGTTGAGAGGTCCTTCTAGTTTGGTGACTTAGAGCTCCCAGGCCAATCACTTTGGGAAGGTGGCACGGAAGGCAAGAGCCAACACCCTGACGTATCCTAGCGGAGGTGCCGACCTCAAGCACAAGTGCTTACTTCTTTTGGATGAGAGCACAGTTTGCCACCTTTAAGATGCAAGTCCACCTTCTGGTTTGCTTTTAGCCCATTCAGGTAGGAAACAGAAACTAAAGTGTGATCACAAATCTGCTGCTGAACACAGCAGCCCAAACTAAAAGGCGGCCTCAAAGCTGTAAAACATTGTATTCAGTTCTGTGTTTCAAGCCTGAACCTGGTGTCATGAGGAATCAAATGTTGTCTATCCAAAAGAAGAAGAGTTCTACAAAAATGGCTGCGTTTTCAGTAATGGCAGAAGGAAACATACGTCAGTCAGAAACAGTAGAAGTGAGGTAAAGGGGAAGAAAAAGCATATAGCAATGAGTGAGAGAGGAACATTCTCTGGGCGGTGCTGCGATTGAGGAAGCTCACACGCGTCTTGATGTCTCTGCTGTTTCATTTGTGTCTGCCAATGTGAGGAAACCCCACAAAAGGGTAGATTTTCTTTGTAGTTTACTAGCTGCAAATGCCAGATCTTTTTCTACCTTTTTGTTCTGATGCTTTTCTTTTTACCAGCTATGACAGAAGAAGTAACATATGCTAATCTGAAATTTGAAAACAGCTATGAACTGGATAATATCACAAAGCCTGAAGATACTAAGAAAAAAGGTGTAGTATCTATGAAGCTTTTATGATATATTCTTGCTAAAGTAGATGGGATGGGAAATACTTTTAATTATATGCCCAAGGGACCTTTGTTTGCTTTGTTACTCTCAGAAAAGTTATACTAGTTATAAATATATCCTGGGTTTTGTTGCTGTCATTTCTTCCTGAACTTTTTAGAGTTTGGAAAGTATACCTGAAATCGTAATCTTATTATTTCACGGAAAAGCATATTACTGAGTGTTATACTAAGCTCCACAAACAGTCCTAATTGTCTAAACCTCTGCAGAGTTAACTTGAACTAATTTTTAAAGTGGATCAGTTCCATTTAATTTCTCCATGCATTTGCATTCAAGCTTAGAACTGAATTAGCTTTAACCAACTCACTTTATTTCACTTCTGAAGTTCTAGCCTGAATTAAGGCCCTGGTCTTTGAAATGGCTATATCTGTTAAAAGGCTGAATGCATTTTTAAATACAATATTTAAAATACTATTTTAAAATTAATTTTGCTTAATTTGTGTTAAACTGTGAAGAGGAGCTCTAGATTTGAGTGGTGGAACTTATGGGAACAAAGAACATAGAAAGTGCTAGCTGTTCATGGGGTCAGGCTCTGGAGCAGAGATTTACAAACGAGGACAACTTGCTTGTGATTCAGAAGGAATTCTCTGGGGAATTCTGCATCAAAGAGCAGTAGTTTTGAACACTTAAGGTTTTTTGAACATATGTTTTTTGAACATTGTTATGTTAAGTTATGGTTTTGAGCATTGCCAAAATATAGTTCAGTGGCTAAAAAAAAAAAAAAAAAAAAAAAAAGTAAATATCTGAACTCTTCGTGTTAAGCTCCGGGCTTCTTTTCCTTTAATGTCCAGTGATACCGGTATCCTCATACGACTCCAGATGTCCTGCTTCTGTGTCCCAGGGTAGACAACGCATATTTTGTGATGAGAAAGCCCCATTCTGAGAGCGCACAGCACAGTCTGTGCATTATTTCACAAACATCAAATTGAAATAACCACAATGAATAAACGTATCCATTTGAGGACAATGCGAGTACCACACAGGAATGGAGGACCCAGCCCAAAGTCTCTTCAGCTGTGCTAGGTGTAGCAAAAGCAACATGAGATTACAAAGTACAGTACAGGGAACTGTTACGTAAAGAAACTCTTGAGGCAACAGTTTAATTAAACCAGCCAAAGCTAAAACTACTGCTTGGTCTTGATTCATATTGCTGCCCAGAAAATATTTTGTATTTGTTTATGAAATCTCACTTTCAAACTACAAAATCTTTGTCTCTTCTCATCTAAAAGCTCCAGGAAGCGTGGACTATAATGCTTTCAGTCTTCTGCTTGGGGCTGTGACTTTGTAGGGGGAGGAACAATTTATTTTTGCCCTTCAGCTCCAATTCATATGAGTCTATTTAGCACTTAGGGACTTATGACTGCCTTAGGGAGTCATGTCTATCACTGAAGTTCTCCAGGCACCTAATATGCAGCTTCAGAGCATGTACAGAAGCACTTTGACCTTAAAAATATCCATATGTTCCAGCAGTCAATGCGTCTTTAAGTCTTGTTAGGATCTAAAAGCTGTGTGATTCTCCTGTGCAGGCTTTATCTCTGACTGTATGTATCGTACGCCTGTGAGATCAGACTTTGGAAAATAACGCAGAAGGGAGACGTTCTTTCTCTTCGTAAAGGGACTAGGTATTTCTCTTTGATGCAATACCAAGCAGTTAGAGCATTTCCTTAGACTGAGGTTGCCTTCTGTGATGAAATGCAGGTGCAGGGAGAGTGGCAGATGTAATATATATTTAGCAAGGCTTTTGTCAGTGTCTCCCACAGTATTGTCACTTTAAAGCTGAGGAAGTTATGGGCTGGGTGGTAAACTGCTAGGTGGATTGGAAACTGGCTGGACTACCAGGCTCAAAGGAGAGTAACTGATGGCTCAACATCTGTTTGGTGGCAGAGTCCCTCAGGGGTCCCTCGGGGATTGATACTGAGCCCATATTGTTTAATATCTTCATCAACGACCTGAAAAATGACAGTGTGTGTCTTCAGCACATTTATAATTCCAGCGGTGGCTGATGCTACCAAGTGGTAGAGCTTCAGAACAGAGGAACCTTGAGAAACTTGAGGACTGGGTAAGCAGAAACCCCACGGAGCTCCACAAGTTGTTGTGCACTGAGGCTGGACCCATCCCAGGCAGCAGCACAGACTGGGGGCGGACTGGCCCTGGAGGCTGGAAAGGACCTGGAGTTTATGGTGAATGGGAGGTTGAATATAAGCCGGCAGTGATCTGTGTCCCCATCCAAGACAGCATCCATTGCCTGATCTTTCACCTGAATATTCATCAACTTGAGTTTCCATAGAGTGAGGTCTTGTACGACATTCTGCCCAGGATTGCTTCACCACAGAAGCTGACCACAGGCTGTCTGTAGGAGGGGCAGACTGCGTAGTTTCCATTCCTGTTCCTTTAGCGTGACACGCTAGATTTCAGTTCCTACTCTGGCAGCAATTCACTCCCAAATTTTAAACACCTCTTTCCCTTTTCTAGACTAGCAATTTCCTCTCCACATTCCCATTCTACTGCCTTTATTGGATTAAGTCAAACTGGTGGCAGCTCTCCACAAAGTCCATATAGCAACAATATTAATATCTGCCTTTGATTTAGTGCTTCTCTGACAAATTGAATGCTTTTTCTCCCTCCTTCAGTGCATCTTAACCCATTAAATCTTCCACCTCCTATAAACAGGGTCTGTTTTGGATGACCCACATGCTTAAAATTTTCTTTGCTCAGGAAAAGATTGTTCCTTTTTCTCATCATTGAGTGCTCATTTCTGTGTCTAGGCTGTAAACCTTATTACAGAAAAATTCTCTATCAATTCCTCGCTAGAAATCTCAAACTACCATAAAGTACTAGAGGAGTTTATTGTAGGAATCAAATTAACCAGCTTACCACAGATATGTGCCACACATCACAAATTACCCCAACCATACAGTGCATATTTGTTTTCAGCTTTGAGCAATCAACTTTCTAGATTTTGCAATATCTTGCTTTCTCAGTAACCTTCTTGCCCCAGTCTATGGCCTTTAAAAGGACCAAGGCTGTCCACATTCTCCACTGAGCTGTTGTGATCTCTTACTCTCTTACTTTGTTTGGGCATCTTTTGCTGTGTGCAGAGATTCTGCAGCAGGAATGTACAACCATAAAGTAAAAGCGATTATTTATTGACCAATGCACCACAAAGATGGCTGCAACTTAATGAGGCTAATGTATTCACTATTCCCTTAGTATCACACCTCCTTTACATGACTGAATTCCTCCCAGGGCCTTCCACTTCGTCCCGCTCTTGCTGGCCAGTAGTCCTGATTTTGCTCACGCTGTGCCTGGCATTGCTGATGGCGGTGGTGACCCTGGCAGTTTTATGTAAGTACTAATGCATTTCTGTTTGCTGGGGGACCCAAGCTACAGAATAACATCAGACTGACATCTCCTTCAGGTGCAATTTCTTGTTCAGCTGAGAACAGGCAACCAGGCAAACCAGGTATTTTCCCTTGCCGCAGCTTCTTTGTCCTCTTCTCAATGTGATGAGGCTAAAAATAAGCGATGTGGAGCGGAGCTGGAAAGTGGTGGGGTAGGAGATTCACTTCTTGCTCTGGCTGCCATTATCTGGTCTCTTAAAAACTGTATCCACAACCCTGCTGTAGTGATTAACAATGGAGTGAATTCCTCTGATAATGCTGGATCCGAAGGGAAGGGAAAAGCTTTGTGTCACAGTAAACAGGTTGTGGCCTTTACCTCCCACCCACAACAATTCCACTGTGACGCAGAGCTGAAGTTCACACTTTGGGGAAAAAAGCACAGCCTGGAAACCAATATAAGAGAAAAATACACAATGGAAATATATGATAAAAAGTGAAAATTTAATTTTCTTGTTCACTCACAGCCAAATAATAAGAAATCCACTGTGCAAATATTCTCCATCTCAGCAGCCCTTACATGCGACTGTCCAGGGAGGAATAACATTTATCTCAAATGGTGTATTTATCCCTAATGATCTGCTAAGACATTCCCTACCTGCATCCCACCCTTTCTGAAGGACAGCACTGGAAAATGTCTTACTGTGAATTTCAGTTTTCCAGATTCCCAAGGATTACAGAAAACAACTGAGAGACCTCAACATGACAAAGAACGAGCTGCATGCAAATTTCTCAAATACACTGCAAGCAATGGGATATCAGCTATGCTTGGAAGGGGATAAAAACCTTAAAAATAATGGTA
The DNA here is from genome assembly GCF_929443795.1 of Astur gentilis. Lineage (NCBI taxonomy): Eukaryota > Metazoa > Chordata > Aves > Accipitriformes > Accipitridae > Astur > Astur gentilis. The sequence goes on along the minus strand of NC_064897.1, from coordinate 7,792,763 downwards.
AATCAACAAGTTTTGGTGAGGGTTTATCTTTCAACATGGCAGGGAAGGAAACAAGATGGGTCTTCTATGTCTACTGAGGTCTGTCTCCTCAGGTGAGCCTGTGTCTTCTCAGATGTGACCACCTAGAAAGTAGGCAATGAGCATGTCTGTCTCAGGCAGTGCCACATGTGCACTGCCATGGGACCTGGCAGTGGTACCAGGGTTTGGGGATTTAGTTTCCATAAGAAAAGGGTTCTGTGGGATGTCTTCTGGACATGCCAGTTCTCGTCACTACTAGTTCAGGATTCTCTACAACATGCTCATCTGCATCTAATAGACAATTTTACAGTGGTGCCTGAGAATTAAACAACTTACTGCACTCTATGTGAACAGCAGTCCACACACAGGACAGTGTGCTAGTACCAGCCCCAGGTAAGACAGGAATCCCCTAAAATCAGAAGTGATGTGCCGTGAAGCACAGGTAAAGCAACCCAGGAGTTCACTCCATGTCTCCTGACTGTGTACAGTGCAGGGCTGTTTCTGAAATCAGTTTGCGGGAGACCGGTTATTTAAGTGGCCTCTGACAATGAGCCAGCCACAGAAATAGTTCTCTTCAGAAATTATGCTCTGAGTAGTAGGGGCGTCGGGCAAAGGGATCCTATTGTGACTGTCAGGAAAGGGGATTTCATTTGTGCGGATATTGTTCCACAGACAAGCTAACTGTCTAGGTCTCCCTTTTAGTCAATGAAGAGAAGTTGGTAGTGCAAGGATACAGTCTGTTTCCTCCCAAGAAAGACACCTGAAGTGACAGAAAAAGCATGCTCGAGACACACCTGCTTCTGTCCATTGACTAAAATGGGACACCAGATGGGTTGACTCATATCGCTTTTGTAGACTCCTAAAATTGGGCCAAATATATTCCATTTGCAATGCCTGAACCTCCTCCCAGTGGTAAAGGAATGGGAGAGAGAAGGGGATGATTCGGTTTTCACCTGTGTCGTTACCTGAGACTTCTGGGACCACAGTGGGATTTTGACTGAATGAGGACTATGTCAAACATCCCTACAGATCTTGTCGTCACCAGCCAACAGTGATGTTCAGGGAGGGACAGCCTGGGAACAGAAATGGGGTGATGATTTTCCTTTTCCAGGCCAGAACTGTGTGCTCTGCCCTGCAAACTGGAAGTGGGAAGGTGGCGATACGTGTTACTACCACCCCGAGAAAATGAAGTCGTGGGAGGAGAGTCACCAGTTTTGTTCCTCACGAAACTCTACTCTTCTTCTGATAAAAGACCAAGCAAAGCTGGTATGGACTGGTTTCTCACTCTGTTTAGCATGGAGGAAGATCACGCACCCTATCAGCTAGTCACCTCACACGTAGTTTTCTTAAATGGCACTGTGAGCAGGAGTTTCATAGGAGTTCTTTCCACAAAAGTCAATCTCATCTTTTCAATCAAAATTCAAACACGTGGCAGCGAGTTGCTGAAATCTGACCTAATCTTTTGCCTAATCTTTTGGTAAAGGAAAACAAACAGAGGTGGGAAGAGAAAATGCCAGGTGCAGAGTGAAATAATGCTTTTGCCTCTGGATGCCAGCAGATGTACTGGAAGACTGAAGGCAGAAATGCTGTCCCAAAAGCTAGCAGTCAGGGCTGGACCCGCCTGCTCTCCAGCACTTGACAAATGCCAGTTCCTCTCTCACTGAGCCACAGGCCATAAGTTTTCTCCCAGAAGTAAAGGGGAGCAGCATTATTCTCACCTTCCCAAACTGGTGACAGCAAAGATTGTGAGGTGTGGTCTGTTCTAGCTGACTTAATCACAGCATTGAGAGATATGAGGAAAAGAGAAAATGGAGTAGTGCCCTGGGAGTGGCAATCATCAGTGAAGGAAAGAAGACAACAACAGAAAAACTGAATTCAAATCTTTAGAGATTTCCCGCAAGCAGCAGTGAGAAAGGCAGCATTATTCAAGTTTACATTCTTACCTGTTCTGCCCAGAGAATTTTTTAAGAACAGAATATCACTAAAGGCTTAACTTTAAGACCTCCTCTACTTGGCATGGTCCAGCTTTTGCAATAACTGAAATGATGCTAGAGCCAAGTGTGAAGGTTCAACAAATCAAACTCAACAGCCCCCTGCAGTGGCTCCCTTTTCGCTGCTGACAAATGCTAAGGACAGAGTAAGGGAGGAGGAATGATTTATGACTAAAGTAGGGAGAACGATCCAACAATCCAGTGTTTCACCCAGAGGGTTTAAATCAGGTTGATGAGAGTGACACTGCTCTTCAGAGCTAGAAGTGTATCTTCTTTCTGATTAAAAACAGTTGTACTGTCATTTCGCCTTTGATACTAGGCTTTTCCTTTATCTGCAGAACTTGTCCTGACAGGTTAACAATTTGTGGTATTTACGTTCTTTAAGCAATTTCCATCAATGCTTTCATCTTCTGAGCCTAAATATTTATTTTTATTGTCTTCCTGAATATCTGTTTTGAATTGTCCTTACTCTGCATAGAGCTTGGTACAAAAATTTCCTAGAAGAACATACTGGCTTGGATTAATAGTTAGACCTCAGCAGAGAACCTGGTATTGGACAGACAACACAGCCCTTACAGAAGAACAGAAGTCTTGGTAAGTGGGCAGTTTTGCTGCAGTGCATAAGGTTGGTCCTCACCCACACACAACTCCCAGTTTCTCTGACACAAAGGGCACATTGAACAGCCAACTGTTAGGCAGCTTTCACTGTATTTTGGGATTCACTTTTCCATTTCAGATTTTTCTTGGCCTCACCCAGAACTGCTTGGAGGGTGATGTAGGCAATATTAGAGGGCAAAAAAAGTACTTGGAATGTTTATTTCCACAATTTAGTTTCAGATTGACTGTAAATGTCATCTTTCTTCTGTATTTGGCATCTTGTTTCAGTGAGGACACAAGGAAAACACTCTGATGGAAAGGTGTTTCATTTCACGCTTTTGATTTTATACTTTTTTATTTTTACATAAGACACTATTTATTGTCTAGAACCCAAAATTTTACTTTGGTTTAACATGTTATTTCAGAAATACAATATATTTTTCTTCTTGCTTTCAAACCTGCTTTGCCAATTTTCCTTTTCATTACTGGGCAGTCTCCTCTTAACATTTCTGTTGAAACAGCCACTGACACCCTCCAGTTGGTAGCCAGGAGTTAGTGTTTCTTACGGTCAGGTACAAGAAATGGTTTAGGATCCACCCTTACAGTCTGCTAGGGGTGCTTGTTGGCATGTTCAGGACAGGGTCAGCCTCCTAGGATTTGGTGCGTAAAGCCACTAAATGCTTTATTTCCTCGTTGAGCATATATATTCTTCGCAAAAGCCACATAAGTGATTCTTGCAAAGACTTCTCTTTTTGGAAGGGGGAAGGATGCACCATCTGAATAAGGTGAGATGTAATAATAAAGGTTTTTCTTTCCTAGGACAAAGCAGCTGAGCTTCAACCAACCATGTGCGTATTTTCATTATAGTACCATATATAGCGGAACATGTAAAGATGAGATTTACTATATCTGTGAAAAGCCCGCCATCCAATTACAGCGAGGTAACAACCATTGGCAGGAGGACTGGTTTGTCAGACCAGAATGATTATGAGAAGCTAGAAGATGTTCTGCAAGGTTGGAATCTTTTATTTTGTTTTTGAGAACTATCACATGAGAATGTAAATATGTTGGATTGGACCTAATACACTTCCCTGTTTTCATTCTCTTTTAGACATATGTAACAATATCTTCATACTAAGGAAATGGGCATGGTGACAGGCTCCAGGAGTGACCCAAGTCTGTCATTCCAGATCCAAACCTGCCAAATGATTACTCAGTTTTAACCGACAAAAGTAATGGACAAAATGGCCAAAAGTGATGGCTAGGAAAAAAAGCACAGTGACAAGCCAAGCATGTAAAGATACTGCTCCTCTCCCAGCATCCACTGATACAGTCCTAATACTCCTTGTCAGTTCATAGCTGCACAGCCGTACCGTAACGCAAGTGATGAGGATTAAACACTTCCATTCAGGAGATGCTTCTGATATCTTGTTGATCTGACTGCTTTGATACCCCAGTAGGTTGGAGTATGCAACACACAAACACAGTTATTACTTGCTTCGGAGCACAGGGGTTCATAATCCTCATAAGGACTTGTGAATGTGTCACAGAAAAAGATATCCTTCAGCTAAGAATGTCTAGCTCTCTTCCATGCTCTATACTTCTTCCTGGCACTGTTAGTTCTCTTCCCCCCCTCTTTCCCCCCCTTTTTTCCCCTTTTTTTTTTTTTTCTTTTTTCTTTTCCTAGTAATAATTCTGCTTTTCTTTTCTATTTTTCAAATTTTTCTATTTTTTTTTCATCTATTGCAAGAATTATGCTAGGGTTCAGTCAGAGGCATGAACAGAACCTCCTTTTATGTATTTTCAGGGTATGTCCTGGAATGCCATGCTACTAACTTAATGTGCTGAGCAAGGGTCTACAAACCCAACCACAGTGAAAATCCCGAGTGGTGTTAATGAACAAGATGTCTCCCTCCACATAGCCATAGAACAATGACAATCAGGTTGCAATTAAAAATCCCAGTCCCATAACAGTGTTTTGATCTGAGCAGAAAGTCCATGAATTCCTAGCTTGGTCCCCTCTGGAGGCTTGCGTATTCCTTGTGATTGCAGCCCAGATTATTTATTGTGGATCCTTTACCACTGGTGTAGCAGCTGGGCTGCTAAAGCATTAGTCATTCCCTTCAAGGGGCTGTTCTGGTGTCGCACTGATCTCAGCACTACATGGCAGTTTCTGATCACCAACATGAACATTTCAGGTGTTATTTTCAAGTACCAATTTCACGCTCCAGAAACCTTAGTGGATTTCTCTTCCTCTCTGCTTTTTACACTCACCACTGGCATCTCTCACATAACATCTCCTAGCTGCTCCTCTCAGTTCCTCTCCTAACTGTTCCTGTCTTTGGGGGTGAAAATGCAGAGTGGTTCTGTCCTGCAGTGCAGACACAGCCCTGGTGACTTCCCAGAGTGTCTCTCAGCATTCATACTAGCTACACCAAAATAAGAAATCTCATGGGAAAGGTATCCTGAATTGTATTCATGGTGCATCCTTTCTTGATAACGAAGAGCTTTGCTGTTACTTGCCAGAAAAAATTAAAAAAGAAAGAAAGGAAGAAAAAACAGTCTGATCTTGTTTTCTCATACATTAGAGTGACCGTGAGGAAACAGGAAAGGTATTTCCAGGATGTTTTTTCATTAATGAGGCATGCCTAAGAGCAGCAGATGGGTGAATCCTAGGTTTTTCTGCAGTTTGTTGAAGACACACATGAGGTGAGCTTGACAGCTCCCCACACTGACAGGCAGCCAGAAGGCTACATCGTTATCTTGCTGTGGCCTTGATCTTTTGGGTCAATTTATTGCCAGCTCAAAAGCAGTCTCTGGTGCAGCAACTGTATTTGTAACTGTAAAGGCAGGTGGGGTTAGAGCATGGTTTCACAGTGCACTGTGCTACTGAAACAAAAGGAGCTAGCTTCTTCTCAAAAAACAGTGACTGAAACACCAAAAAAAACCCACCAAAGAAAGAAAGAGAAAGTCACCCCAGAGAAGACAGGCAGAGGGCAGCCTCTTTCCATTCCCTGCAGGTGTTTGGAGCGCGGCAGCAGCGGACAAACTCGTCCATCTGGCAAGGTTGGAACTGGCAAAGCCCATCCCCTGGTGGTGTCAGCACCAGGGGGGGCTTAAGAATGTGCTGTCTGACCGTATCCCCTTTTCCTCTGAAAGGAGCTTTTCCTTACAGGGGAAGAGACATAGAACTGTACTGTTCATGTATTGGCTGAGATGGCATTTTTGAATCACAGTTCCGTACAACGGTGTGTTTCCCATGTCTAAACTCCACTCCTCCCTGTGGTCTTCCCCCCCAGTTCATACACTCCAGGATAATGTAATTTTCAAGGTCAAGCTGGTTAATAAACACAGCTGTTTTGTCCAGCCTGCTGACAACATTTATACACGGGCTGTGTTCAAATGTAGACTCAAACTTCCTGCCTTAGCTTACCTTTCTTTTCATTTTAGTCTGAGGAAACAAGAAATTTTACCTGCCCTGGATCCTTAGAAGAGCAGAGAGTGTGATGATGAAGCCCCACCTTACTGCTTTTGTTACTTCTGTTCTTGCAGCAGAATCTGATTATAAGGTGACTCCAAAAAAAAAAAAAAAAAAAAAATTATATAATTATCAGACAGCTTATTGAATTCATAGCTACCAAAATAATACAAGAAAATGACTTTACTTCCTGTTTTCTCTCCAGAAGTAAAATTACACTGGAGAAAAGTTTCCCCAAAGACAATTCATTACATGCTTGAAAAGTTGTTGCTAAGACTGAAGAGGTTACTGTCAGGAAAACCTGTAACAAAATTCAGTAGCATAGACACACTTGACTCCCAGTTATCTGCAGAAACCCCCTTTTTACACTAACGTGCCAATATACAGTTTTTAGGCGTGACAGACAAGTATTTTTGCACCATATTTAGCATGAGGTTTTTATGAGGATATTATGACTACACAGTGACTACTACTCCTTCTGTCCCTCTGTGTAACAAAACTGACTGTAAGCACCCTTTACTCCCAACTTTTCCATCATGCCTCTTCTTTGCATAGAGGTAAGATATAAAGCAAGACATACATGCAGCCAGAGATATTTCTGCTCTGAAAAAAACTATCATCTGCACAGCAAGGCAGGAAGGGTAGCCCACTCATTATAGCGTGTTTCCAGTCGGTTGATGCTATTTTGCAAATGGGAGACTCTGAACTTTACACACAAGAGCCCAAACAGTGACCACAGAAATTCCTCTCTCGCAATTTCCTTCTGGCTGACCCTGTCACGATGTGACTCGTCATCTCTGGGCAAGTGCTTCGTTAAGGAGAATTGGTCACTGAAGCTGTTTAAGACCTACGGCTCAGCGCTGGAGCAAGGCACCGCAGAGAGCTAGAGATGGAGAGGGAGGGTGGATAAGGCACTTTTGCACAGTGCCTTCTGCGTACAGTGCAGCAGCAGAGAGGTCCGCAGTGTAGTCTGGTCTTCCTCTGACACAGGCCGAGCGGTCATGTGAATCCTGCCGAGTTCCTGCCCTCACCACCCTGTCAGCTCGGCTTTTCCCATTATAGCATTTAATCCAGCGAATTTCTGTAAAATAATTTCATTTTTCATTTATTTCATAACAGCATGTGGAAATGCAGCCTATTGCTTTCCATGCAGCTGTTGTGCTGTTCTTGGGCCCTGACACACGAACAGATATCTTTCATACTTTAACTTGAAATAGCAACTATTTCTAGAGCATCTTATTTTAAGGAGGTAGAAAATCCTGATGTTTGCTATATTTACAGGGTCAGATCAGGTGGATAGTTAAACGAAACAGTCTTAAGTTCCAGCCAGGTACCAAGACTCCCCATCTTCACATTCAGGAAGAAAAGACCCGTCTTTGACAGTGCCACTTTAACTCCTTAATGTGCTTTCAATATGTTACACTTTTACCATGACACAGTAATCAGAACAGAGCCGGCTTCCTCCGTGGTTTCACTGGAAATGCTGAAACATGAACCATTCTCATCGCCTCAGCGTTGGTCTCGCTGCAGCGTGCCCCTACTCCCAAAGTACTGCTATTGCAGGAAAGAAGTGTGACGAGCTGGAGATGGAGGATGAGGAAGGCTACACCGCTTTAAATTTACGCCCCTCAGCTTCAGTTATTACTCCCGGATATTCGAGCAGAAACAAATGTTCTGCATTTAAGGCTCCAGCCAGTTGTGTTGCAACAGACAGTAAGTACAGATGGAAATTAGCTTTTAAAACAGGGCATAACTTAAATTTGCATGTTCATGTTGATTGCTTTAGAAATCTTCCAAACTTTGTAATATATTCTTAGATAAATGTTCATAGAAACAGCAGAAAGAATAATCATAAGGGAGTCTTGTGTGCTATTGTTTATGATCACAAATGATATTTTTTCTGAAGTCTATCTTTACTCCAATTATTTTTTCCATTTACTTCAACATAGAAGACGAATTCCACCTTTCTATGGATTTTCTTTCATTTTGGTAGGACTCATTTATTACAGCAGGGCACTATAAGAGAGGAAGGCACTATAGTTTTATCAGATAATGCAGGCCTTGGAAACGGAAGCAATTTCCTCAGCTACGCGGAGTAGGAAGGTGCCGTGTTTATCAGTCTTAATAATGAATGTAAGCTCTGATAGGAGTATATATTTTTATTTTTTTTAGACTCAAAGTTTTTCTATAAACAAGCTGAGTGTTAACTAAGGTAGTGGATTGTGCCCGTGGAATGCCTAAGATCATAAAATGATGACGGGAGTACTGTTGCTGCTGCTCATAAATTCACCATGGGGCTTACATGTGAAATAAATATAATTGCTGCTATTTGCAGGTTGGGTAGAGTAGACAAAGACTAAATCAACACCATTCTAGTGCTGTCTGGAAAAGACTTGGGGCTAGCCATTGAGAATGACTGCCTGAAAAGGAGGATGGAGGATAAGCTGGTGAGAAGCAGCAGCCAGAAACCCAAGGACAAAATATTAGGGAGGGTGATCTAGGGGCAGAGCTTCCGAGAAAAAAAACATGTTGGTAAGCACAGAGAACTCTTAAAAAGGCCTTTTGATGTGCACAGAGAACATGTAAAGTAGATGATAGACTTAGGACCAACTTAGGTTGGGAGGGACCTCTATAGTTCATCTTTTCCAATCTTTTGCTCAAAAGGGCTAGCTCTAAAGTCTGATCAAGTTGCCCAGGGCCTTGTCCACTTGTGCTTTGGAAATCTCCAGGGATGGAGGTCTCACAGACTCTCTGGGCGCCTGTTGAGTGCTGAAGGGGAAGAATTTTTTTCCTCACATCTAATTGGAAGTTTCCCTGATGCAACTTGTGACTGTTGTACCGTGTCCTTTCGCCGTGTCTCTCTGGGAAGAGTCTGGCTCCATCGATAAAGCCCTTTTAGGTAGTGGAGGACTGAAATTAGGTCCTCCCTTAGCCTCCTCTTCTCCAGCTAAACAAACCTAGGTCCTTCAGCCTCTCTATAGGTTCCTGACCAACTCAGCATTCCTCTGCTGGACTCTCGGTAGTTAGCTGAAACATCTCTTGAACTGGGAAGCTCAGCACTGGTGCATGGAGTTGTACCGTTACAGGTGCCGGACTTCACCTTTGCCTTTGTTGAGCTGTTGCACTTACAGCTCATTCCTAGGATTTCTAGGTCCCTGTAAAAGGAAGCCCTACCCTCTGGCATATCAGTCACTACCCCAACCTGGTGTCACCTGCAGTCTCTTGTAATTACCTTGACTGGTGAGGGTTAGGGTCCTCTCCCTTAACTTTGGCTATGTAGGTTTTAGTTGCCAAGTCTATCTGGACTTCTGGGCACCTCTGGAGGGTGTTTCTTCTCACCTCACAAAAGGTTAGTTACCTGGAGGTGCTTGCTCCCATGCACTGGACTCCAGTAAAATACTTGATGTGCGTAATACTTTTCAATTAACCTGAACAATGTAGAATAGATATGAAAGGGTATTACAGAAAATTGCAGAGCACTGCTTCCCAAAAGGGAAAAATACATATATATATATATATATATATATAAAAATAAAGATTTTAAACAGGAGATAGTCAGCTGTAAAATTCCAGAGAACTGTATTCTTGATTAGACATTGAACCACAATGGAAACTCAAAGAAATAGACTGAAGAAAGATGCACAGTTTAACGTTCAAATGTTGCAATCATTTAGAAATGCCAAACACACTTTTCAGAAGTAATTATCCAAAACTAGATGGTATTTTTTCCTTTTCAAGGTGGAGAAGCCTTAGAGATTGTTTTATTATTTCCAGGACTGTGGGAACAGCAAAATCTAATCTGTTTACCTGTCTCATGAGAAGAAGTTTTACTCTAAAACACTAGAGCCTCAGTTAATAAATATTCTTGGTGGATAAATACTTTCTCAAAATGACTACAGGAAAGTCAGAACAGTGATAACAAAAACTGCAGTAAGAAAAAAAGAGGCACTGCAGAAGGGATAAAAGTGAACTGGTGTTGTCAGAGAGGAGGTAATAGCACTACGTGGTGAGGAGAACTGCTATTTTTGTTGCTGAATGCGGTTTTTGTTTGTCCCAGGAGCCTCTGCCTCAACTTCCATATGGCGGCCAGTGGCCTTTGCTTTCCTCGCCTTGAGCCTGGTGCTGCTGACGGGGCTGGTAACTCTGCTAGCCCTGTGTAAGTACTGTGGAGTCCTAAACTGCCGCTGTGGGATTGAATTCCACATGTACAGCTGCTTCTTCTCCCCCTGCAGACTGTCCCTGGTGTCCCTGGTCCCCCAATGGAAGTAGTCTGGCAAGAAGGGTCACAGTAGAGCCCTCCCACAGAAGGGTCTGAGTGTCAACACATGTTGCGTGGGATCACTAATATCTGCACTTACAGTTACCTTAACCCTAAGGATTACACTAATCCTAATGCAAGACCTAAACCTAACTAACCCCAACACTAAAACTAACCCCTAACTTTAACCCTAACCCTAACCTTAATGACCCTAACCCTAATACTAAAGATATAATCCCTAACCCTATCCCTATCCCTAAGCATAAACCTAACCCCAACCTTAATCTTAAACCATAACTCTAACGCCTAATCCTAACCCTAATCATAATGACCTTAACCCTAACCCCAAGCTTAACACTAACCCTGTCATGGTTTAACCCAGCCAGAAACTAAGCACTCACTCACTAGCCCCACCCCCCCACCCCCCCCCAGTGGGATGGGGGAGAGAATCGGGGAGAAAAAGCAAAACTCATGGGCTGAGATAAGAACAGTTTCGTATGACAGAAAGGAAGAAAATAATAATTATAATAATAACAATAATAATATTACAATAATAATAATAATAAAAGAATCGGAATACCCAAAACAAGTGACGCACAATGCAATTGCTCACCGCTCGCTGACTGATGCCCAGTTAGTTCCCGAGCAGCAATCCCCCCCCAGCCCCACTCCCCCCAGTTCATTTACTAGACATGACGTCCCATGGTATGGAATACCCCGTTGGCCAGCTGGGGTCAGCTGCCCTGGCTGTGTCCTGTGCCAACTTCTTGTGCCCCTCCAACCTTCTTGCTGGCTGGGCATGAGAAGCTGAAAAATCCTTGACTTGGTATAAACACTCCTTAGCAACAACTGAGAACATCAGTGTGTTATCAACATTCTTCTCATACTAAATCTAAACCATGACACTGTAGCAGCTACTAGAAAGAAAATTAACTCTATCCCAGCCGAAACCAGGACAACCCTAACCCTAACCGCTGACTAACCTTCACCCTAAACCTAACTCCAACCTCCAACCTTAACTCGTTCCTGAAATGCTTCGTTTTCACAGCTAGAAGCCCATCTCTTCAGGCACACTATGTGGATTATGGTGCCCCCCTGTGACTGTTACCGGAATATTTCACAGTTCCCTCTTTTTCTTGGCTTGTAAACTTTTTGCAGGGAGGGCAATCCTGGCATCAAAGCATTGTGACTGGTACATTTGCCCAACGATTACAGCAGATTTCTTCCATAGAAACATTTGCATTAGCAACAAAAGTGATGCCACATTACATTTGGAAGCAGGGACAGAGACACCCCAGCTTCTTTTTGGCAGGAGGGGAGCAGTTGCAAGTACCCAGGACGAACACTCAGGGTGGTCCGCGGCATCACAGAGATGTTAGCTCAGAGGCAATTCTTCAGGTTTCTAGTCTGACACCCACCCTTTCCTCCCCACCATTCAAAGCTGGACTACCACCAATCCCAGAGAAACTCATCTGTAGCTTTGTCCAGATGACTTTTGAAAATCTTTAAGGGCGGAGATGCCCCCAGCTTCTCAGGTGACATTTTCAGGTGCTGCACAACCCTCCAGGTGAAGAAAATGCAGATGATGTACACACACAGTGGTGGACATACAAATGAAGTAGACAGAAAATAAAAGAATGTCGAAAACTACAGCTTAAAGCTACAATTAAAACTACAAAATTTTGAAAACAGTCTTTGAAAAGCACTTTCATGCCCTTCAGTTTTTCAGGTTTCCAAGGATCCCGAGGAAGGAAAGAAGCTGCAGGAAATGAGGGAAGCCTTGTGTTTTGAAGGGAAGGAGAAGGATGGTAAATGTGGTTGTTATGTAAATAAACACAAATCACCCCCTTTTCAGAGCACATTGACTGAGAGACTATAAAACCCGAGGGAAAAACGCAGGATCTCTTAGTTTCCGTTTTTAACTGTGGTAGTATTCGAGATGTGGGTATGTGTGCACTAACACGCAGAACAACTTGTCAGCTCTGCTGACGCATGACTACCCTTCATCTGTTCTCAGTCAAGCCAGTAGCTAAAGCCCCTGTGTTCCTCGCAGGTCTGCATAATACTCTCTCTGATTTCTAGAAACAAAATGTGCTCTCTGTCCAGCAAGCTGGCAAAACAGTGGAGCTGACAACTGCTTCTACATTTCAAAGCAGAAGAAAACATGGAAGCAAAGCCAGGAGTTCTGTTCCTCAAGAAACTCCACTCTTCTTGTGCTAAAAGACAAAGCAAAGATGGTACAGTCTTAACCTCATGCATTTCTTTATGTCACATTTTTTAACTTCCAGCTATCTTGCAGGCAGAAAAGAGTTTGGTCGTTTACAGTACATTTATTTAATTTTCTCTGGGTCAAGCAGCCTTCCTGCAAGTAACAAGATTGTCACAACCTGCAACACTTTCTAAATTGTGTGCTGTGAGAAGTAGTGAAATTATGAGAAATAGAGTAAGCCATTGTATAAAACACCTTAATTAGCTAATACTTAGGCTTTCACAGAGAAACAAAATTGCATAGTATCAGCATGGAGGAGAGACCCAGCACACAGAATACATGCTTTCATTATCCCTTTCCACAAGTTTTACTTACTAATTTAGGGGGTTTTGCTGACTAATGAAAAATCTGTAATTTCCTGTCAAGACCATATTTTCCCTTTTTTTACACATGTATCTGGGAACCTCTTTTTCAACAGCTATTAAGCTTATACAAAGCCCAAATATTCTCATTTTCTTTTTGCTACATAAAACTTTTAAAAGGAAACAAGCTTCCCTGGAAACCTCTCCTTTTTGCAGATGAAGTTGTTAGTTTCAGGTGGGGGTTTTCAACCCTTTTAAGGCATAAAGGCTGGCCTTTTGGATTTTTTTTTTTAAAGTGAAAATCAAATGGGTAGAGACAAAATAGAAAGTGGAGAAATGGTTTATTATTGAGTTTCGCAGCATCCTGAGGTCAGAATCATGGTTCACACTGTTGGGAGACACCTGAATACCACACCTTCAATGCTGAATTCAAGAGACGATTTTGGTATGCTATGTAAATCCCTGGATAGTTTGATTCCAGACGTCTGGATGCTTGCTGTTTCTCCCATGTTCGGTACATGCAGCTGCAGCCAGACTGAGGCCAGAGCAGTTTAAGCCAACTGTGGATTTAAATTTTGGATGAGTCTCTGAACATGCTACTGAGCAGCAGTAAAGTATCTGGAGGATCTGAACAGGCTAAGATGCTGAGGAACCTCTTAGGTAGCACGTAGACACCTAGCAAACGATTCAGGTGCCTCAGCATAGGTTCCTAGGGCAATCTGAGATGCGGGGGGGGGGGTATTCTCTTCGACCTCCAAACAGTGCCTTAGGAGGGCAGAGTTCTCCCATAGGTTCTGGGTCTTGTCTGTCAGCCGTATGTGAAGACCTCAGACAGGTTGGAGAATCTCAGAAGGTGCTAGAGGCCTGAATTGGGCCGACAGGCTCTGCCCTCTGAGCTGGGATTCGTATCACCTAACTTCAGGCATCTACAGTGTCAGCAGTCTGCAACTTCAGTGCTACTTCCTTCGGCTCCATTACAACCACTGGGAGATCTGGCCAGTACAGTCACTACTCAGTGGCACTCCCGCCGGGTGAAATTAATTACTTCTCAGGCTCCACTGGATCTGCTGACTCTAACTGGGGCTTAAAGAGTGCTCCCATATCTATATATAAACTGCAGATATCTAAAGGCAGTGTCAATACCTAAATGCAGACCAGATAAAGATGCTTTCCCCCACCACCACCTTTGAAAAAGCAGTGTTTTTACAGATCCAGGGTACATTTGTCTTGTGGCAATTCAATAAACATTAGTATTTGAATGATCCTATAATCAGAGCAGTTGGCACCGCCTCATGGGAAAAAAGCTTGGACATGGTACTCTCCTATTGAGCAAGAGCTGTCTCTTTTGGTCACAGAGCTTTCACAGCTGGAAGATACAGGAACGTGAATCTGATTTTTGAAATTCTGTTGTGATGATTTCCCCATACCTCCAGGTTTCTCTGCCACAGGATTCACAGTTTTACTGGGTTGGATTATCATACGTATCTGAAAAGGGTGGCTGGTACTGGGAGGATGGAACAACTTTTTCCAAACAAGCGACAAACTGGTAAGCCTTCATAACATAGGACCAGTGTGGTTGTATCTGATGGGCCCCAGTAAATTATATGAAACTTGTGCTTCCCTTACTTTCCCATGCTTGTCATATGTGCAATGACAAAGGAGCATGGAGATCACAGAATCTTCTACGGAGCTCCGAATTTGTGTCCTGTATAAGGGACAATGGGTGGCAAAGTACAGCTCGATCAAATGCACCAGAATCAAAAGGACCTAGCTCAAATAAATTAGCTCCAAGGGGAAAATAACTCTACATGCCTGTGGCAAATAAGTATGGTTACATATGGTCCAAATATAGATCACACGATGTCACTGGGACATCATTAAGCCGTTTCTTTTAATTTCCTAGGGTAATGTTATATGAAAACATCTTCTGTGCCTCCTTATATGGACGGATTATTTATGCCAGCAACTCCTGTTCAACAAAGCAATTCTGGATCTGTGAGAAACTGGCTATTCATTTTACCTGAAGAACATCACAAGAAAGGATGTGGAATCTGTCACTGTGAGATACCAACTTTGGGAACTGGGAGTTTAAAATATATTTTGCTTTTTGTTTGTTTATCATGCAGTTTTCTCAGAATGGTGATTCAAATGGACAGGTCATTAGAGACTAAATATTCTTCTTTGCCTGCATTTTCCCTCCCAGGCTCACAAATGAGAGAGAAGAAAAAACCTACAAAGCTAAAAACAGCCCTAGGAAGCAACTTGAAAGAATTAGCTACAGTCAAGCAATGATTCTTGCGTGACTCTCTAGGTTGAGAACCACACATTCTCGCAGATCTATTTCTTGAGCTTTAGTCAGCATTTTACACTAACACCTGCCAGTCATAAACCAGTCCAACTACATCCTTGATGGTTTTACTCACTGAGTTACTGTACACACTAACTACCATCCACCCATAATCCTCTTCTAGACCAGTTTGCCTGGGCATGCCTTCTTTCCTAAATCTGTTCTTCCAGGTGTTTCTCTGTTTGAGCTATAGGGATACAGAAAGAACACAAGGCTCTATTAATCCATAAAATTCTTTTCACATATGCATTAACATTTCTCGAAACAAAAGGACATTTTTTTAGAAGACTACAGGGAATCCCTAGAAGCAATCTTTGTGAAAGCTAGAGTCAAATGTCATGGTTGGATTAAAACATTACCTGAATAACTTCAGTGCTACCAAAACATTAATTGGTATACATATAGCAGGGAGGATAATAATTACATGCTCCATTCAGAGCTACACACAATCAATACTCAAACTGATGCACAATCCATTGCCACAAACCTTACCTGAGCTCTTGTATTATATCTACGCTGTTTGGGATCTCTGGAGCCCAAAGTACACACTATGCACCATGTGTTATTAAAGCACTTGTCATACTTCTTGAAAGAAAATGTTGCCTCCGCTATTCTGGGTAGAGTTTCATTGCATGAGTTCTTTGAAATTTTGTATGTCAGCATCAGTTTTGTGTTATGTATGCATATATTGAGTGTATATATATCTTGTATCTATGTGTATATGCCTTAGTATCTGGAGACTTTCCTCAAAATAAATGAAATAATAATAATATGTCTTTAATATTCAATACTTCCTTGGAAAATATTCTCAAAGACTGAAGCAGCTCCTTGGTAAAAAAAATGAACCCCTTTTCCTAATGTGCTGAAAGATGTTTGTGAACTGAATAAATTCACTATACTCAGTAGAGCCAAGTCCTAATTTATGGGCACAAGTACCAGTTAAACTACCTAGAAATCCTTACTATTGCAGTAGGAAGTGCAAGGTGCAGTCCAAGTAAGGTACAATGTTTCATCTGCTTCAACCCATTCAACTTGAAAAAAATAATTCACAGCAGACATCTAAGCTGCCACATTTTACCCCTTTTTCTTCCCATAAGGTAACTCTTTATTATTTTTTTTTTTTCTAGCAATCTGCTATACATCTTTGTTTGGTGGCTGTGGTGTGAAAACAAATGTTAGCCTCTGGGTTTCCTGCTGGCTGTATGACTTTTTAAGGAGCATTCACTGTTACTGCAGGAAGGTCAGGTCGGTGGTGATAACTTCCAGGGTACATTTCTTTCATTTCTGTGGCTGGATGATCTCTATAAACTATTTCCATATCTTCATATAGTAAAGTCCATTTGGTCTCAGCCCAAATCTTGGCACCAGCAGCTTGGAAAGGGCTTTTCCCCTGTTAACAGTGGCATATTTCTGAGGGAAGAATTTATAGTATCTAGTATTTTGAATTCAAGCAATCCATTATTTCATCCAGTCTGCTTTCTAGCTCAGAGGCTGTCAGTTCTCCTGACTACACACGTACGGAGCTCAAGACACAAGCTGCTCAGGGAGGTCTACTATCTCTGGGATAGCGGAGGTCCACAATCTCACCATGGCACTGGGAAGTTCAGAGAAGCGGCTCATTTGAAGCACATTCTATATGGAAAATAAAACCTAGTATTGTATACTAAGTGTGAGAGTAAAGCCCTTGGTAAAGCCTGAGACGTCATAAATCTTGGAAGGTTTGAGAACTAAAGAGAAGTTGTTGGCTTCAATACCCCTTCAGACAGGACATGAACAGTGAAGAAGATGGAGTGAAATGAATAAAGGGGTGCATTGGGCGGAATAAGCCCTGCAGTGCCGTTCTGAAGTGGAAGGAGCATGACAGCTTCACATTTTCCCATCTACAACAAGATAACCAACACAGTGAAATAGGAGGAGCCTAAATGTCAGCTGCTGGATAGGAAAAAGCAGAGTTCATGGATGTCAGGAAGGCAGGTTCAGAAATAAAAGAATTGAACTAAACACACCAGGTGCACAGTGCCTCTTCACATCCCCCATTACACTCTCTGCTCCAGGCCCTGCACCAAGTGCATCCTCTCTCGCTCCCAATGGCCTTCATCATCCTCGTTAAGAGCACACCCGCTACCCTGGAGGGGGTTCAGGCTTGCCAGTAGATGCCAGTGCTCCCAGGCTGAAACATACTGTCAGCAAGGTGCTAAATAATATAGTGCCAGTCTGTTCACAGACACTGTCTGTAGAAAGCAACAAAGAAAAATACTCCTTCCCTGTGAAAGTCAGCCAATTTACAAAAAAATTTGGTGCTCATCTGTCCCTGGATCTTCCTTCTCTGTTTGTTCTTTCTATTTCAAATCAGAATCTTAAAACATTTCACCACTATAATATCCTTCACTCATATGCTATTAAATCAGGAAGAGGTGACTAAAAGACCACAAGAAGGTGCCCAGGAGCACAGCCAGGACAACAGACATGGGACCACCTCTTTATCAGCAAATGCCCCTTTGGAGCCCTCCATCTCGTCCCCATATTCATACTTACGCTCTGCCAGGGCTGACTGGAGCACTGCTAGAGGCAACTAACAGAAACTGTGGTAAGGGGAATCCCAGTTAGACACAAGGAGAACATTTTTCACGGTGGAGGTGGCCCAACATGGGAACGGGTATCCAGAGAAGCTGGGAGATCTCCATCCTCGGAGACCGTGTGAACTTGACCGGACAATTCCTTGAGCAACTTCATCAGAGTTCAAAGCTGCCCCAGCTTTGAACAGGAGGTTGAACCACAAGACTTCCAGAGGTTCCTTTCAAACAATAGCACTTAAGACATAAGTCTTGAGACTTAAGACATCATGGTTCTGCCATGAAATTTTTCTTGGGAGTGCCCAGACTCCTTGAGACAGGTCTTGGCTCTGGCTCATGCATCTCTAATGACAGGCTTCCAGTTACACAATCTCCCTGTCACCCTACAGACTCGCATCCCTCTAAGCCTGCCTGGTCTTTCCCACAGTATCTTCTGTCCTTAACAAGATCTTTCAACTGGTATCATTTTGTCCATGGAGCATGGTCCTTCACTCTGTCCCTGCCTTCACTTGGTCAGGTGTTGTATTTGTTTTGTGTTAAATTAAATAAACCTCTACTCATCTGAAACATCTGAGGCAGCAGGTGAGGTGCACGCCTTTCAGAACCTTCTCTCTTGACATCATGACTTTAATACATCCTATGTTCTCCTGGTAGGGGAACTGCCAGAGGAAAAAGGCAAGAGTGCACAGCACTGTGCAGAAGAGCCAGCAGGCTGTGAGCCAAGCTTTGCAAAAAGAAAAAGGGGCTCCTACTGTAGTTGGGTGGTGCAGAGAATTTGAATTACTAAAGAAAGTAGTATTCAGTCTGTTTCTCACTTTCTAAATTTTTCTCCCCAAGTTACAAGAAAGGGGAACAGATGATGTTATTTCAGGTGATCTACTATTGTCCCCTTGGGCATTCTACCCTAAAAATCATAGTGAGTCTTCCCTTCATACTCATAGATCACAGAGTCATGGAAAGATTTGATTTGGAAGGGACCTCTGAAGTCTATCTGGTCCAAACTCCTGCTCAGCAGGTCTAATTTCAAAGCTAGATCAGATCAGTCCAGTCAAGTTCAGAAAACCTCCAAGGATGGAGATGACACACCTTCTCTGGGCACCTCTTCCAATATTTGACCACCCTACCCATAACTTATGAACATTGCTTCTTGTCCTTTCACTGTCTGCCTCTGAGACACTGGCTCCATCTTCTCCATAGCCCCTTTATGCAGTAAGAGACTGCAGCTGGATTCTCCTTAGCTTTCTCTTTTCCAGGCTGAACAAATCCAGTTGACAGATTGTCCCTGCAAATCAAGTGCTCCAGCTCCTAAGCATCTTTGTGGCTCTCCCCTTGACCAGTTTTAGTATTTCTCTGTTTTATGGGATTTTTTTTATTTGTTTTTTTTTTTTTTTTAATGGGGAGGCCAAAGCTGGACATAGTACTCCAGCTGCATACTCAGAAGTGATGGAGAGAAGAAAATCATCACCCCCTTCACCCTATTAGCTACACTCTTGCTAGGTCAGTCCAGTATGTGGTCAGCCTTTGCCACAAGGTCTCACTTCTCTTTACTTGTTAAATCCTGTCTGTCTTTTTTCCCACACTGATTTCCCACTTCTCCCTCCAAGAAAGTGACAGGGCACTTCTGCCTCCTCTGCGTGACTAAATAGCTTCGGCAGCCATTTGCAGCTGTGAACTTTTCTCTCAATTGAATAGACACCTAGGTTTCTAACCCCTGACACTGCATAACGAAAAAGGCACAGAGCTGAAGTTAATCTGCTTCTGAGATGAATCGAAGGTGTTTGTTCTGTTTTAAAATGCGGAAAGTTCAAAGGAGATTAAAGTCGCGGGAAGGTTAAGTGGACAAGAGCAGAACTACCAGGCCGTACATTTACTGGGACTCCTGTCATCCCTATGTGCCTCAGACCCAGGCTGAGATGTGATGGGTGGGAAGCGAGGAGTTCTTCCCCTGAGGGAGGAAAAGGAGGAGTCACACAGAACATTTGAATACAAATATCTTGCCTTAGGGCATTTGAAGTGTGACTCATTTGTCTGTCCCCTGACCCTTTCTGCTTTTTTTTGCTTCTCCTTCACAAATCATTCAGTCTGTCTTTTAAGAGGATCGTTACTGAACCACAAATTAGTTCTCAGATAATGCATAGGAATACAGAGGAAGAGGATGGGTACTCTAACTTAAATCACCCGCCACAGCATCCAGCCAGACACTACATGTCCCTGAACATCAACCAAGGTACGACTGACACTTGCTCTTTGAACTTTCTGTGCTGTGGTAGACAATGACAATAGGAACAGTCTCTCTCATCCAGCTCAGTAAATAAGAAAAATATGTACTTATAGGTTTAATGCTCTAGGTTTAATACACTATTTATATTGTTTTATCTGGCAAAACTCAGCATGCATGAATGTGAAAATGTATAGAGTGGAACTACTGCCATTACTTGCCCTAAATTTCTGTAGGAAAAGACAGGGGGCTTCAGGATTAAACGCTGGAATGTAGGAATCAGCTTTAACGTGGTTAGTTTTATTTATTGTTTATTTACTATTACAGGAAATGGCTATAGAGGCAGGACAATCTGTCTCTAATAGGAAAAAAACGTTCATGTTTTGCCCTCTGGACCTCAATTTTTCAGAAAATGCTTAAGATTCATAGCCTTTAAGGCCAGAAGGGATAAGGCAGCACCGGGCCTGAATGAATAGGTCATATCATTACCCTTCTGCAAGTCCCACAGCTCCGGTTGAGCTATGCCATGTACTTCAAGAGGGCACCCAGCCTTGAGTTAAATATTTCTTCATCTGAAAGGTCCGTCATACTGCATTGCCGTGACTGTTTGGTGATGGTAACTCTCAGGAACTTTTAAATCCAGGGAAACCTCAGTGGATATTTTGGACTCCAGAATTTCCTGAACTGGGCTTCAGCCTGGAGCTGGCACACAGCCTGAGCACTGCGTGCCCCGAGAGCAGGAAGGATTTATGCAAAGTGTAAGATGGCAGGCAAACACTTCCCTACTCTGTTCTGACAGAGCAGAGTAATACAGTACTGGCAAAGGAGAACAGGAGCATCACCTACTTCTAACTCATAGGATCACTACAAAGTTTCATAGTTTTATCATTTGTCCAAGGCAAGGAATCCCCCGCCTGTCCCATTTAAACTATGTCCAGTGTTTCCTTTCAAACAGACCTCTTTAACAGAGGCACCACATCTTCTCAACTTGCATTTGGGTTGATCCTTAAAATATAAAACAGCCTGGAGGACGAATTCTTTCAAGAGTCACCAGATGGCTCTTCATGGAGGGGTGGAGGGTTGGGAGTGCTCCTGAACAGGGTGCCTGCCCTCAGATAAATTGTTGGTTTCTCCCAGGACACTCTCTTCCCTTTGCCGTATGGTGGCCAGCTATCTTCACTCTGTTTGCACTCTGCCTGGCCCTCACCATAGGAGTGATAGTCCTAGGTAAGTGCCGAAATATACTGTGTTCCTTTACTCATATGAACACCTTGGGAATAACTGCATTGAAGAAAGGTGGCAGACTGACTGCCACAAGGACAGTCATAGTCCATCCTCCCCACATACACCGTCCTTTCCTCTCCTCCTGATTGCCTGCGATGACACTCTGCACCTTGGTGCACATAAGGCTTTGAGGGAAGTAATTTTTTTAAGTCTGGACCTGTGCCCAGAGCAAGAATATAGAAGTCAAGATGATATATTTTGGAAAGAGTGGAAGGAATGGATTCTGTCTTCATCCATCTATTACTCGTTTATTTGCTAATTCAAATTCAATTATAAAATTCTAATGTTGACTTTCATTAATCAGTCTGTTGCTTCCTTTGTCTTTTCCTCTTGTTCAAGTCTCTCTACACTACTGGAATAGCAGTTCTTGTCTCATTCCTTTGATAAACCTCTCATGTTTGTAGATTAAGCTTTCATGTTTGTAGACTACTGTCTTAAATTAGTTCATACTAGTATTTTTAAAATGGACATACTTCTAGCACTCAGATTAATGCGGAAATCTCACTTTTTGTGTCTGTTTCACTCAGTCATCCCACTTCACCTGAGATGTGCAAGAGAACTAAAGAGTCCCGTATTTATATTAGCTTTTATCATGTGTGGCATGACTCTACCAATACTTTCTACCACAGAGCCTGAACATACTCATTCTGAGCCATTGCTACCAAAAGCCAGTATCTAAATACTGTTGAGGAAGATATATTAATAAACACTCCCTACTTTCTTCAGAGAAGTTTTACCAGCCTTTAAGATAAAAGGTTTTTTCATCCCGAAGTATGTTTAGTATTTAAGGTTTTTTCAAAGGCTTATAGAACTTCCTTTAAGATCAACCTGATTAGTTCAAGATAGTCCTTCTAAGCGTAACTTTTTGCATTATTTTAGTCTCTTATTAGGTTACCAAGTGGCCTGCAATGGCACTGTGATTAAACTGCACTTAAAATTTGGAAGTCTCTTTATCCATCATTTTCTCATCTGCTAATCTCCTCACAATATGTGACACTGTAGTGTCAGAGTTGCATACAAGCACACTGTTGCAAAAAGTGCATTTGCAATATATCATGAAGCATGTATCATGCAGTAGCATCGTCACAGCTATTTTGTCTCATGAAGAATATCTTTATAAACTCCAGGCTTCAGAGGTTCTAAGGCACCTGTGGGACATAATGAAAACCTGCAAGGACTAAAGGAGAGATTGTGCTTGATGGATGATGCAAACAGCAAGAACAATAGTAAGTAGAACTACCGCTCACACAGCCTGACATCTATGTGTTAGGCCTTATATCTGATTAAACAATGGTGTTATGTGCTATATCAGATTAAATAATGAGTTTAAAAAAAAAAAGAAGAATGGGTGTAGATGTGACCCATAATATGCCATATACATTTCAGCTCTGCATAACTTTGACACACCTATGGGTGTAGACTCCTCTACTCTTCCTTTGGCGATTTATAAGGGACTGATGGTTTCCTTCTGTTCTAGGACCTGCGTGTTCACTCTGCCCTGTAAACTGGAAATGGCTTGGAGGTGACACCTGTTTCTACTTTTCAGAAAAGGAGGCCACATGGCAGGAAAGTGAAGACTTTTGCTTCTCCCGGAATGCCACCCTTCTTACACTGAAAAGGAAAAGCAAGTTGGTATGGTTCCAATCATACTGGTATTTCTTTGCAGTGGTATCAACTATTCAAAACTCCTCACCAGCCAGCAAGTACCTCTTGATGTTACGTAGTAATGGAAGTACTGTCCCCAAGGTCGGATGCAATGCAGACTGCAGAACATCTAACCACAAAAGTGTAATGATGAGAGAGCTAGCAACACAGCATATCATTCAGCCAAACAGTGGACATGAGTGTCAAGGATCCTGTGAAAGTTATAAGCAAAGAGTCTTTCATTCAGGAAATTTCTTTGAACACTCTGAGAGATAGGGTTCTAAAGAGAATTGTTGCCCCGGTCTTACATTTAATGGAGATGCCAGACGCAAAATATTCCTGTCTGCATGCCAAACAGAGATGTTGTCTCTTGGAAACTGTTATGAGGGCTTGCTGAGGAGTTCAGAAAGTCATTGCCAAATTACCTCCTTTGGTTCTTTCTTGATCACCTCCTCTCTCAACAGTAGCTGTTTCGGTACAGCGAAAAAAATACCCACAAGCTCCCTGGTGATAAAGGTTTTGCATTTTTTTATAGATTAAAATATCTCAAATATCACAAAAACAATCTTATTGGATTGGATTATCATACGGAGTTGATGGCTGGTCTTGGATAGATGATACAAAACTTTCTACAAAGAGAATGGACTGGTAAGTTTTCTGAACTTTAACAGTTGGTGTTTTTTTAATCTCTTGTTGCACAATATCCTCCCTGTGCACTGAAGGAGGAGGAAACCAAAACCCCATTAATGGCAAAGCTTCAAGGCAGAATACAGCCGCAGATGTATTTGGAGTTAAAACACTCTTGCAGGTGTGGAGTCCCTGAAATAGGGAAAGAGTATCAGAAAACTGGAAGTGTGAGCAGAAGAAGGAGTCAACAAACCTGTGCAACCAGTTACTGCTCTTACTATTTAAACCCATTCACTTTATGAAACATCCCATGACTCTATAAGAAACAACCCACACTTCCTTCAGGACAGTGTACCTCCTGCAAAGCCTGCCTGCACCTGCCTCTTCTACTCAGCCGCAATTATCCCTAATTCACTCTGAAACCTTTATTACACAAAAATAGTCGACGTTCAGTGGAAAGAACCTGTTTACTTTTTCTGTAAACTCTCATCAGCTTACTCGGTGTTTCTCCTTTACTAACCATGGGGAAAAAAAAATGAATTCCCATTCTGTTCTATGTGAAGTGATCACTCTATGCAGTAATACGAGAGTCCTCTTCAGGGTCTGGAGAACCTCCTTCGAGTGAAGATTCTCCAGTGCCTCCTTGGAAACAAATGCTCGTTTTGTCTTGCAAACACATTTCCCACAGCTAGTAGACACTGGGTAGAATGATCTGGCTGCTGTCAGGCAGACCACTGCCTTTCAGTTTCCAGACCCAAATTACCACTACATAAAGCAATGCTTGGACTGACATAACCACTGGTGAGGAACTAGTGCTATTTTCTGTTTTCGTGGTGCTCCATATGTAGGTTTTCTGTTTTACATCTTTGAGCTGAAGGCAGGCGGGAGAATGATCCTTCAGACTTGAATTGTATAAGCTGTCATGTTCTTCAGTATTTTGTATAAACTTTCATAAACCTTAAAATTACTAAGCAACTTTTGCAATAATGTATGTTTGTCCAAAGGAGCTTTATGTTGTTTTTTTAAAAATTTGTAAGTAAGAGTTTTTAACAAGATGGTGTGTTTTTTTTTCTAGGCTTTATTTGTCCTCTAAGCAAAACTGTGCGTACCTGTTTTATCGTAATGCAAGAGTTTACAGTGAGAATTGTTATGAGAAATATCCCTGGATCTGTGAAAAGGCAGCAGTCCAGCTAATCTAAAAAGATTATCAGCAGAAAAAGAACTGGAAACATATGAAGAAGGTTTTGATGTTCAGATTTTTCAAAGAAGGGGGTGTAAAACAATGTTTAATACAAATTCAGAGCAGAGTCCATCCTTTCTTCCTAGTGTATTTGTGATGCAGTCTTACTTATACAGCAGAATAAATTGCTCCCTTTCCTTGGGTTGTAAAATTATGCTTCAAAATGCAGATTTTTTGAAGTGCATAAGACTTTTGCCATCATAACATGGGCAAGTTGATATTAATTATTTATTTACTTTCCCCTGCAAAATACAGCTTTCCAGGTACACAATTCGTATTAAATCTGCACCACAATTTGTGCTATGGCAAGCCTTCAACTTAATTTGACATTATAAATAGCAACAAACATGACTTCAGCGTGGTCATTTGACTGTCCATCTCCAGGAAGTGTTTTACCCACAAAGGCCACCCGTGCATCTTGTGCATTTAAGTGTGTTCCAAGTGAGTGCTCCAATTCCATATGTCACTTGAGTCTGTTTGTTTGTTTCAGGTGCCCACTCTTACTAGTTATGTTCTTCTGAAAAAAAGCCCAATAAATCTAAAGAATGAGAGTGGAATAAAATACAGGAAATATTTAATAATGAGGAAATTCTGGCTTTGCTGCTGATGGCTTAATCAGACTTATGTGGTCTTTCACTGCCAAAGAATATTTCACAACTCTGAATATTTTTCAAATCAGAGCAAAAGGGCAGCCCTTCTACCGAAGGAGTGAGCATTTCTTCCAGCTCAGTTTCCTGGTGGGCTTCCAGAATGGTGAGGAGCTGGGAGGGTAGGTAGGTTTTCAGGATAGCAGGCATATGTGTGATTGCAAACCATTGACTCTGAATTCCTGAAACAGAAATAGAAATAGGCTTCTTTGGAAGCATTTAGACAAGTACTGCATTTTAGTTTTCAAATGTAAAATCACAAGTTTCTTTTTGCTAAATTTACAGGATGGGAATCTTAATTTAGCAAAAGGAGAAATCCCCACATGACTCTAACCAGAGAACTGGACGATGAGTAAAGTTTCCTTTTTGACTTCTTTTTTTAGCAATAAAACTAGTTCTTTTATGCAAGAGGGTTAAGGGTGAGGTGGTGGTGGAAAGACAATCAAAGATTAGAGAGAGGGCAAAAGATTAGACCAAAAAATCTTGAATGCATAGGTTTCAAAGCAGGTTCCCAAAATCCTTACTCTGCAGAATTCCAAGTGCACAGAAAAAAAACTCTCTTGACCATCTTTCATGGCTTTGACTTTGATTTTAGGTCTAGGACATGAACGCTCATTTTAAACAAAACTGAAAACCTCAGAAAACTTAAATATTTCACTCAAAACACCCAATATGCAGCTGCATTTACTATGATATATTCAGTAAATCATTATGCTTCTCTTCTGGCTTCCTTGTTCTCTCAGCAGACCTTAGCAGAGGTGATTTAGCAGCATTTTCCATATATCATGTGGGTCTGCAACTTCAAAAATGACAGTATATTTTGCAAGGCCTGCTGTTTAAAGACAGCAGCTTCTGTTTCCACATGAAATCGGAGACACATCTATTTTCTCTGTTAATTATGAGTATTGGGATCTTGCAGCAAGAACATTTTCCCCCACTTGGATTTCTTGAAGTTTTTACAATGCAGGTGGTTTACTGACTGTCTGCCACCAAGGGTAAAGAGCATGACAATGCAGAGAAGAAAACTCATTAAAAAGTAAAGCTGTGACACTATTCAAGGTTGCATCTCTGAGCTTTGCTGAGAAATGAGCTACTCGTGCACCTATACATCAGTATGAAGCAACTGAAAGCGATGTAAGAAAACCAAGTGAACAGAACAATTTGTCTTTAAAAATCATAGGCACTATGAAGAATAACATTCATGAGTTTGGTAGATCTAACGAGATGAATACTCATGTTGAGAACAGTAGGAAAATTATTTGCCAAGAAGCACTGAGAGTGGCTTGTGAGCTGAAGGCTTGTTTTGTAACAATGTGGCACGGGTACAGTGCTTATATGCTGATTTTAATGGATGTTGTATTGAACTGAAAAGGCTAATCATAGACTCAAGAATTTTTTATCACCGTGAACAACATACCATCAAGAATACAGAACTGGCTGTGCTAATAAAACCTTATGGCAACAACAGACAACAACTAATTACTAATCTAGTGGTGGCTGTCAAAAAAATATTTTCACCCTTTGTCTTTTTCAATGTGCAACAAAAGCTAAAGATCTGCCTATGAGCATTGTATGACTTGAAATGACTCAGTTCATTCAATTAAAGCTATGATTGCATGATGTTTTTTGAACTTTGTCAGTTTTAAATGCTTTCTGCAGCCAAATGACAGCAGAGATGACATCATTCTTGAGACAAATTAACATTGAAGTTGCGGTAATTTTGAAGGGCCAGACTTCACAGGTACCTGTGCAAAATGCAATGGTTAGCATGACTTGCAAAGCTAAGTGGAAAGACTGTTTCTCTAACTCATTGCTTACTGAGAATATTCCCTTTACTCAGCAGCACAGAACAGACTCCTGTGAACCAACTAGTTTAATGGACCCTGGGCAACCTGAGAAAGATTTCTGAGGAGGACATTTCAAAGGGAGTTAAGAAGAATTGCATGAAGAACGCATAGAGTGATTTAGAAGATAGTCCCATGTGTGTAGGTGGCTATGGGAAAGAGTAAAGTGCAGAAGATATGTGCATGAAATTGCTTAGCTCTGAATTGCTTTAAAGTCCTGAACATTTTAACCTCATATAACAAAAGATATGACCTCTGTTATAATAATTATTGTATTGTGACTTAAGTGATCATCTTACATATAAGGCTAAATTTTTCTCTCCTGGTGTAAGCCAAATTACAAGAACCGATTTATGCTACATATCAAGGAAACTAAGGGTTAGGTTTTACTCAAACACAGTAACACAGTGTACACTGTACATCTCAGGGCAATTACTGGATGCCATGTGCTCTTCCATTCAGTGCAACTTGGCTCATCATGTAGAGGTTCTAATTACAAGTCATTGAGGCGTGAAGACGTGGTATAAAATGAAAAAATCCAGACAGCAATGAGGACTAGGAGCTTACCCCTTGTTTTATAAGTTCCTGAGCTTGTGTATTCAGCAGCCAGGCACCGGGACCAGTGCTTCATGTCTCGGACAGGGGGACAAGACAGGCGAATGGATTCTTCTCCCAAATGCCGTACAGAACAGCAGACTTTCATTCAACATTTCCTTCCTTCATTTTCTTCAGTGTTTTGCTCCCAGTCCATAACACCAGGGCTTTTTGCATGCAACACTTTTCCCTCAGCCAGGCCCCTATGATCAACCACTGCTCCCCTCACTGGTCCGCTGACCCCATGCCCATCGCACCAGTTCCCTCACACCAGTTTCACTCACTGCTTCAGCTCCTCGCCGGCTCCTCCTCATACCAGCCCCCTCAGCGAGGGCTCTCCTGCTTCCTCATGGGGTGATCTTTAAGATCCTCTTGTATTACCAAGGGTTATAAGACAGGGCCTCCCACCATGTCCCGCACGTGTTAGAACAACAGCTCTGGATGAGTTACCCCTCCCATCATTCACATCGTACCTGCATCCACTGTAGCTCAGTCAGAGCTGGGATCCCAGGCAGTATCTCCACGGCTGCTGAGGCCCCGTGCTTAGACTTAGAAAATGCGGTATTTCCAGACTATGAGAGAGCTGTGTGACAAGACGCTCTCTGTTGTCGCTGCTCCTCCAAATTACTTCTTCATATCCATAATTAAGATAATTGCCATATTGCTAAACACTCATTTAGTGAGTCGGCTGTTGCTACTGCAGACTTCTGATGCACAGCTTTATGTCTGAAATAAACATAATTAGAGGCTTGCCTAAATACCTCCACCTTCCTTGACTTACAGTTCAGTTTTCACTGAACGGCTCAAATTAGTACAAATACACACAGGAACAAAAGTCCTAAAGATAAACGTGACTGCTCCTGCGAGATTTCAAAGATCTCCATTGTTTGCTAGTGCCATACAAAAGAGATGCTCTCTTTGATGCAGTCTTCTTTTTGAGCAGCCTCCTAAACAGCAGCAAAGCGGCAGGAGGCTTTGCATCATTAAAGGCCCTGTACTTGATGGTTGTTGAGCCTACTGTGCACAGTGACTTACTAAAAAGACACGCTACAGAAAAGGTCGGTAGCAGCAATATTTATTCACTGTGAAATTCTGCAACAGAGTGGAAAATGGATTTGAGAAATCAAGGAACTGGATCAGATGTGACATGGATAATTATCAAGACCGATATCTTAGAGGAATGCACCTTCCCCTCTAACGCTCGATGCAGCAGAACAATCCACTAGCAGCTGGACTGGCATTCCTGGGCATTAAATACTGCTGACTTTAGTCAATAAATATGTGTTCCATCTTTGCCTTCTGTTTTTTGAGCCCACAGGGCACACAATCCCATTTGAAAGCTTTTCTCTCTAACCAGAAGAACTATAAATATTTTTATTTGTCTTTTAATGCAGGCTCTGATTCTGTTGTACTTTCTAGTTATCAGCACGTGAGGAGTGAAATTAAATCAAATATTTGGAAATGTATTGTAAATTGAGAGCTCACATCTGTGAACACCCAGTGGATGGATTTTGAAAACATGATGTGTTGCTCTTACAAACGGTCATTGATTCCTGTTTCTGGGAGACAGGTATGAATCTTTAAAATAGAGTTCTGGAATCATATACTTAATTATGGTACATTTAGAAAGGAATTTATGAGAAGTGAATAGAAGTGGTTATACAAGAATGCAAGGACTGAAAGAAGAAAGAGGGAATTAAATTGTTGAAGAAAAAGCCCAAGAAGGAGTCTGGCTGATGTGCATCACCAGCAGGCAAGTTAAGCTTAGATTCACCCTGATGTTACATTAACCTAAGCTCAGACTTGTTTTCCCTATTGCAAACCCTGGGGCAGAACTCGCCCCCACAACGGCGTATCCCAGGACGGGGCTCTCCGCAGAGCTCTGCACACTAGTGCCTCTCCGAGTAGCTCACTTTCTCGACCACCGCAGGATCCACCACTTTCTCACAAATGTAAAATTTGTACTCGCCACACCACGCAGTGTCTATATTTGCACCTTGAAGCAACACACAATCTAGGAAAGGACTTGAGCTGGCTCGTTGGATCTGAAACCTGGGAAAAAAATAGCAGAGATATTCATCATCCCATGGAAAAAGTCACAGGCTGATACAATAATTCCCGACTGCTGCTGCCCATTTGACCCACAACAGTATACAAGCTCTCTGATGGGGGCTCGCCTCGGTTGGTAAGTGAGCGAGTGATGGGTAACCTGTCTGCTGGGGGGACAGGCGATTACTGAGCAGCAGTTAAAAGTTGCTGGTCCTGGCTCATAACGAGTACGCCTGGACGTGGTCTGCTTCTACCTGTGCAGCGACTTACAGATCAGGGGAGAAAGCTGATCCATCCTCCCACAGCCAGGGCCCCTCGGATCCGTTGTGGGACAGCCCAATCCAGAAGGAGTAAGAACTGTAAAACCGTGCTGATCGCATTGTGAAGTCCTGTACGGAAATAAATGCAGAGCCTGTGAATCGCATCCCTGCTTCAGTCATAATGGCCTCTGATTTGGAAAAGGAGAGGGGCAAATGAAAGCGAGCTGCTCACACCTCTGCGTAACAGACTTTATTTCACAAATGAATCTGGGCAGTGCCTCCTACTCCTGGCAGTCACTGCTGTTTTGGAGATAAGGAAAATGAACTTACTGAGAGCTTTCAGCAGCTCTCAGCTAAAACGGCAGTTGAGATAACCAAAGCCTGCACATTAGCTGGGTAATGGGTATAGGATAATGACTTCCTTCCAACACGCCGGTTGCATAAGTCAGGCAGGAGAAGGCCTTTGCATCTTTTGCTGTCATTGTACATAGGAAATTGAAAATACAGACAATAAAACCACAGAGTTCAAGACATAATCCCATTGCCATTAAGGGTCTGGGTAGAAATTCCTTTACAGCAAAGAGCTCTTCTGGCTGTGCTTTATCTGCTGCTTCATGTGCAACTTAGGAGTCAGAAAAAGATACGGAACCTCTTCTGCTCATGTGGGAGAAGAGGCCAGGGGAGCAGGCGAGGCCAGCGAGCTTTCTAGTTGTGGACAGCAAGAAGCTGAAGGCCAGGCTTCTGGTGTTTGCTAAATAGTTTGCTCCAGAAAGACAGCAAAGAGTTGCCAACCAGTACCAGCTCAGTTATACTTGCTCTGAGGTGGGATGAGGATCTAGATGTAGACCCAGGCTAGTGTGTCTCAGTTAAATTAAGTCCCCTGAAGTCAGTAGAGATGCACCAGGGAGGGTGCAACAGCACAAGGAGAGGGGCTCCAAAGGGTCACGGGCAGTTTTTGCCACTTGGTCCGGCACACACACACACCATAGCATAATGCACCAGTGGAGGGCTGGAGTGGCTGTTCAGGCCACAGTAAAATGCAAAGTGTCTAATTAGAGAGAGAGAAAAAAGTAATCTTTACCAGCTCTTCCTTACTCTCTATCTTAAGAAGCCTGGACTCCAGAGTAGAGCACTGAGCCTTGCTTTCTTGCCAAGTTTTCCATTCCTTTGAAAAGTGGTAGCAGTTCTCCCCATACTGTAGCCAGTCCTCAGGACAAGGAATACATTTATGTCCTTGAAAACAAAAGAGCACCTGATCAGGTTTGTCAGTGAGAGCACTCTCTAGTGGTCTAGTGGATCCCTGCAGGATTACTAGAGCAGTGCTCAGCCTCTCTATTGCAGAGGAGCAAAAAGTCCTCCTTCATTCTGCAGCTAAATTCATGTCTTCGTTGGAGACTTAATAAACCCAGTTGCCAGAAGACCAGAAAAACATTTCTAAATGAAAATCAGAAAAACAAATAATAAAGATTTGTTGAGTCTGACCAGCAAACGTGGAGGGTGCTAGTAAAACAACAAATAGAGGAAATTTTGGAAGGTTGAGCCATGGTCACAGACACATGGATCTAGGTGGACATAAAAGGAAACCTAGACTTCCAGTCATATGGGTACAACTTCATTCATGTGAACTTACTTTTAACTGCTTGCTAACATCAGGGTCAGCTCTTCCCCGCTATATGCTTTACAATGCAACTTACGCTTTAACTTTTCTGATAGCATTTCATATTTGCTGTGGATTCAGTACACAGACGTCAGACAGTGATGGCCAGCCAAAGTGAAAGATAGTGAGCCCATTGCTGTTAAAGAAAATACCTTTCTGACAGCTGCATTTTGACTCTTTTCTGCCACATTATTCTGTTTGTTGCCTGTTGGAACCCTAAGTAATACTAAAGCCAGGAAGAACTCAAAATGTTGGATTTTTCTTTCACTCTTGCACCATTTGGGGAGCTCCATTTCTAGTTGGAAAATGAAATAATCGCAAGCAGCAAAACCACCTGCCAGACAAAATATTTCAGAGATGTCTGGGAAGTGGGTCCCAACTATAGGGTGAATCATGTTCGTTGCTCTACGGTTCACAGGACCATTTTGTACTGTAACAAAACAATGCCAGCTGGGAATGCCAGGACTTGATGCTGGGTGCAATAGGTAGCACAGCACATGACAAGTAGCTTCTGGTTTCTGCTAATTCAAATGCAGACATCTACATAGATAATAACCTTGCCACTCTCTCACAAGATGTTAATTTATTATGATTCTCTTCCCTCTGCTATAATGATAATCTAGCATATTCAGCTCACCCATCATTAAAGTTTCACACCATTATTTTGTACAAGAAAAAAAGATACCGTCAGCATATAGTGTGTAAACTGTTAAAGCCAGTGATTACAATCCCATTTGGTAGAGAACAGCAGTATTTACACTGCTGCATCCATGACTGCATAACAGAATGAAGCTGTCTTGAGGAGTCAAAGCATTTCAGACAATTAAAGCCAGCAGGAATTTTCCATCAGAAGCTGACTGTGAAAGAAGGAATGGTAACATCAATGAATTTACCTATTAGATTTTTTTTTTTTTAAAGTGTCATTATTGTGGCATTTTCTGAATTAAAATATTTGGTTTAGGGTGTAAACCAGCTCCATTACAAAAATTCAATAAAAGTACTTCAGAAAGACTGATACTTGATCTAAATGGAAATGCAGCCTTTTGATTGACTTTTGGTTGAAATTTGGTTTTAAATTAAATAATTTAGGGCAGGTTTAGAGATTTTGATTTTCCTTCCAATAAGGTTGATAGAAAAAAACCCAATCTGTGGCTACCATAATACAATGGAACCATCTTCCCACCACTATGTACCTCTGGAGGTGGCAAGTTGCTTTACAGTCTCTGTCAAGTTCAAATTCTGAGCCTGGAGGAGCTCCAGCTGCTGGTTGAGGCTTTCCATAATTGCCTTTTGCAGGGTGAAGTTTTCATCCCTTTCATGCACAAGGTGGCAGACCAAGATGACTTGAATCACAGTGAAACAAGAATGAAATTGTTCCATTAATATTAAAGCTAAACTGCTCAATGCAACCTGAATAAACTTACCAAAGACACATATACCTCCCCATGACTGAATATGCTTGACCTACGTACAGGTCTTGTACGCTTATGAGCAAGATGTAGTATGTCCCAATTTCAAAGACTGGGAGATCTCTCGAGTGGGTAAACTCCTCCAGTAAGGGACATTTTTTTGCATTGTTAATCCCCTAGGCTAATCCTTTTCCTTAACTAATTTTCTGGACTTTTAGTTGCTCATACTGAGCTCTGAGCACCACTTCTGTGACCATACTTACACCTGGTAGCCAAGACTCCTGCAGCTACCACTGAACTTAGGCAGAAGACCCCAAGCGCCGCCGTAGCCA
The DNA here is from genome assembly GCF_929443795.1 of Astur gentilis. Classification (NCBI taxonomy): domain Eukaryota; kingdom Metazoa; phylum Chordata; class Aves; order Accipitriformes; family Accipitridae; genus Astur; species Astur gentilis. Next base: position 7,759,125 of record NC_064897.1, on the reverse strand, counting down.
GCCTCCAAGAGGAAGATGGACTGGGGGAATCTGAGATAGACAAAAAGAAGGAAAAGCAGCAAGAACAGGAACCTCTCGTCTTTGTACCTGCAGTTCCTACGGTGCACAAGACAAAATGACCAGTAGTCTGCCCAGTGAATTGCTGAGTTTCAGACCGGTAGGTGGTATTACATTGTGAAAATTGTCCCGTCGTTTGGCTGTGGCCAGTCCTCCTTAGGAGTTGGGGGCTGGGAAGGGAGCAGGACATGGAGACCACCTTAGCCAAGAGCTTTTAAAAGAAAACAAACTGGACAAATAAAGCTGAACAGCACAGAATTTCACACGTGAGAAAAGAACATCTAGGAAGTATTTGTGCTTACAACATGGCTGAAATTTTCATATGCAACCAGGTATTGGGGTATTTTTACTTTTGAGTGCATAACCTGCCAAACTGGGAATGAATTTGCCTTTTCAGAAAATAACCTCAGAAACAGTCACCAATGAAAGCCAGGTGCCTGTAAAATAATCTGAAATTAGTGCATACAGAGGTGAATAAGACCATATACCCACAGTCACACAGAAACACGGTCTCACACTTGGAAATGCACACATCCATTTCTGCAATGTGGGCAGATGTAAACACCTGCATGAACTCACATAGAGTCCCAAAACACAGAGGAAAGGATTGCTTCCAATTTGAGAGTTTCATGTTCTTTTATTAGACTCCAGCATGACATTTCTGTGGCAATACTTATGTTGAAGGCACTAACAGAAATAACTGGCATACCAACCTGTGGTATTTCTGCCTTTTATCCCTGTGATCCCTAACTCTAACCAAACAGTTAAGAATTCTGCTAGATTACTGGGAGTTCAGCTTCAGGCTCCAAGTATAAAACTCAAGGACCCCTCAAAAGGTGAAAATGAGACAAACACTGGCTAGCTAATAAGGGGAAATTTCCTTCAGAAAGAGCTCTTTAATCTATTAGATTATCCTCAAATTTATCAAATTCATCTCCAGATGTTCAGTCAGGCTGGAACATAACATCTCTTTGCTTTGCTACTACCTTTCATACAGAGGGATTCTAAAGCACTAATGCATCACATAAAGAATATAGATTTGGGATCAGGCACATTCCTCCCTTCCTCTGTGAAGCTATGTAGCATAATTTTTATGATTAAGTACAAAAAGATATTTGTCCATCTATTCCTTCCCTTGAGAGAAAATGGTTTTTTTCCCCCTGGCATTTACTTCATTCCGTTAGTCAGATTTAAATAAGTAAAGCTGAAAGACTTTTGCAAGGCCCCTTAGGCAGATTACTTCACTAAGTTCCAGGAGCTGACACTTAACATCTATTGGAACATGTTTGTTTTTACGTAACTGCATCCCACAACCTTAATTATATCTCTCCTCTCAAATCTAAACAGTTTTTCCACATTCTCTACCCTTCCATTCTTTTTCACCTCCTGCCTTTTTTCTTTTCTCCCTCTGATTTCTTAGAACATTTGAGTACAAAGGGCTCCCAGAAGCCAAGATGCTTCATTATCCTCTGAGTGTCACATAAAGAATGTTCTCCAAGGTGAGAGTTTGCCTTGGCGAGAACTGCCCCCCAACACCACCACTACCTTTTGCTCTGGCAGTCTGGAGCTCCTGGTCCTGGGATTTTTCCAGTGTTATGAACCTCAGGTCTGCGTATGTCACTTCTTCACTTGTCATTTCTGGCAAGGTTACAGGAGAATTCAAAAGTTTGGTTGCTCCCACAGAAGAAACAGGGATAAGGTTCTGGGGGGGGGATCAAATGAACGGTCAGTGTCACTTGGAGCTAACAGAGTGATTCATGCAAAAGTCAGAAGGGGTTTTTGGCTCATACTAAAGGATTTCATGACACAGTGATGCTGGGGGCTGTTTATGTGAAGCGCAGACTCAGAACAGTATTTAAATTTCCTGTGGGCAACAGGGCACGGAAATCTCACAGTTCTCAGTTCCTGGAACAGATGCATAGAGTTACCCAATTTGTGGGTACGTCCTTTCTGTAGAAAGAAAAAGAAGGAAGGGGAGAGGTGAAGAGGAAATTACATTAATTTTGGATGAAGTCTAAACAAATCCTTGAAGTTTTTCAGCAGCAGGGGTGTTTGTTTCCTGGCTTTATTATACAGTGATTAATATTCGGCAAACTCAGCCGGAGGGGCTCCTCGATCTCTCAAGTGGCACAGGAAGACTGGAGGTAAAATGAAAGGAGAAATATACTGATCCCCTTTGCTTATTGTTTGTAAGCACATCGCACTTGTCCTGGTGGGGTAGCACATTGACTTGTCACAGCCATCGTCCATTCCTAGGACACAAAGAAATGAATCCAGGTTTCCCAGCTGCCGGTCCAGGTGTGTCTGCACCATAAAAGGGAATGAGTCGAAGAAATCTGCTGAACTTATGGGGAATCTGGGTAGAAAACTCATGTACCAGAATGTGATGCTGTGCTCCTGGACTAGCTCTGGGCTGGAAGCAGTCCAGGAACAGTCACAGTCACATGTGATAATCACTGCCTTCTAGCAAGAGCAATTAACAGAGCGCAGCAGCATGCCGTTGCACTAGGGCTGCCGCTGCATCCAAGGAAGGGTCACCTGTCAGCTTGAGCACCTGCACCATGCTCGCTCGAACTTTGAGCACTAGGAATAGGATGGAGAAACTTAACTGGTCCTATGTTTCCTGGTATTTTCTAGGTCTGCTGGCAAAATGACAGGATTGAGATCTGAATTTTCAGTTTTATTTCACCCTGCTGTAGGACAGGCAGCCCAAGAACTGCTGGTCTCGCCAGCTGTTAGCTCAGGAACGAGGATGAGCACCAGGTAGCACAGAATCTACCCCCCAGCACTGCGTCTCACCAGGGGTTTGCCAACCCCAGACTGCCGGAGATCTAAGCTCCCCGGGTACAGAGCAAAAGGCATTCCTGCCCTTTTGCCTTACGGTGGAAAAATTGAGCGCCATGACTTGGACTCCAGCATCTGGGCAAACACGTATAGACCAATACATGTTAATTTACAGGAGCGCCTTACCCTGTCTCCAATGAGCTGCTGCTTTTGAACCCCCTGTCACATTTTCTGTCAACCCTTATGTCCTCAGTGGAAAGAGCACAAAATGTGGGAAGGAAGTGTTCTGCTTCTTTCTGCACAGTTTATTCAAAAATCATCTGCTTTTGTTTTACAAACAGAGCCCTTTTGCATTATCATCATTCAGTGTAAAATACATTAAAGCTTTGATAATGTCTTACTACACCTGAAAAAGTATCAGGGGTCCCTGTGAGCCCCAAATGTGTTCTCATATTTTACATTTCTAAATGCCCATTGGGAAGTATTGGATATGACTAATCAAGCTGGCTGTAGTGGAATACTCCTTTGAAGAGTAACAGGCAACAAGCAGCACTTCTAAACAACTTCTAAGAGCTGTACAACAGCATTTTTTCAGCTCATTAAGAAGCTTTACTCCCAGTTAAGATCATGCTACCTAGGAAATAAAAGTTAGAACAGGCTTGAGATACATCCCTTGATACAACCAGAACAGGGAAGCAGAGAGGAACGAAGTATTTTCTGTCCATACCACAGTCTGCTTTCTCTGGCATCCAAGGAAGGGTATGCTCAAATCACATAGCTTACCGTTAGATTTTAAACAATCACAAAGAACAGAAAAAAGTCAATGATGGGATATTTTTGTTTGCTTTAGCAGTTCTGTAAGGGTCTGGTCACATTTTTAAAACCTTTTGAAAGGTGGCAAGGGGGAAATAAGAAAGAGAAAAGTCACTTCAATATAATGTAAAACAAATAAAAATAAAATCCTGAGATAATTGAGGCAAAAAAGCAGGGGAATGTGGAAAAATTTAAACCACTGCTGAATGACGGGCTAGCAGGGCCATAGGTGGATTACTGGAAGCACAGTATTAATGGCAATGCCATAGAAATAGAAAAAGAGTGATCAATAAGTTTCAGCAAGAATGACTTATGATATGCTTTTGAAGTGGTCACTGCTTCATGTCACACTGCTGCTTTCTCTTTAGAGAAATTTTTTATCACTTTCTGATATTTGATATCTGATATTTCTCCAGTTTGATTCTTCTAGAATTCAAAATTCTCATGAGACTAAATTTCCGTTAAAAATCAAGCCATAATCTATTGAATTATCACACTGATAATAAAAATCCCCTGAAAAACGTTGGTAATTTGCACTTCTTTTCCACATTGAATCCCACCAGTTTTAAAAGCTGTACATACAAGAAAGGCTATTTTACAGTTCTGCTGGGTCTTTTGTTCTAAAACACCTATAATACACAAGACAGTTTAAGGAGAAAGAGACAAAAAGAATATTAGGCAATTCCCATGTAAATACAAAGCCAATAGCTCATGTTTCTCTGTTTCTTATTTGTCCACCAGGACTCAGAAACCTTCTTCCAGTAGTAGACTAGGATAGATAGATAAACTCATGCTAAGGCGTGTTTATACTGCACCACTACTTTTATAATTAAAGAATGGTAAATGGTTTTTAGCCTGCCTTGGGAGAATACATTATGTTCATGAATCCATTGGTTCTGCTCTGCAACTCTAATATGCATCACCAAGGCTAATGATTCACCAGTTTAATGCGAATGCATTGTGATTGCAACATGGGGCAACAAGTTTCTCTAGTTGCCATCCTACCCTTAACATATATTTATGCGCAAGTCCCCGGTGGTTCCCAAACACAAATAGCAACACATTACTGCAGAGCATTTTTTTCTCGCTCAGCTATTCAAAAGAGAAAGAGAAGGTGAACACAATTACATGCATGTAATAACACTCTGAGTAGCCACGAGCAGTAACAGAAATCTCAAGCAGTTCTACAAGAGAGAGAAAATTAATGGGTCATCAAATGGAACCTTCTAATATAATCAGCTGCAGGACAAATAGTATCCAGGACAGGAGAATCAACATGTATTCCCTATGATGCAAAGTATTTAGGGGGACTTGGCTGGCCATGCAGGCAGTTCAGGAGTGGGACCTGTGAGTGAGCAGACTGTCAGCTGCGGGACTGGCATAGCAGGAGACTGCCAGGTAAGAGGGATGGTGGCAGAGCCTTAAAATAGGAGATAGAAGAGGTGTTGCACATGCATACACATATATATGCATATGCATACATATATATGCATATACATGTGTACATGTGTTGCATTCATGTACATATACATATACATATAACTATACATTTATAAAATGCTGTATATAATTATTATATTGAAAACTGTTTCACTTCAGCAGGAACACCTCGCTTGTAACATACACTCTGGATGTTGATCATATGGCTAAAGTCAATAGACTGGATCCACAGAAGCAGGACAGTGGGAGTGCAGCGACACAAAAGGTACTGGAGGAAGGAGAGGAATCTGAACTCCATTTAAACAGGTCAATAGCATGACCTTCAACCCACCCCCCTCAGGGTAGGGGCGGAGAGAGGAATAATTGGGAATGAACAAACTCAGAGACCCTTTCTGCTCACAGAAGGGAAGGGTCAGGACTGCAGAGATCTCACGATGCCCTTCACTGAACTAGTTCAACATCCAAAGTAAGAACTTGTAGCCACCGCTTTTCTCCTGATCTGGCTGGAAGGCTTTAGAGATCCCTTCAAAAGAGGGAGAGAAGCAGGCCAAGAGAGTAACAAAAGGAGACAGGCAAGAAACAAACAGGAATTGCCAGTGACAAAGAGAGAAAGCAAAAACCTGAAGGGCAGAGAAGAAAGATAGACCCAGAGGAGGACAGAAGGAGGTACACCAGGAAGAAGAGATTGGATTCAACGCACAACAAGGAATCTGCTCCTTCTCCTGGTCAGTGGACTGACGAGGATGAACTGAAGCTAGAAAGGACAAGAAGACATTGAGCAGCTTGAGACACCAAGAGGCCACAGAATCACCCTACAGGGATGCAGAGCCCAGTCATGATCTGCTTTGTTTTAATGTGTTTCTTATGGGTAAGTCACATCTCAGGTTCCTTTTTATGGGGTCTCTGCTCAGTTATGGGGTTACCTTGGAAAGATGGAGGGGCATTAGCAATTGACAGTCACAATAATTTCCCTGATGTTAGAAAGAATTGGACGTATGAAAGGCACACATGCAGGAGAAGAGTATTTGCAGCTCTTCCAGGGATGGTAATACAGAGGTCAGGGCACCCAAGGAAAAGGGATGAGAAGGGTAAGAGTGCTGGAGGGACAGACCAGAATGCAAGTCAGTGTGGGTATAATATGAAGCAGGACATTTAAAGGTTCTTAATATTTGAGCATGGAGAAGGATCTACATCTGTAGCATGACATAGCTTGGTGGGGAAAGGGAAACCTGTGGTGAGGGTGAAGGTAAGTTGGGGTCTGTGCTAGGCACAGTGCTAAGTAGGATTTTAATGACTACAGGAAGTTAAGATACGCAAAAATGCTGTTGGTGTCACAGTAATTTCAGATCTACAGCAGAATATATGATGGAAACAACAGAAGATAAGATAACAGTAAGTCCTTACCTTAGGAGATTCAGACTGGTAATAGTCCAGGTGACAGAGATAAAAGTTGCATACGACAAAGACTTAATTCACTCTAGCTGTGTCTTGTTTGGTTTTCTCCTTCTAGGTCCCCCAAGTAAAAGGTGAGGAAGGCTGTCTCAACACTGAACTGTGAGTATTTGTTCATCTTGCACTCTTTTAAGAAGACAATGAAGGACAAAGGCAGTAGTAGACATCAGTGTTATGACATGGGTACTGACATTTTCCAGAAAAGCTTAGTTTAATTGTGACTATTGAAAACTCACATAAAAGTTCCATTGCTTTGAATGTGAAGTGTATTATTTACTATCTATTCAACATACTGATCATGCGGTACTGTTCCTGCTGCCTATTTGGGTAACTGTAATGGTTAAGAACTTTCTGGTGTAATTTTGATTGACTGAGATTATGACTTTGGAATTGACCTTTCCTTGAAAAATTAGTTGAAATATAGTGCTCTGGTGAATATTCCTCTTGGTGATCTCATTTGTAAGAATAACAGAAATCAAGACAAAGCAAATGTGAAAAATTGCCTGGGAGGATTTTTTTTTTTTTTTGCTAAAAAAAAAAGGTCTTTAAAAATGCACAGGCAGGTCTACTAACTAAAACTAAAGGAACATACAACACAGCATCCAAAATGTAGCCACAGGGCCAGAAAGAAATCAAAGAGAAAGTCAGAAAAAAACAAAGCAAAAGATAACAGGGTTGGGCAGACTAAATTGTGAAAAAAATATATATATAAAAGAAGGGAGATTCAGAAATTATAACACAATGCAAACCCCTAAGGCTTGCAAACAGAATTGGGCAGGCACAAATATCAGGGGAACAATAAAGAGATAAAGCCAAAGAGAAGGCAAACTCACCTAACAGGGAGACTGATGAGGTTGGACAACGGTCTCTCCCACAAAGCACAGTGAGTTTCTCATCATTATGCCATTTAGAAGCTGGAGTGTAATTGAGGAGCATGAGGAGAGCTGGAAGAGGATATAGTAGGGATCTTCCCATTTATTTGGCATTCTGTGGCTAACTATATGTTGTACCCTCTTCTCCTCAGCTGTTCAGGTACAGAGTGGGACCGTTTGTGGTATATCTGGTAAGATGGCATATGTTTACTTTAAATATCTGCATCACCGGACAATTCCAGTAGCAAAGAGTGGGATTAAATGTGACCTGCTCATGCCACCCCCGCTTTCCCTTGGGACATTAATGCTCTACAGTAGCAAGGCAACCCCTTAGCTATCGCATCGTCTTTAACAAATATTGGCTTGCCAGCTTCCTTTATTACTCCGCATATCAATTTAGTCAGGTGAACAATATTAATAAAGCATTCATGGCACACTATGCCTTTTAAAAGGCCCATTTTTTAAGTAATTTCAGACTGATTCCTTAGTAATTCTCAACAGGATGCAATTAAAAAGGATGGTAGTTGTCGGACATCTACAAGGCTGCATTACTAAGAGTATAGCCAGTAGATTGAGAGATACTATTTTTCCTCTCTGCTTGTCACTCATGAAGACTCATCTGGAATATGTAGTCCAGTCTTAGCCCAGTCTTGGCCCCTCAGTACAGTTGACAAACCAGAGCAAGTCCACTGGAGAGCCAATAAAACGGTCAGGGGTCCAGAGGACATGAGGTATGAGGAGGGGCTGAAAGGACTGGGTTTGTTCAGCCTGGAGGAGGCTAAGGGGACAACCTAATTGTAGTTTTCCACTACCTAAAGTGGATCTAGGGAGAAGATAGAGCCAGAGTCTTCTCAGAGGTGCCCAGCAGAAGGACCTGAGGTGACAGGCCAAGCTGCATCCAGGGAAATTCTGATTAGACAGAAGGAAAAAAATGCTTCCCCCAAGGGTTGTGCAGATCTGGAACGGGTGCCCAGAGGGGACGTGTGATCTCCATCCCTGGAGACTGTCCACATTCTGCTGCACAAGGCTCCAAATGACCATGTCTACCTTCGAGGTTAGCCCTACTTCAAGCAGGAGGAGACCTTAAAAGGTCCGCTGCAAACAAAGTCTTTCTGTCCTAATTCTGTGTCCTCTCCCTTTCCAGGCTGGTGGTGGTCATTGGTGGGCTGCTGCTGCTGTGTGGCCTGCTTTCTGTCTGCGTGAGATGCTGTTTTCATTGCCGTCAGGCAGGGGAGGAATCGGGCCCTCAGCCCTACGAGGTCACCGTCATTGCTTTTGATCATGACAGCACCCTCCAGAGCACCATTACCTGTGAGTTGGCTTCGACAGAGGCTGGGGACCTCAGCACAGCCCGAGATGAGGGGCTGCACTGTAAAAAGCCCCGATTGTGGCACCCCAAGGCTGGCAGAGGGAGGATCATGGCAGGATGCAGGGAAAGCGGCATCTGTACGTAGTACAAATTGAAGGGCTCATCGGGCTTCACGCAGCAAATGCAGCCAGATGGTGAATCAGCTGTGAGACATGTTTGGGTGGGATCAGGGCCTCGGTGGCATTTGAGGAAGGAGTAATTGTGGGATGTTGCTGATGGGGTTTCACACATCCTCCTTTTAGGGAAGGATGAAGGGGCAGGAGAAGGAAAACATTCAGGCTGTGGGAAGAGAAAAGCCTGTGCGCTGCAGATATACTTGTCCTCCTCTAATCGCACGGTGCTTTCAGGATGAGGTAAACAGCTTTTGTCTCCTCCTTTTCAGCTCTCCATTCTGTGTTTGGGCCTGCTGCCAGGAGGATATTAGCGGTGGCACACTCCCATAACGCTGCGCAGGGAACACCACCCCTCTCAGCATCAGACACTCCTCCAGTCTACGAAGAAGCTCTGCACATGAGCAGATTCACAGTCGCCAAGACAGGGCAGAAAGTGCCAGACCTGGATCCAGTGCCGGAGGAAAAACTGCAGGCATCTGCTGAGGGCAAGGATGCCCAGCCAGCCCTCCCAGGACACTAGTGCCTGTTTTTACTGAACGGCAGAATAGTTACATGCAGAGACTAATTCTTCTGAGCAGGCTTAGGAATATCAGATTAACCTCCTCAGTCTAATGAGAAAGGGAAAAAAACCAGTCTAAGATAGTTTCAGATCCTGCATATTTTGATGGGTCCTTTTGACACCTCCTTGAGATGATCAACAATTGGCCTTCCCCGTGTCCATTTATTAAGCACACACACATCACTAGTATCACCCTTTGCACAAACAAGCAGGCGGCAGGATCCAGGCGCTGAGCCACTCTTCAGGCTAGTGACCTGCAGGGAGACTGCAAATGCTGTCTCATTCTGCTTGCCTGCAGTCTAAGTTTCCTGGGTATGGCAGAGAGGTTTCACACAGGAAAAAGAAAGACTTATGAGAAGGTCTTAAGACCTAATGATAACAGCAAACTTCTGGAAAGTGTCAACCACTTATAGTAAATTTAATGCCTGTAAACAAAGGAGAGTATACATTTGGTAGTATATGCAGTATAGTGCCCTAAATACCCTCCAGGATATATAGAATGAATACAGACTGGTTCTGAATACGATATATAGCAATTCTGAAACAGTAGTCACAAGCTCTTATATTTGAAATAAAAATATATATATCTGTGATAACAGATCAAACAAGGGGAGGAGCAGGAAGGCTGCCCCTGAAGTAAAGCTCAATTGTATTTTGGTTGCATTCGTATTGTATCTTTTATTAATTATTCCTAATGTTGCTGTCAAAAGCAGATCAAATTCATTAAGACCACTTAAAATATTTAAGCCATTACTCATATAGAAATAGTTTGTGAGTCTTTCCTAATTGATACAGCTATGTTGAATCATCCAGAAATATTAATCAAACTGTTTGGATGAACACAGCTATGGACCATTTGTAAAATATCTTCTTGGACTAGGTACTCCTGAGAAGGTGACTATTGAATTATTGTCTCTACCTCTGGGTTCAGCAACTGAAAACATTAAAGCAGAAGGACATCCAATATCAGATGATAAGCAGTCATGAATGAATTGCATGTATATATTAATGTTGATATGAATGCACAGGTCATGGATATCACACCTTTCTGAAGTGCCTGCATAGCCCTTCCTACTGGACTACTCAAATTCTTACTGTCCTTTATATGCTGATCTTTACAACTCTCCTGTGAAAATACAGAAAATATAGTTATTTTGTGTATAAGGAGAACAAGGACAGGTCCCCAAGTATGTTTAAGAATGTAACTGCTGTTGAGATTACAGCCCTGGAGAATTTTAGAGAAGGTTGGTAAGACAGCTTCAGGGGTAGCATAAAGCAGAACTGAACGACCAAAACACCTTTGATGGTGTCCCAGACCTTGTCCAGTCACAGGAATTTTGTATCCAAGGGAATTTAATGAGGGTCTTGATTTCCTAGGTCACAAACTTCTTCCTGAATTGCCTAGTCGTTACCTAACTGTACCATTAATGAGTGATAAACTTGAATGGAATAAATAAATAAGTGACATATAAGGTTATATCTCTTCTGCCACACAGCACGCTTGCAATAATAACAACAACTGTTTGTGAAACATCTACTAGAGCCCTACTTCATCAGCTGCTCTCTGAAGTCCAGCTCAACCTGACTTCTCCACCAAGCCGCAGAACATTTCCTGCAAGGCTCTTGTTTACTCCTCAGTAAAAGCCTGAAAGGAGCAGAGACATTTGGATCTGCTGAACATGTGCCAAGGACTATCAAGCCCAGAAACTTCCTGGAAGCCTTCACTATCGTTTCCAGGGGGAACATACCGTTCCTCCGCCGCCTGCCCCCCTTCCCTCCCGGCTGCGAGCCCCGAGCACTGCGGGCACTGAACGCGAGATGGCAGCGCTGCTCCACGGGGCAGCAAGCCTGCCCAGAAAAACGAAAATATGCAGGTTTTAATAATTTGCAATAGTAATTACACCGGTTTTTTGGTGGTGGTTTGTTTTTTTTTTTCCTAAGATGTGCCATATCAAGGGAAAATTTAAAATTCTTCGTTTTCCCCTCCTCTGCATCAAATCAGCTCTGCTATCTCCTTTCTCGGTTTCAAGGGGAAAAGTTACAGGTCCCTCGTACCCAGAGCTGGGCATTACCTCCTGATTGCAGCATTTTTGCCTTGACCAGAACCAGTGTTGTCTGACTCTCCTGTCCCTTCCCGTCTGCCCACATCTTTCTTTGCTTGTCTCACTCTTAGTTGTTAGGTGCTAGAGCAGGTACCCTCAAGGGTTTTTTACCGGCAAGACTTCCAAAATATTTCAAGTGACAGTAATGATAGATATAACTTCACTTGCTCAGGGATTGTTTCCTACTAAACTGACTTCAGATGAGCACTCAGAGCCCACAGGACATGATAAAACACCAGATTAAAACAAACAAACAAAAAACAGAAGCAGACCTACAGACACTCTATTTAACAGTAAAAGGTTGTGTAGGAAAGCGAAGACCAGGTGTCAGTGACGGGAGACACTTCACTCTTGCCCTCGGATCTTTTAGGATTCAAAGACGTTCTCTCCTCACAAACAATCCAAAATGAGGACAGAGTCAGTAAAGATCACATGTACTTGGTGAAAAAGCAAGATCACCCCCCACAAAAATATAGCAAGTTTACTTATTTACAGAGATAAACTGCTACTTGGTACTGCCATTTGCTGTTATCAGCTGGGGTTTTTTTTTACTCCATCAGTGGTGGTTCCACCTCACTGTTGCATCTGGACATTGAATATACTTTGTGTGTTGTATTGTATCAGCCAATAAGCACTTTGAAATCTTCTATGCTTTCAGAATGAAAATTAAACATTAAATATCATTAAACATAAAGAATGAATACTTTCATGCAACAGTCAAATAAATATTCAAGTAGCACCTGTTTTCCCCATGCTTAAGAGCAATAGGGATATGAATCTCCCACAAATACACAATAAGATGCATTGGAAAATAAAGAAAAGGTTTCTGGTAATCACTAAATAACTTTAGGGTTTGGTCAGCTGCTGTGTGCAGCCACTGGTGTCAAGTTGGCTGCACTGGAGTACCCATTTTCTGCAAAGCACTCCAATATCCTGCACAACCAGGGAAAGAATATCATCAAAAGCAACTCTCTTTAGTTATGAATAATTAAGTATCTGCATCCAAAGTTCCCCATGCACATTTCAGACTTTACCCATGTTGTCACGCTGCCTATACATCAGACAAGCCTTAGTATTCCATCTGTAAATGGGGAAAATGGTGTACAAAGTACTGAAGGTAACTATATCATAACCAAGACACTGTCCCTCGGTTCAGCTTTGGCTTGTTTGTTCACTCAACCATTGACCAAACACTGGGAAAAGGGTGGGACCCAAGCAAGCGTAGGAAAAGTGATCTCGAAGGAGAAAGAGCAACCAGTCTTCACGGGCTACGTTTAGCCTGCACATAATTTGGGCTGGAGCCCCATGAAGGGAACAAAAGTACACTGCTGCAAAGGAGTTGTCCACACCACCCTTAGGTTCCCCTAGAACATGTGCTACTTAAAGACCCGTCTTCAGAAACACGCCACTGGCCCCACAGTTGTGTTGCTCCTTTGTTTTCACAGGGCTGTGAGTAACAATGATTCCCGTCCCCAACAGGCCACTCCAAACCACTGCCTGGGACAAAGGGACCTCAGACTTGTGTTATTCAGATCTGAGGTTTTGTCCTTTACTGCTGCTTTTCACTGCACAACAAGGTATTTTCCTTAATCTCCTCCTAACATCATTTGTATGCCTGTAAGCAACTTGAGCTGAGGCTGGGCCATGCAATCCGTTTGGGAGGAATGAGTAGCTTTTTTGTAAAAAATAAGAAGCTGTAGAAAATAGACGGCAGCTCAGCATAGAAAATACAGAGCCATTTCCTAGAGGAAAGGAAAACATCTACACAATTAGCTATTGTTTGCTGGGAGTGACTAACCCTGTGCCCTCACCCAGGGCCAATGTGCCTGTGCTGGCTCTGAGGCTGCTATGGGTCCAGTGTCAAGTGAAACTGGTGACCAGTCAGGAGTGGTGCAGGAGAGACGCCAGGCAAGGACCGTGCCATGGACGGACAGCAAACAGAGCAGAGTCAAAAGTGACTTCAGGTACACCTTCTGTAGTTTAATCACCACTCAGACTACAAAGTAGAAGTTTTCTGACAAAAGAGGCTTTGATATGCTGAATCCACACTAAAGATTACCGAAAAAAACCCCAAAGTCAGCCCATGGAGGCAGAAATGGAGTTAAGTACCCAAGGGGAGGTACTAATGATAAAAATATCCAAGGGAGTCCAGAGTTATAGGTAGCTGAATAGTAGCTCCAAGGGGGTTGCCAAGAGACATCCACCTAGATGACATGTCCAAGAAACACAGGGCAAATAATGGATGTTTATATCCTTAATTCACAGAATTTTAGCCAGTTAGCTACCTTAGCTCGCTTCACTTCACAGTGGTGCAGTGCAGAGCTCCTAGCAGTGCCCCTGGAGCACCGTGTGGTACAGCACAGGCTGCAAACCCTGCCCCCAGACTGCGTGCAAATATTTTTATCTCCTGCTTCTATGGCTACAGCATTGGCAACGCTTGGGGAATCCCTTTTAGAGCGAACCTCTGCCTACGTGAGCTGCAGGCACAGCAATACATGCTCAGAGCTGTTCTGACACCCTAGGTTAAGAAAGAACATATTGTTTTGACACTGCGGAGAACCACCTTGTGCTGGCAGTCCGGGGTAAGAAAACTAGCCGACCCCCTTTCCCATTCCTCCCTCTAGCACACGGACCCAGAATGTGGGGTTTGTCACATGCCCATGGGTTGACATTTTAATAAGAGCTCTAAGTCAGATGATTAGCTGTTTGTCACTGCTTCTGCATGTGTAATCTTCCTGCCTGCTGTTGTGCCAGTGACGTTATTGTTATTATTGAGCTGGAGGAGAGGGCTGGGAATTCAGAGCCTGATGGGAAGGAAGCGGGGCAGTGGGAGGAGCGAGGCTGGTGGCTGCACTTCCAGGGCTGCATCATCAGGGCAGGCAGAGTTCAGTAAGGAGATTTGTGATCCTCGCGTGGGATTTGTTGGGGGAGCAGAACTCACCTAGCAATGTGCTTGCTGGCTGCGTCTTTACATCAGACCAGGGAAGAGCCCTGAAACCTCTCTGATTTAGCAACAGAAATTCAAACTCGATGCGAGCTCAGCTGCCTTGTATAGTCCTGGAGATGGAAACAGCGATTTACAAGACAACAGAAGTTTGAGATCAGTCTGTTAAAATTGCCAGAATGTGTTGGTGGCCTGGGTGAAACAGGCTAGAAATTTTCCTCTCTTTTATCCTTGAGGAAGAGGCATCTACATCACTACAGACCTTCAATACGCATTAGCAACTGCTATGCTGCAGGCAGTTAGGAAGCAAGGAGGCCAAACGCTGGTATTACAGAAAGGTGCAATGCCATGAAACCAGAATTTTCCCCAGGTCTAAACCCTAGGATTCCTTCAGTCTAGGTGATGCACTATGGTACTGCACGAAAATAATGCCTTCCCTCTGAGTCATCCTTTTGCGATCCTGTGACGCTCCCTTCGAGCCTGGAGAAATGTTAACATGTCCTAGGACAGAGAGAAACAACTAGATGATGCTTCCTGTACAAACCTTATGCACGTGAACTAGTGAAGGCTGGGACACACCAGTCTATGCCATTCCTAAGAGATCTGGGCATCTACCTGTTGGAGCTGACCATCGAGCTGTGCAGGAGGTCACACTACAGCATACTGAGCAGTAAAAGCTTAGACACTAAAGCGCCTGCCAGAGTTCTTGGGGGCACGCTTCAGCCATGCAAAAGTAGGTGTCATGATTCAGGTGAGAAAAATCCCCCCCAACACGCCTACTTATTGCCACTGACCACAAAGGCAGTTTAAAGTGGCAGGCTCAGCTGTACATGCCTACATTCTAAGTGTAGGTGAGATTTCTATCCCACGCCCATTTACGCTCCTGTGCCAGGCAAGATTATCTGGGAGCTGCCACCATCTAAGCACTCCTGCAACTAAGTTAATATATTTCCTCCATATCTCTCCTACTTACGTTCAAGATCAGACATCACAGTGCTCCAGGGCTTGGAGAGGGAGCATTGGAGAGGAAGGCGTCCGAGTTCAAGAAACAGTGTGCTATTGAGTGCAAGAGCGGGCGCTGGCCAGTACACAAAACAGTCTCTACAAGGCAGAAGGCACAAGCTAACACCCCGGATCTCCTGTGAGCATTTGTAACAGGCCTTTCATATCGCTGGTGTCGGCTGAGTCCCATCCTGCAGGCAACTGGGGTGTGCGTATCAATATATAGGGATAAAGCCACCAGTCCTACGAGTTTCTTGGGGCAGCCTAAAGAATTTACATGCGTACTTCTAGAAAAAGACCAGGGCTTTATGTTCCCCTGATCCTGCTTTTATCATTAAGGAGCATCCAGCTTGCTCTTAATTTTCTTCAGGATTCAAACTGACTCTATGCTATAGGCGGGATTTTTTCCATTCTAACCACACTGTAGGAGCAGAGTGCCAGCAAAACACCGACAATATCTTATCCTACCCTTGTTCATTCTGAGCCAGCAAAACACACTATCAGATATAGGAAACCTGGGTCCTCTCACCTCGGCCACCAGTGTGGCCTTGGAGGGTCACCTTGAGCATCTGAGGCAGCCTGCTGTCCCACTCAGCCCCTACTACTGCAACTAGTACCTCCTCGGAAAAGTTCTGCTGCTCTGGATGTGGCAGGCAAAGAACGAATTATTTGATACGCTCCCATTCATTGTCCCCAGGGTAGCAGCAATTAGTTTTTGTGCTGATGTGAGCATGCTGACCCATTCATTATTACCTTCTCCTTTGCTGGTCAGTAGATGATTGTGAGCCCGACTGCTCCTAGGAAAAACCAAAGATATTCCAAGTATGTATCAGCTGAGTAACTGGGCTAAAATTGGCCGGCTATTTTGGTTTGTTTGCAGACAGTTCCCTTTATCTGTCTGCTGTTTGCAATGTGCATCTGGTCTGGCACATTACGTGACACGCTTTCTGCCCCTTGTTGTTTAACTGAGATGTTATAAACAGGGCAACAATCCAGCTCCAACAGGGCCGCTCACGACAACCAGCATTATTTTTTTTGGGGGGGGGGGGGGTCTTCCATCTCACAGCCACTTAAAGGTCAGGCTCATTACCCCCGATTTAGACAAGCAGAGGCACTCAAGCCTCACACGGGGGACACCGAGCCCTGTCCGTGTCCGTCCCCCCCCGCGTGGAGCACCGCCCCACGCCGCTGCGCTGGTGGGGAGAGAAGGCGGAGCAGCCCTCCCCCCCCCCCCCCCCGGTCCCGGGTGGATTATGTGCCTGCTCATGCTGTATTTATAACCCCTGAGTCACGCTGGAGTCGCGGGGGGGGGGCCTGCGGCGTTGCTCAATCCTATGTTTATTTTGCTGCCTTAAAAAAAAAAAAAAAAATCTTTTTAATTTACCATTGCTTGTTTGTTTTACTGTTTATTTATTGCTGCGCATCCCTTCTTGTCCCGTCCCCCCCCCCCCCCGCCCCTTCCCCGAAAAGCGAAGGGTCCCCGCCCCGCCCGCAGCCAGCGAGAGCCCCCGCCCCGCCGGCATCGTGACGGAGGAGGAGGAGGAGGGGGCCTCGGCGTGACGTCACAGCGCCCAATTTGCCGTCAGCGGCTGGTGCGCTCCCGCGGTACGGCTCGGGGTTGCGCTGCGCTCGAACGGGGGGTGTGCGGGGGGCGGCTAAAGGAGCCGGCGGGAGGGGAGGCAGCCGCAGCAGCAGCCCTCGGGAGGGAAGGTGACAGCCCGGCAGCATGAAGTTCCAGTACAAGGAAGACCACCCGTTCGAGTACAGGAAAAAAGAAGGGGAGAAAATCAGGAAGAAATACCCCGACAGAGTCCCGGTGAGTTGGGGGGGGGAGGCAGGGGCGGCGGTTGCCGCTTGCCCGGCAGACTTCGCCCTCAGCCGCCCTTTTGTTTTCCTTGTCGGCTGCTTGTTTCTTTGTTTTGGAAGGCGAAAGAAGTGAGGCGAGGAAAGATGCTGGTGATCTCCGTGAGCCGATTCCAATCCCAAGCCGGTTTTCTCCTTAGCGCAAAGCTGCGGCTGTTGATTGTGGAGGGAGGTGGGTGTTGGGGGGTGGGTGCGGGGTGCGATACCCCCTTTTTTTTTTTTTTTTTTTTCTGGGATCCGCAGTAACTCGACAGCGGGAATGCTGCTCATCTTTTTCTGGCAGCCTGCGTGCGTGGGGTTGGGGGGTGGGGAAGGAGCTTAGCATTAGCTCTGTAAAAATGGAGGAGAACAATGAGTGGGTTAAGCGGGTACTTTTCACAGAAAACGAGGTCTGTGTCCTCGTCCTCTGACGTTTTCCCTTTGTTTTCCTTTTACTTTCCTTTGGCCTGTCTTTTGGCTTAGTTTTGCTCTGTTCTTTTCCTTTGCACGAGAGAAAAAATGATACTTGTCAGTCTTTCTGCCCTCCTGTTTAATCAGCCTGTGGAAAAAACGTCACTTGGAAAACAAGGTCATCTTCTAGCTAAACTTTGCTTCCTCATCCTTAGGTCCCTTTGGAGTGCCTGTGGAAAACTTCTAGCTTTATAATTACTAATAATAATTGGAAAAAAGAAATGACAAATCAAATTAATTGTGACTTCTTTTTTGGTTCCTTTTTAATAAACGCTTTGCAAATGTTCTTTCTTTTCATCCCCACTGGAGAGGTCTGTCCTAGATTTACTGCCCAGGGGTACTGCATGCAAAATAACTTAGACTCCCCTGTAAATCTAAGGGCAAGGGGGAACAGTTACACCACAGGTTTTCCCTACAGGCTAACACCACTTTTTATCTTGGCAGTGGCCCTCAACTGGACTTGCAAAAGTTTTGGGATGTCAATATTTGGGTACATTTGTCCTAGCTGCTTTTGGGACCCCTGGCCCAGCATAGGAGGTTGAGCACGCAGCAAGTCAATGGTGAAGTGTGTGTGGTTCAGTGGTTTAGGATGAGGACCGCAGAGGGCTCTGTAGGTCAGCCTGTAAACTGAGGATTAACATGGCAGATTGCACAGCAGATCATGACAGATGTGTCTGGAAGAGCTGTGTGGGGAGCCTGGGACTAGACCTGGTCTGGCAAGAGGTAAAAGAGGTCAAGATAGGGGGGCATCAGCAGATCTTCATGGAGAAAGCCGGGACCAGAATAACCAGGTGTGCTGTAGTTAAGGATAAATGAAAATTATGCACGGCAAGGCCCAGATGTGACTTGTTGGGGGTAGCCTGTTGTCAGAGCTGCATACGGAGCAGATGAATGCAGCAGACAACTGTTCTTTACATCACTTCTGTCTCTGCCCTTCCCGACAGCAGGATCCTTGAGGATGACGTCCGTTTGGCTGCCTACACTGCAGTGCCCTGATACATCTCAGCATTTTGCTGAGATGATACTGTTGGCACAGTCCCACATCACCACAGTCACCACCCAGCAACAACAGACATACAGATAATCTGTATCTGCCCTTTGGATTTTCTTTGTAGGTTGGTTTGTGCGTGTGAAGGGTTTAGTGCTTTCGGAAGAGGTACCTGTGTTATCAGGCAAACTGACTATAGTTGATAGTCAGATTAGCAAAGCACCTCCATTCCTTCCCTGCCTCTTTGCAAGAGCAAGATCTCTCTTAAGCTCAGTGATGGTCTGATTTAAATCTTTCCTAGGGGCTTAGAAGCCCCAACAATCTCAGCTCTTCCTCATAGGCATGACTTCTTTTCCTTTCTTATCTAATGACCAAGCTCCAAGCCACCCTTTAGAGTCAGGGTGGTCAGAGCAGTGCTGCTAGCTAGTAGTTCTCAGCTGTTTTGGAAATTGGAAGCAAGAACTAAAGGGTTTCTCTCCACTGCAATTTATTATGTTAGCTATTGCCTTGTTGGATGTGTGGGTAAAAAAATGCGCAGAGTGCTGTTGCTGTTCAACCTGTACCTGTTTAGTGAGATGGGGGAACCATCCTTCCTTCATAGCATTTACCAGCTGCATCTTGTGCGGAAATGCATGTCCTACCACAAGCTGCCTGAGCAAGCTTGAATGCCTTGTACTAATTGAGGTGCTTAAAGTTCTTGAAGTAGCAGAGACAACCACGTTTCTATTTGAAAAACAAACTTAGAAATTTCAGGGGTTTTGGCTGTGTTGGCAGCATCCAAATGGAGCACGAGGAAGAGATGTCCAAGCTAGCATCTCCACGGTGAGACATGCTTTGCAGGTATTCACTTGGATCTAGAAGGAGTCGAGTTAGCATGGCACTTTGTCCAGGCTAAACACACCAAGCTCATCATCATAACGTTTTTTCTCTGGCATAGTGTCTCACTGATGTGACAACACCATTTTGCTTCTAAAGAAGGCATAGTCCACAGCAGTTCAGCCTTTTTTGTTACACAACAGATAGAGTTGCTGCTTTGGGTTGCTGAAGAGCTATGGGAGCATGGAGCCCTTAGAAATTAGTCTCACAGTGGCTGAGATGGAGTATTTACAATTATAAGATCTAACAGAATTAAAAAGTGAGGAGGTTCAGAAAATCCAGCTTCTTGTATAGATGGTCAAAATGGCTTCTGCACAACAGCAAGCCACAGAGGTTGAATCATGTAATGTATCTCTTACCAGTTCAAAAATATGTATGACCAAAAAAAAAAACCCACCAAAACCCAAAAAAAACCCCAACCCCCCCCTGCCTGCAATGTTTTTTCTGCACAAACCCAGCAGTTCCAAAGGTTTCCAAGGCTTTTCATGGAAGGAATCAGGTCACTTTGGAATACTTCTGCTTCTGAGGTAAACATTTTGCCTAGCTCTGGTAACAAAAATTTTCCTGTAGCAGAAGGTCTCTTGGTCTATTTGACCTTAAAACTGCTGAGTTTCATATTTTTCTATGTTGTAATGACATTAGAATATAATGAGGATTAGTATTTTGTATGAAAGGTCTCTGTGGGTCCAGTTGCCCACATGGTAGCCTGTTTTTTAATTATTGGATATTTTTATGAATGAGGAAATGTCCATAACTATATGAAGTAGGGAAAACAAAGGCTATGAATTTCAGAGTAGAATGTGCTGAAGAACTGAAGATTAAAAAAAAAACCAACAACCGTTCCCCAATGACCTGTAGTTTCTCTTTAATTCTTTGCTTCATTCTAGAGCACTTGGTATTGGTGAATGTGGAAATTAGGATGTGGGACTACTGGGAGTAGGGGTGATTTTGTGCCAGGCAGTTTGGAACTGTAACCTGGAAACAGTTCAACTTACTTGTGATACTTCTTGTGTTCATGTATTACCTCCTGGCAGCTCCTTCATACAAAATTAACCTGCATTGGGACCATCAAGGTGACCTGATTTTTTTTTTTTTTTTCCCTCGGTCATTATGGTTTATTTTTATGTCTGTTCCAGTCTCTGTTTTTTACTCTCTGTGCTTACTGCTGCAGTCCTGGACACAGCTATTGCCAGTGATTTTAAGTCTTCTTCTCACCTATCTGTTCTTCAGTGTTGTATATTTGTTACAGATTAAATAAATTTCTAAAGGCCTAGTAGCACCATCTCTCTCAAAGGGTAATATCCTTTTCCACTGATGCTTTTTGGTCTGTTTCGTTCTATGATGCTCATGGGTTGTTTCTTCCTTTCTCTCACTCTCTCTCTCCAGGTAATTGTGGAAAAAGCACCAAAAGCCAGAGTACCTGACCTAGACAAAAGGAAGTATCTTGTGCCTTCTGACCTCACAGGTAACGAAGTCTACCTCCTTTCTTTCTGATTTTCAGTGAGAAGGTCTCAGAAGTGCTTTTTACTGTTATGATCAGCACCAAGGAAATATCCAGGCAGGCTCAACATCTTATCATGACCCCAGTGTGTACGTGGCTGTCCTTGTTACATTTATGCACCTTGCAGCCTGGATTACAACATGCAGAATTCTCTGAGTTCCTCTGACGTGTCCCACTGACTTAGCTAACATGCATGTGGCACAGCTGACTTCCAGCCATGATGAAAATGACTGAATTGTGTATCATAGGCAGTAGCGTAATTATCAGTCAGTGATGACCTAGCTGCAGAGTTGCCAGAGGCTGTATCCTTGTTGCAGGAAAACACAAGTTCTCCAAATAGTCCCATCATTTTCCACCCCTGTGGTTGGAGTCATGGCTATAGAGTTCCTTTTCCGGATGGTCATGACCATTTTGTGTGTGATTACATTTGTTTTCATTTGAGAACATGAATGAGTTAAAGGAACAGCATTTCTTTTTCTTGCAGCGTATAATGGATTGCGGAATACTTTGTTGTGCAACATAGCCCAAGCAAATAGTAAGGAATTTGTTTTCAGGAATTTGTTTTCAGGAATGGTATGACCATTTACACCAAGGCTAAATTCTCTAAGGTGTCTTTGATCTATAGGATTTAAAGGTTAAGCTAGTTAGAGGTCTTCCCACCAATCCCCTCAGCAGAGCATTTCGTACCATGGTAGGTGGAGTGTGGATTTAGAGGGTGCATGGCGTGAGGCATGTACCTGAGAAACTGCCAGCTCCGAGAGGATTGGCTGCTAATGTGGTGACAATCGCAAAGTTACTGCTTTCTTTCCCGCATTGTTCATTTTCACCTACTTTTTATGTACAGCACATGACTTCCACCACCAAAAGAAAACAACCATAGTTAGGGTAAAACAAGCAAACAAAAAACCCCAAAACGTTCTTTCTGCATCTAAGGCATTCTCCTCTGTTCCTCTTCAGTTGGCCAATTCTACTTCTTAATCCGAAAGCGGATCCACCTGAGGCCAGAAGATGCCCTCTTCTTCTTTGTCAATAATACCATCCCTCCCACCAGTGCTACCATGGGCCAGCTGTATGAGGTAAGCCTGGCCCACCTCTTTCTCCTTTTGCTGGAGTGTCCAGAAGAATGCATATCTTCCCTGAAGGACAACTGAGCACTACTCAACTGGCAGTGGGTGCAGCTTGATCACAGATGCCTGAACACGGACCCCCTTGGCCTGGGCTGTACCCCATCATCTGTTTAGGGAAGTTCCATCCGGCAGTTATAAACAGGAGCCAGGGGAGCCTCATCATTTTAACTGATTGTTTGCTAGTTGAAAGGGTTGTCGTATCAGGTGGTGAATAGTTACCCCAGCAGTGATGTGTTGGTCCTGCTACTTTAACAAAGTATTGAAATGAACCACTTTATATTTCAGAGAAAAGATTGTGGCTGGGGCGGGGGGGGTGGCAGAAGGTAATGCACTAGCTTTCCTGTTTATACAAAAGGGATTTCCTTTTAGCCAGTAAAAGAACACAGTACCACTGGGCAGCCAACTGTCTATAAATACGTTGTCAAGGAACACTTATTCTTTGTTCAGAATTACTTTTTCATTGCTGGTACTATATATGTGAGGACCTTGCAGGACACTGAACATTGCTGCCCAGCATTTCTACTGAGCAGTGTTATTTGATTGACCTTAAAGGCATGTTCTGTGCACATCAGAGGAATGTTCCTCAATTTTATAGCCATTATATCATGGCTGGTTTGTAGCTTAGATTGATTTCTCCTTGATTTCTCCTTCTGCTGTATTAGTGTGTTTAAATAGAAGAGCTCCAGTGTGGAGCTGTGAGCCTTGTTTGACCTGTCACTTTCTGACAATAACTGGACAATTTGTGTGTGGACTGATGAAGATAATCTTGTATTAACACACGCAGGGAGTTTTCCAAATCTGGACATGCAGGAGGAAGGTACATCTGACTGTCCAGAGCTGAGATCAATACTCTGTTCCTGGCACTCTGCAGACCTGTGTCAGTGTAATCATTTAACGTCTCAGCTTTATAGCCCAGATGTAAAACAGGACTAGGAATACAGCCACTTGTCGAAGTGTTCTGAAAAACAATGAATATAACCACATTTACCAAATTTTTTACTTGTTAAAGCCTTCCAAGTCTCTCCTCTCGATCTTAAGGCCATACCAGTGCTGAGATCCTGCTGCACAGCCTGCAACGGTCAGAGCTGCTTCTGTTGCATGTTTGCAGCACACTCTGGCTGTGGCTCTTCAAGTAAATTCACTGTGTCCAGAAATGTGACATGCCTGAATTTAGGAACAGAGCTGTGGCTAGAGAGAGGGAGTTGCTATACATCCTCTTTGGTATGAGGAAGTGAAGCCTTCAATGTAAAGGGGGAGAAACAGCGAAAGAGAGGTTATGCCCTCTTGTTGTTATAACGATCTCTTGGTTGGGCTTTTTTCACATCGTGAATTACAGGGCTTTGGTTTGTTACTTTCTCCCTTTCTCCCCTTGCAGGATAACCACGAGGAGGACTACTTTCTCTATGTGGCCTACAGCGATGAGAGCGTCTATGGCAAGTGAGCACCAGCCCCTCAGGCATGCAGGCGAGATGGACTGATGGAATGGATTTGGGGGGGAGGGGGGACGTTGGAGAGGAGGAAAGAGGATGCCTGAGAAGAGGGGAAGAGAACTGGAAGTGAACCACATGCACAATGCCATCACCTTCCATGCATTAATTATAACCATTATTTTTTAAATTGAGGGGAGGGAGGGTAGGGGGACAGTGTATGAAAGGGTGAACTGAAAGGCTAATGAGGGGTTCTGCACTGAGGGGTGGGGAGACTCCACTGTTCATAGTTCTTCTCTTGCCACAGCTGGACGTAGTTAGCCAGTACTGGAAGCTGCTAGACAAGCCAGTGTGGTGGAGCTCCAGGAGACTGACGGGGCAGGATGGCCATTTTTGTGTAACCCTTTCATTGGATGAAGAAGGCATGCCATGTTTTGTACACTGACCTTGTCACGCCTTGCCCATGGCAGGGGCTGCACTCCTGTGAGCATTCAGTGAGCTGTGAAATACTTCACTCTGGCTGTCACACAAGGCTGTCCTATGCTGACAGTCCTCACTCCCAACTGCTACCTGTGAAGCGTTCCAAGAGTATTGTGTTTCCCGTCACTTCCATCAGTATTAGAAGGGCTAACTCTGAGGGCTGGGAACTCCTCAGCTGTGAGACGTAAGGGTTGGGGAAAAGAAGGAAGGATATTGTTTTTCCTTTGTTGCTTTAATTGCAAGTGCTGGACAGAAAATTTAGAGATGACCCTTTCATTCTTTTCAGTGAAGTCAGCTGATAAACTCATAAGCACAGGGCTAGAAAGGACCTCAAGAGAATGACTAGCCCACTCTAGAGTGTACCAAACACGTCCATCATGGCTGCTTATCAAACTTGTTCTTAGTGAACTTCACTGAGGCAGATCCTGGAGGCTGCTGAGATTGTCTGTTCAGTTCCTAGCTAGCCTACAAGTGAGAGAGCTTTTCTTGCTACCTAACTTTAGTGTCCCTTGCTGTGCATTAAGGCAACTAACTACTAATGGTATTGTTATTGGTGAACACAGAAAATTATCTATCAGTGTTGTCCTTGTACCAGTCTTCTGCAGATTTGAAGACGGCAGAAGTGCTGTGGGTTTAGCCTTCCCTTCCATGTCTCATCCCTGTACAGCCCTTGCACCACATGCACAAGCGGAAGAAATCAGTCGCTCCCATATGTGTTTTGCTGGCTTTTTGTGATTGGACAACAGTGCCACTCTTCGCCGCAAGAGAGGTGCTTTTAGACTTGAAGGGGAAGGGGAATAGATTCTCTGTAGATTTTAAAGTTATTTTATTTTAAGCCAGTGTTGTTCTTAGAAGGGTGCCAGAGAGATGCTGTCCTGTGCAAGCCTTACGCTGTCATGCCAAAGCAGTTTCTTCCCAGTGGCACAAACAGCAGATTTTCCCATAACTGCCATAACTCTGATGAAGGGATGGAGTTTGGGGAGTGAGCTGACTTTCAGGAAAATTCTGGGGGTTTATCTAAAAATCAGAGAACTGGACCTGAATTACTGTAAACATTCCTACATTTAAGAGAGTGACCAAGAGGGAGGAAAAGACAAGAAGGATGAAGACGACGGGCAGATTCCAAAATAAGTTGAAGGTGTATGCTCTATTTGCATGAAGTTAGATCCCAGTTCTCTGCGTTCCTCAGGAATGAGAAACCAAGTTGAGTGCTCCTCTGATTGTGGAAGACAGGAAATCAGGTTTCAGCCTTCTCTGACTGTTGTTCCACAGAGGTACATGAGGCAGAAGACCAGGCTGGGGAGTGTGAAGTGGGAGTCACTGGCACAACTGTATGAAGGGCAGGGAAGGCAGCATAGCAGGGCAGGAGGGTCACTGCCCACCTGCTATGGGAAGTAGCAGAAGAATGGGGGAGAAGGGAAGGACCGCAATGGATGTAGACAGAGTAGCCGTAACAGGCAGACAGAAAATGGGGGAACAAAGGATGCAGTGGGTGGGTTAGTATCCCCAGTTTTTCATCCTGAACTTCAGGTTTGCTGTTACATCATGTGTTCATCTGGAATAAATGCGTTTGGATGAGTTGTACCTACTGCCAACTTAGATAACTTCAATTTCTGCTGGCAGTGCTCAGTGCCCTCTTGTTGGCCCACTCTCCTCCAATTACCAGGCTCTTTTCACATCCTTTGGGTGCAAATCCGCATCAGTCTCTTGTTTTAGAAAGCTCTGAATGTTCTGAAGCAGAGAACAGACCCAGGAGGCTTTCTAGGGTAAAAGACAAGATGCAGGCAGATGGTGTGCATCTCTCTGCCGCTGTCCCACTTGCTCATGCCCGTGCTGCCAAGCACGTGGTTGTGTGTCGTCTCAAATGAGCCCGCCCTTAGGCGTGCTCAGGGGAGAAAGAGTTGGCATCTGGGGTGCTTGGTTTTGTGTTCAGACCTCCCCTCCCGCTGCTGGGTTTATAAGTGACATGTGTGGGACTAATCTCAGCCGTTTGTTACATGTAGAGTTTACAGTTTAATTTAGTTATTTTACAGTTCTTTTAACTGGATTGTGGCATTTACTTCTGTTTTTGCGCTAGTCCGGTATTGTACGAGGTAATGATGGTAATTCTTTTTTTGTGTTGGTTAGCTGCAGGTTCTTGTAAAATAAAGTTCATACTACTTGAGCTAAATCAACCAATCAATAAAGATGCATTTGAAAATCACAAGCTTGGTCCAAAATGGGTGGCTAGCATTTCTTCTTGATGTGGGCTTATAAAGAAAGGGACGTCTTTGCCAGAACTTCTTGCTGCTACTTTTTCCCAGAACCCCAGATTTACTCTGTCCTGTCGACCAGGACAAGTCACTTCTCTACTTTTTTTGGTTATGTTGTCATACGCGTACCTGGCTGTGTCTTGCCATGCCACCAACGTGAACTTTAATTAGACCTGGATGACGTGAGAAGGTCTTAAGAAGCGTGATGGATGCACTGAGGCATTCTCTGCCATTTTAAGGCCCGGAACGGTCCTAGCCAGCTGACGGGGCCCCGAGGGCACCACCAGCCCTGACTGTCCCTGCCGGGCCCCCAGGGCCACCCATCAACCTGCCCGTGCCCCAGGACCCCATCTTGGCCCCCCCAGGGCTGTCAGCCGCCGTCCCAGCAGCGCCGCAGCAGGGCTGGTCTCCAGCTCCCCACAGCCCTGCCCTGCCCAGCCACGAGCCCCGCAGGGCCCAGCCTCAGCCCGTCCCCGCAGCCCTGCCATCACTGGGCCTCGTCCTGACCCTGGCCTGCAGGTGGGATTCCCATCTTGACCTGCCTCGTCACTGTGATGACGAGCCTTATGGTTGGCACTTGTGCCTGGGTCTGGCCGCCACCCCCGGGCCTGCCCCGCTCCCGCTGTTGGGTGCAGGAGGAGGGCTGCCGGGATGCCGGGCCAGCCGGGGTGCTGGGCCAGCCGTGTCCCTCAGGGAGCCGCTGGCCCTCCCTGTCTTCGCGAGAGCTCAGGCTGAGGTGGGACTCCCAGCCGTGGGCAGAGGGTGCGGGGGAGGCCCCTCTGTGCCTCAGGGCCCTCTAAAGACAGGAAAAGCAGAGGTAAAGAAATCTGGGACTCCTTGAAAAGTAAGCCCGCGGATCGAGGCTGCTTATCCTTGCGGATGTTTGTGCGCTGAGAGGGAAGGAGTTGGCCTGGGAGCTGACGAGACCAGCGGGAGCCATTTGCTCGGTGCCGTATCCCTGCGTCGGACATGGGCAGCGTGTGAGGAGGGAAGGGGTCCACGCGAGGGATGTGCCGCTTCTTCCACCTCCTCCCTGCGGAGGAGCGACCATCAGCGCTCACCCTGACGTGTGCTGAGGGAGAGAGTCGCTTGGAGCGCTGGAGCCAGGAATTACAACGCTGAAACTCACAGGAATAAAACCTGCTAGGCCTAACAGGATCTTCTCTTCCCCACTGCGTACAGGTGGAGCCACAGTGTGAGCTTTTGTTGCTAGTGCTGAGGGAGAGGCAGTAATTCATCCTGCACTGTGTAAGCTCGGAGCCTGTCCGTAACAGCAGTTTCTGTGCTTATATCCACCATGGGGACTCAAACAAGCTCCCCCTGCATGGCAGAAGGGTGCCGTGACTCCAGCCAGATGGGCAGAGCTCAGCTAAAAGCTTACCTAGCAGCTGAAATAATTTGAATTTCAGCTTCAAACATAGTGCACGTTTTGCTGTCTAGGTTGTGGTATTGTCTGCTGGCTCAAGTAGAAAACTGCTATGGAGCATGCCTAAGCAGGCCTCTCCCACTCCCTCTCCCACCTCTTTCCTAGGAAAATGGTGCATCAGTGATGTTTGTACCTGCCGTGCTGCTTTGCATGTTTGTGTCGGTGCCATTGCTGAGAGAAACAGCAGGCGGGCGCATTTGCTGAATGGGATTTGCCTGGTCCATGTGTGAAATGTCAGCCTGTGCTCGAAGGCTGTCACCTTTATTCTGTGAGTTACAGAAATGGGATTGGATCAAGGCCTAGGGGAAACTAGGGGCTCAGCTGGTTAAGAGAGGTTAAGAAATTAATACTCTGCCTTGATCACTATCACTGCACCTGGGATCCTCTCTCCAGTCATCCTGATGCTTGCTTTAGAAGAAAACATTCTCCTGGAGCAGAGACTACCTAAGGGAAGAGATGGCTTGGGGCATTATGGCCTGACAACATCACCATGAAGGACATCTGGGCTAACATAAAAGGTCCCGAATTATGCTAAAGACTGATGTTTTCACTTCCATAAGACAGTCATGTCCGAGATGAAAGAAACACTGATTAAAACAGAAATAAGACTACCAGCGGGAGAAACTCCAGCTCATTCCTGTCACTCAAGCGCGGATAAACGCTCCCCCAGGATGAGCCACAGAGTGTGACCAGAGAGCTCATGGCTGACAGAGCACTTGCAGGACTGACCCAGGCAGAGCACAGCTGACCATGCACAGCAGCTGCCCCAGCTTGCATTGCCAGTCTTCAGGAGGATGTTGCAGGTCCCATGGTATTTGTGTTCCTGGAAGCTTGCAGGCATCCCAAAGCACAGCTCATGCCTGGATATACACGTGTTACAGGAATTAGTTAATATTCTCCTTAAAAAGCTGGACCTTGCAACACCTTTCCGTAAAGCAAGGGTCTGGTTCTCCCTGATTTTGCACTCTGGCCAATGTCATCTGGATGTTGTATTGTTCTTTGGGAATTAAAAGATCGTTAATAAATGCTATAAATAGTGATATGTGGAAGCAGCAGGAGAACATCAAGATCCTCATTTTCAAGTAAGGGCGTTGCTATAACTGCATGAAGGTTGAATGTACTGGATTATTAGCTGAAGGAAAAACTGATCTATCTCCTTTCCACTTCCCGCCCCTCCAGCTTAGAGGAGTCTTTGTCAGACCTCAGGACCCTGTTTTGGCTTTTTGCCACAATCCTCTCTGATCATCTGAGCAGTCTCCTGAAGTGTCCACACACCATTCAGGAACCTGGAGAGCTTGCAGGAGGTAGCAGTCCCCGTTAGCAGGACATGTACCTTACCGTCCTTGAGCCAATTAATATAATCTTTTTGGTCAGCATTCCTCCTCGTCTTTGCTGTCTTGCTGCTTGACCCTTTTGAAATAGTCTTCCATGTAGCAGAATGCCCTTAGGTCAGTGAATGTAAGTCCCTAGTGTTTGCAGAGGATGTAACTTTTTGCTGCATATTGGGGCAAAAGCATCCCCATTCACTGTTCCCAGCACACGCAATGTGTACGTGGCAAGTCTTGCAACTGCCACCATATCTGCAGCCTGTTTCCTTCCTGCCGGAAATCTGGCTTTCCTCTTCCAGATACCACCTCTTCTGCCAGTGCTCAGCACTATGGATGCTGTTCCCAAAGAACTGATGGAGCTGTCTAGAAGCACAGGGAGTCTGCAAGAGGATGGCAACTGCCGGGGGAACTTGAGAATGTCTCCTAACATGTCAGGGAGATCAGGAGTTGATGGTGTATATCCTTGTCCAAACATAGAGTCCTCCTCCTTGAAGTAAACCAGCTTGTAGCGGATACTGGCTCTGCCTCTTCTCTCTCCCAGTATCCTATTATTCCTCCAGTAGCAACTGCCCTTTTCTCCCTCAGGGTACAGCGAGATTACCAGGAACAGAAAGCTTTCCTTACCCTTTGATGTCATTGCCTGCCCAGCCACCTTCCCTCTCACAGGAGATGACAGAAGGCTGAGATGTGCTCTCATGCAGCAGCATCACCTACCTCCATTACCTGGGGTTCAAAGACACTTTGCTGCCCAACATACAGTGAGCAGGGCTGAAAATGCCTCACATCAAATAAGCAAAGTCATTGCATATCATTCCCACAATGAATACACACCTGTGAACACACCACCTTGACCACACACACAGAAGCGTAGACTACATCCTGCACCTTATGCTGGAAATACCACACCATGCTCACCCCAGACATGTACACACACATGCACCTTTTTCCACCACGCCTCACACCACATTAAATGCACATATATCTTCATATGCTGCACTGGCCACATCATGAATATTACCACGTCAAAACCCACTCTGTGTCTTCAGTAGTTCCCCACACAACAGTGAATTTGCATGCATTCCCATGATATGCTGTCAAAAACAATATGCTGCATATACCGAGCTTTGTATTGCAGCAAATGTGCAAAACATACCAGTCTGACGGTGTTCACCTGAAGCACGTGTAAGCAGAAGGGACGTAATGGAGCAGACAATGCACACTGCACACTTAGAGTTCAACTCCCCACACAGACTGCAAGTTTGGAAAACAGTGCAGAAAGGAAAGAAAAAGGAAGATGCATGTACACACTGAACGTGACGCTTAACAGGCCTGAAGTACAGCCAGTCTGGTGAGTATAGTGTGTACAGGCAATCAATAAAGAAATACAGCAAAATAAAAGTCTGCGCATACTGGCTTTCACCCAGCCCTTGGGGTGATGGACAAACATACATTTTGTGCTAACATGTATTCAGCGCAACTGGAACCAACAGCCATGTACAAAAAGTGGCCACTGAGGAGTGGAAATCAGGAAGGAAACACAGGATGGAAAAAATGCATAGGGTAATATACAGACATGGGCTACATGTGGTTACAGAAAGGTTTGCAAGGGTAAAAGTAGGAGTGAAGAAGAAACCTGGAGCACTCAGCAAAGGTACTGCAGTCTACAGCCACTGAACTGGCCCTTATCTGTGGAGTGCAAAGGATGCCAAGAGAGCATCAGGTCATAGGAAACCTTGGAGGAAAGGAGCCCACTACCTACAGCCATATTTCAGAGGTGAAGACACAGTAGTCCCTTTTCCTCTATCCTTTGCAATTAAGGTGAAAATTAGAGTCTGGAAAAGCAGGACCCTTCTGACTAGGACTGGATTGGGTTGGGAGAACAGGAGGGAGGCAAAACTGGAGTATCGGCAGTTTGTGGAGTGCAGATGGAGGTAGTAGCCTGGTGGAGCAAGGTGTGAGGGGAGAGTAAGAACAGACTAGTGGAAGGACTGCAGGATATGAGTGACCCTGGCAGAATTGTGTGGGAAGCCCAGCACTGAAATAACACAGTGGTTCCAAGGCAGGAGTGAAAAGATACAGACAGCTTAAACTAATTCCTTTTGTGCATAGTCATTACAGTAGCCATCCGAGCTCCCTGTGACCATCTGCTACCTCAGTGCTATCAATTAACCTCTTTGACCCTGGGTGGACAGTGGTATGGGACATCCTAAATGCCTTTGCCTGACATCACACAGGAAATCTGTGGCAGGGCGAGGCTGTGAACGGTTATCACAGGGATGGTCCTTCTTTTTCTTAAGAAGTGTTCTGAACCCAAGAGCAAAATAAGTGTATAATTAAAGGAGTGGTATCACCATGCAAATACACGAAGGGCAATAGAGTCAAATATTTAGGAGAGAACAACTAGAAGACAATGGGCAACACAAGCCTTTTAGAATGAGAGCCAAGAAAGGCAGGAGTCAAGCTGCAATGCACTATGTAAGAATGTATCTAGAAATGATGGAGAAGATGCTAATACAGATTAGAATCTGAAATAAGTATTTTGCCCTTTTACTGTGGTTGTTCAGATGTACCATTGGAGTATTTCAGGTCTCACTCACAGTTCCTTTGTTCCAAGGGGCATACAACAGAAAATGTGAAGTGACAGGTCTGATCATATTTCATTAGTTTGCATTTTATTCACACTTACATAACAAGTTCTATATGACAGTCTCAGTCCTTTCAAAAATACTGATCTATTCAGCCTCACAGTGGCTCAGTGGGGTAGCTCTTACTGTCTCCAGCCTGCTGCTGGGGAAACTGAGGCACAGAGATGTGGACTGGCTTGCTTTAAGGCCATACAATGAATTAGAAGTAGAGCTAGAAAAAAAGCCTTGTCCCCCTCATCTCTAGCACCTCTGATAACAGGATGATACTCATCACACAGTAAAATTTGAAATGTGGCTTCTGTATATTCATATCATCATTCATTAATGAATGAAACCCCTCATCATCTTTGAGAACGCAACACTGTAGCATTTTGATGTTCTGCCATTTGCGGACTAGAAAAGCTCTGATTTCTGTGCCAGAACCAACAACAAGACGGTAGCCCCTACTCTTGACATACTGCCAAGAAAACACTGCTGAATTGTCTTTGAGCAACAGCTCTCTTCAAAGCTCATTGATACATTTATCAGTGCCTTCTTTCTCTGGAACAAAAAACAAATCACAGTGCAAGCCTGAAAAAAAAAAGTGCATTTTCTTCTTGTCATTTGCATATTGTTGGATTTTCTGGCAACTTACAAGTATTTAGTATCTGCTCTTCTATTTTATTATGAACATGTTTCATAAAATTTGCAAAAGGATTCAAATGATTTAGAAGCCTAAAGGTCATTTTGAAAGAATTGACATTTAGCTCTAGATGCTGCAGGACTTCAGGGCTGAAGTCCCACTCGCTCTTGAAAAATGCTGAAATAAATCCAATATGTAGCCACAGACTTTCAGTAATATTTTGTTTTGTAGTATTTTTAAAGGCATAGTCACATGACAAGCAGAAGGAAATCTTGATGATTTTGAAACTATATAGCTATATGCATCTGTGGTTGACTAAATAAAAATCAGATATAAGACACTTTTGGAAATATCCTTTTGGGATAGGATTTCCTGGCTGAAAAAAAAAAAAAATTTTTTTAAATCTATACATTTGCTGTGGATGTCATGGAGATGAGCATTAGAGTGTTTCACTGTTAGAGGAAAATATCATGCACTATCTTGGCCTCAGAAGGTGAGAAAGCTCCTATCCAGTGGTAGACACTAAAGGCCCTACAGGTACCTAATAAAATGGAGAAGTGATATTAAGTTAACATCACTTCAGTGATGGAGATATTTTTGTTTCCTATAAAAGATTTCAGCTTATTTTGCCTCGAGGATGTCCTGTAAGAAAACTGCATTTCCCCAACTCAAGCCCAGGGGAAAATACCTCTTATTAAAACTTTAACTATTCCAGAAGGCAGAATCAAGTGCATATTTGGACCAACTTCTGAGCTCCGGAAAAATCACAAAGGTACTAAGGCAGGTTCATATTTTAGCATATTCTTATAGTCTATTTTAGCATATTCTTTTACTGTAATGTTCTCATAATTTTCCAGAAAGCAGAAAACACATCTAAGTAGTACATCCCAGGTAGCATGAGCTGCAGTTTGCTGTAGTGCACCGCCACTTCTCTTGACTCAGGCGTTGCAAGTCAGTTGCTCCCACAGCATGGACATTTTCTCCTCTTTCTGCAGCTGGTGTTGGGTTGTCCAGACTTAAAAAAAATCTCCTTGAAGGTACCTCCCTGCAAAGGATTCCTGGTCAGAGCCTATCTCCCAGAGAGGATATGAACATGGCACCTGGTCTAGTAGCATATTTTGAACAAAACAATAAAGAAACAGTTTTAAAAGGAAAGTAAGCTGTGCCAGGCAATTTAAGGTGAGGTAGCCACAAGAAAAGAACACCACTCAGTGAATGAAGATCTAAGATTTATTTACTAAGGGAGATGGTATTAGCAGGTGGCTGGCAATTTCTAGCTATGAAATGTGCTCACCACACGCTCTTTGCAGAACATACACACCCACAACTGAAAACTCCAGTCTGACTGTGAGTGGCGCCATGGACTAGAGGGTGACAACCCTGTGCTGACCATAACTAGCAGAGTTTCTGTAACAGGGGGCTGCAGGGCTGCCATGTGCAGGAGGAGTCAGTGAGCTGCCCCGTGCCAGTCACAGCTACTTCCAGGTAACCCTGAAATGGAGGTGAACAGCCCATCGTGCTCCAGAAGCCTCAGCCTGTCAGAGCCAGCCAGAAGATCCATGGCAGAGCACGTGGCACCTCTGCTCAAACAGATTTTAGAAAGAGCAGCACACACAAAGGGGAGGAGATATGTGAGGAGACACATGGAAAAAGACATTGCTGGGGACATGGCTGGAGATGCACCCTTGGAAGGAGAAGCTCCATGCCAGAGCAGGGACACGCCTGAGGGACTGTGGCTTCTGGAGAACCCATACCAGAGCAGGGACACCCCCAAAGGGACTTCAGCCTGTGGATGGTCCATGCCAGAGCAGAGGAAAATGAGCAAAATGCATGGACTGGCAGAGAGAAACCATTCCGTTCGAACCTCAGCCTCCTGTGCTGCCTGTCACATCCTTGAAGGGACTGGGAGAGACTGAGTGTAATGCATGGCAAAACCAAGGGAAGTTGGGACCAGGAAAGGGTGGGAGTGGTGTTTGACTGAAGTTGAGCTGCAGGAAAGAGAAGGAAAGGTGTTTCCTTAAATGTAAGTTTAATGGTTTACTTTTTTTTTTCCTCAATATATGAATCAGTAATCAAAAGTTTGCCCTAGTTGGCAATAAATTAATATAAATAAAATTGCCCAAGTCGAGACTGCTTTGGCCATGACAAGTAGACTTACTCCAGCTGGTAAAAGTGTCCAAGACCTGCCTGGTGGCCCAGCTGGTACCTGCAGCAGTGCCAGCTCAAGCTTAGCCTTCTGTGTGATGCTGTATATCTGGGGATGTGGTTCCTTCCCTCAGCAACAATTGTTTTCACTATTTATTGCTGCCTAACTGAGATGGCCAGTAAGTC
This sequence comes from Astur gentilis, assembly GCF_929443795.1. NCBI lineage: Eukaryota > Metazoa > Chordata > Aves > Accipitriformes > Accipitridae > Astur > Astur gentilis. The sequence goes on along the minus strand of NC_064897.1, from coordinate 7,724,302 downwards.
ACCAATTACCTCATTTTCAGATCAGCCCAGGCTGGTTTAGCTTTCTCCATATCTTAAGCCAATTAATGGTCTTTTCTGGGGTCACTAGTATGTTGCAAAGGTGTAAAGTTGTTAAGAGTTCTCTGTGCTTCTTGTTTCTTTCTGTTGCATACACGAATCATTTGGAACAGGGCAGATGTAGTTCAGAGCTTTGGGCAAGTTTTCCCTGTAGCAGCTATTTGTGCTTTCCTTGTTTTTCGCTGTACATACCAGAAGTGTTAAAGCTGGCAAAGCAGTTGAGGGCTCATTTTGTCTGAGTGACAGTTTTGGGCAAGTTTCACCACATGACAAGCCTAGCCTCCATTTCCAAAGGATCTCAAAGCAATCTACAGAGATCGATACTAAAATGGTCATCCTACTTATGGAAAGGCAGCTGTTCTTTGAGCAACAGAAAACAATCATAAATCAGCTAGCTACAGGGTAGAAAAAGCAGAATAATATCAGGTCTCTAAAGCAGGAGGTTGGGGGGATTCTGTCTGCTCGAACTGGGTCAACACTTTCATAGACTCATCCACTTTCAGAAATACTGAAGATAATTTACTATTATGCATAAGCTTAGTTTGAAAATGATTTTCTGTCTCCAAATAGCAGGTATTTTGATTGGAAATATGAAAGATGTAAGCCATGCGTAGTGTGGGAGTTTTAAAAGCAGAAAAAAATGAGAGGCTAAATTACATAACGAAATAACAGAGAAAAATTATATATGCTGGCTACAATTTGGGGATAGTGTGTTTTCTAGGTAGTTTTGTACTGCCTCTTAAAAGTACAGAAAAAGAGACAAGGTGAACTAGTCTAATCCAGTGAGAGGCAGAAACCTCCCAGCTATTCAGGTTTTCCACTTTCAGACAATTGTTATCATAAGCATTTTTTATTAAAAACTCATGTTGCAGTCAAAGAACTCAAATATCCACTGTTTATGTAAGATATTTATTTGTCTGCTTGATGGGGTGTGGAAGTTGAAAATCTCCAAAGTATAGAACAGAGATTATAAAGTCATTCGATGGGACAGATTCAGTAATGTTATTGCGGGACCCAAGACCACAACATTACGTAGGATTCACTGCTATGAAGTTTAGAGGCTGTAACCAAAACTTGACTCTCCTGAGATTACAGTGTAAAGGAGAATAGCCTTATCCTTCCAGCTAGGTAAGAGTGACAGTAATAAACTCCTCTGGAGCAAGAAGTAGCAGTGAGTCTCTAAAGGATAGGAAAGACCATCAAAGGAGACATAAAGGATTTACACTGGAAGAAGAATATTAAATGCTTGATCCTGCTTTCACTGGCACTACTGAAGAGCTTCGGTTTTGTTTCTATGAGAGCAGACTCTGCATCCAAAAGCAGAGACAAGATTTTGCTCTAGGCTACGTTCATGGCACTGAGATTGGTAGAGTTGCACGGAGGCAACTGACAGTAACGTCTTGCCTTGTCTGTAAGCAGCAGCTTAAAATCTCTCTCCTTCTCTGGCATAAGAAAAAGTAATTTGATAAAGATCACATTTCCTCTATGTTAAAGACTGTTCTAAGCAACTCTTTTTTTCCTGGAGACTATAATAATTTTTTAACACAATCAAAACATTCGGGATTCCCAAATGCTTGGGAATCTTTTCTGCCAAACCTGTGCATCATTAGTAAATATTATTCAATTTACTTTTTGTACAAGGAGATATTAATAGATTTCATAATGATCTCATTTCATTATAATTTGCAAACAAAACCAGAACAATGGAATTAATTAGCAGGGCTGACTCACCTGTGTACATTATTTGAATACAATTAACAAGACTCCGGTCAAGGAGTAATAAAAAAAATTAAAAGGGAATGATTTTAGCCTTCTGCTAAACTAGATGAAGAAAAACAACCAAAAAATTTTAATTAAAAATACCAAAATACAAGTCTGCAGAAATATTATGTTTAATTGGAAGTTTATTTCAAATAAATTACTTACTGTTAGTTAATTACTGTTGCCAAGCATATTTTGAAGGTTCAAAGTGCTAAGAACTCCCAGGTCTGGCAGAATGGTGCTCATTCACATCTGCTCCTGTAGGAGGTTGATAAACCAGGGTTATTTTACGCACATGATATTTTCTTCTTCTTTCCAAAATAGCTGGATAAAATAACACCTACTCTCAGAATTTCTCAGCTGAAAATCAATTTGAAAGTTTCACCCCAAACCAGAAACATGAGTAGTGGTACAAATGGATATTTCACCCTTCTGATACCTAAAATTCTGGCAAAACTGAAGTTCTTTGTTTCCAAGCAGAAAAACTGTTCCTCTTCAAAGTTCAGTGAAAAAATTCCTTTCTTTCTTGGTGGGAGTTGAAATGAAGCCAAGAAAGCTTTGTGGTGGTTTTCTGCAGGTCTCTATTAAATATGCTTCAGCCTATGGACAGTGCCACCCTCCTTCACTTCCTATTTCAGTCATCATCATATATGTCAGGCTGGAAAATGCTGTTGAAAGGTGATTTATACTGGATTTTAGACTGGGTAGATCCTATCAGGGGACAGCAGGCTTGAAAGAACATAAAGCAAGTTTGCTGCTTCTTTGCTTTTGTGCTATCAGTGGACTCAGCTGGGAAATGATGCAAGATTTAGAAAGGAAGCTGGGAACTAGATGGAAAAATGTGTTCTGATTGAACTGCTATTTCATGACAGGTCTTATTGGCCAGCAAAGCAGCAGATATGAGACACTTGGCTGGGTTTGACATATGCCACCATGTCAGGGTGTTCATACCCCTCAAAACCTCATCCATTGAAAACCACTGAAAAATATATCAAAATATAACAGATGGCTCTTAACAGCTCCTGAGAGCATCCTCCCCTACATTTCCAAGCAACTACCCCTTCAGTGGACATGTCTGCACAGCATTAACTGTCACAGGTGGTCCAAAGAAGTCAGATCACAGTGAAAAATTCTCTTCTGCTTTTGTGATTAATATTATTGAACAAAATCGATTATTGATACAAATTCTTAAAAAAGAACTGGATTATCCAAACTTTTTTTTCCTCTCCAGGGTTTTTTTTCTGACACTATGTACACAGCAGGACTGCATCAAATTATATCAAATATCATAAGAAAAATTCAGGCCGTTTTAGGCATTTAACACACTGCAGGCAGCGTAGAACAGAAAGATAACAAGGTTTCCACCAAGTCAGTCATTAGGAGAGATTGTCAGATGGCATTATGCTTGAATGGGTATCGTCAAAAAACCCCAGGGTTTAGATGTCAGTCTTGCAAAATTACAAATAACAAGCAAGTGTGTGATAGACCAATTTCCCATCTCCTAGATGTCTGTGGCAGTACGATTCTTCTGACAATAGCACCCATGTAACTGCTTTAGAAAGCAGATGAACTAAACTTATGTAAATCGTCTCTTGCGGCCCACCCTCTCCTGGGTTAGGAGCACCTTTTCTCAATATAGCACCATCTTTCCCACACCACTACCTTCGTACAATCACTGTGATCTTTATGCTCCCTGAAGCGCTGGGGACTGAGAGTCATATACTGTTTCTCAGCACAGCCATGCTTTTTCCCAGTTCCCATCCCTCTGACAACCAGTGGAGCAGCTCAGCAATGCACACTGCCTTTAAGAGAAGGCTGTGCTAAAATATTTATTTTTGTTTTAGAATGTGTAAACACTGGTTTTCATTCCAGAGCCCAAATAATTTCCCACCCCTCCAGTGCTGTCAGTATAGTTTACGAATCTAATAGTTTATTATGGGAAAGTCACAAGTGATACAATCTGCAGAAGTAACCCAAACCCATTCCTTTCATTCCTCAGACTCTACAAGGAGAACAGGGCACAAATTTCATGTGCTGTGAAAAGACGCGTATATTCATGAGGTGCTATCATACATATTAAACAGGAGAGTGCTCCTCAGAGGCTGAAACAACACCCAGATGAGAAGAATTTGCGTGCCAAGAATCCTGCCTGGTTTGCTTTACATTCTGCTAGGAAGAAATATAGAAAACAACAGTATTTGTCAAAAGGTATTTGAAGAACCTCTGCTGTTTTTCTCACATGCTGTGTTAGTTTTTGTAACTCAGAGTGAATAGCTATTAAAGAAAACTAATGAACACAAAGGGGTAACATTTGCAAAGTGCTTATTAATTGCTTCTGAACTGATTACACTTTTAAAATTAACTCCTTTTGCATCCATACAATAAGCATGGTCATGGAAGAGTTCTCTGATTGGAGAGTGACTTGCAGCATGCTGTGTAGAGCTGAAACTGCTGTTTATTCTTTACTGTAAGCACAAAAAAATCTTGGAAGATTGCTCTGATGGTTGCTGAAAATTTGTAAATCCTTCCAAGGCAATCAAGATGTATTTTGCAAAGCAGAGGGGCTACAACTACAGTAAGATTTTTCCTCCAACATATCATATCCCTCAGTATTATTCTTAGTATCATGATTTTCTCTACCTCATTGATGGTGGGTTTGCCTTTGAAAACCCTTTGCTCCCAAACATGAGCTAGTCCTTATGTATAGCCAAAGGAATAAAGGTTTTCTGTTCCAAAAGGAGCCTGGTGTCCTATGCCATCCTGTTTTATGTGAAATCTGAAATTGGAAGACATCTTTTATTGTTAACTTTTCTAATCTTACTATAAAAGGCACATAAAGAAATGGTCCCTCATTTGCTTCTCTGGGTACCCTTAATCGTCTTGGAGTTTACAGGGATTCAGCATGGAAGGGGTGGATGGGTGAGCCATACCAGGCTCTGCTCCATCACAGAAGTCTGTATACAACAGACAAAAAGGAAAGCAGATACACTTAATATTCTCCTAAGAGAAAGCCCATGAGCTGTAGTTGCTGCTGTAGTTTGCACTGTCAGACATGAATGCATCCCAGCCTTGCTTCACAGCCCTGGAAATCAGGGCTAGTATAAAAAGAGGGTAAGGCTTAGCACAAGGGAGAGCTCATGGCTGCTGTACTGGGAGTTCAGGATGGCAGAGGGGAGACAAGGGACAGAGGTAAGGACAAGGGCCCTATCAGTAACACTGTCCTAACTACTCAAAATGCTGTTATAAAGGCCTTTGTCTGCCCAAGCCTTGAGACAGAACACTCCTCCTTCCTTCTGGAAGAGAACATGCCCAAAGGCATCCACCTCCCAAAGCAGGCTTTGTGAAAGCACAAATAACAGATAAAGATAAGATAACCTTGAAAACAAAAGAAACTCAAGATTTCACTTGGGGCGGGGTGTGGGGGTGTGGGGGGCTAAAATCTCCTCTGAGCACTCTGAGCACTCTACCCTGTCAGGGTGGTCCTTCCTTGGTCCAGTTCTGCAGTTTTTTCAGTGATTCCCTGCATTAAATAAGCAATACGCACCCCCAGACCCCAGAAGGCATGAGGCTGTGCTAGAGGTCTGCACCCAGAGCAGATCACCTTGCTCTGCTCTGGTTTCAGGGCTCCTCCTTGCTGTGTGACCCCTGCCTGCCCCATTCCACCTTCTGGAAGCTGAGCATGGCCAGCCAGATGCAGGGAAAGTGCCGTCTCCCCTCTCTTCAGTGGGGTCCCCTTGACTGACCATGCTGCAGCAGGGATGCGGTGACAGAGCAGACTTTCTTGTCTTCCCATCTTTGCCATCCGGCTATACGTTTTACCTTTTCCTCCTGTAATCCATGGCCCTTCTTTTTCAAGCAAATATCCCTTTGAAATACAGAAACCTAGTTATGGTTCCCCTCGTGTTCACTTAACCCTCTAGCAATGCCTAAACTCTCAACCTTACATGTGTTGCACCTTCCAACAGTCTGTGTGTCCTCACCTTCCACATAAAGTCAGTGAACACCAGGATTGGTGATGTTGCATAGCATTCTCACCTCCTTGGGATACTGCTTTAGATGGTGGGATAGCTACTTGGTAACTGTTCCATATGTCATCATCTATGATGTGATGATCCCCACATTTCCCCTGTGGCACTCTCTGCAGAGATTTCACCATTTCTGCTCACACCTTGCAGACTGTACTCTGAACAAGAATGTGTTGCCATCCCTGAAACTTTTCTAATTCTTGAAGACACTGACTTCTTTACAGGGGAAAGGAAATGATAGCAGTTTTCTGAAGTCTTGTGGGGAAACAAGCTGCATCTCAGGACTCATTTTTGGTGACTAGATCCCAGGGGAAGGACCATGAATAGTGAGTCCAGGCCAGAGACCAGATCCTCTGATTTAACTAATAATTCTCAACTAAAAGCAACCCTCAGTACGTAAAATCTGCCTGAGAACTTTTCAGAAAAATCTCATCTCCAGCAAACCAATAAGTCCTATAAAGGTATCAGCCCTGCAATATTCTAATTCTGTAGCAGAGGAAGAACTCTGAACAGAGAGAAGGACTCATTCTCCTTAAACATCTGCTAAAGGCTGACCTGGACCTAGCTCCCTGGCAGAACCACACAGAGCACCATACTTCAAACCCTGAAACCAGATCTACTGCTGCTTTTACCAGTATGATCAGCTGCAGCCTGTCAAGGCTCCTAGACATTAAAATTTTCAGGAAAGAGATTCCAGGGGAAATTTGGCTTCATTGAAACCAATGGAAAAACTCCCATATAAAAACACATCCTTATAAAGCCAATTTTATATAAGTCTTACGAAGGTCCTATCACAGCCTGGAGGTATGGAAAAAGAAATACGAATTATATTTATGAAATAATTTATATGGTAATAATACCAATGCTACACTGCACCAGTGTAAGGGCCTTATGATCTTTGAAAGTGCCTAGAAATGTCTGAATCCTGGAGAAAATAAGTTGAATATATATCTAAATGGATTTTGTCAGAATTTCTTGGAAAATTATTTGCTTTCTTATTAGACTGTGGATGGCAGCTGAGTGCAGAAAAATATCTTAGAATAAAAGATGCAGTCCTATGGTAACGCTGAATTAAGGTTATTGGAAGATGAAGTAGTGTTAAAATAAAGTCAAATGGAGTTTAGGAGAGAAAACCCAGGGTTTTGGTTACAGGGAGGCACCTCAGCTGCAATGGTGGCTTAACTCCAGCGGGAAGCAGCTGAATACGGGCTTTTGGCCGGGAACCATCCCATCCCCCTTGGGTTGGGGACAGCCGTGCCTTCCCGCTGGGTTAAACAGCGGAGAGCTGAGAGACCATCACAGCTCCCAGGGTGTCCAGGGAGAAGACAACTATCCAGTACTGACATTTCCTCTGCACAGCTTTTGAGGGACTCACCTGCAAGACTCAAAATGACCCCATCTGTTTTCTTGCAAACCTCACGCAGGATTTGTCAAACTGACTGAAACCTCCCACCGTTTGGGCTGTTAGGTTGTGTCCAGCTGCATCAGTTGCACTGGAGTGAAAAACAGTCTGTCAAATTGGCATTGGAGCAAAATGAGTAACCTGAAACAAAACTGTCTTTTTAAACTCACTGACTTCTGAGTACAGTTAATAAATTTGTTATTTCATTAAAACTGTAAGGTCAATGTAGGGATTTTGTTCTCTTTACATGGGGACATCTGATGTTGCTGTATTAATTTTGAATAGCAGATGCAGCCTTCAGACTTTCAAATTAGTAGAGAAAAGACTCATATGTCCGGGTTATATATTCTGAATTTTTGCAGGATTTTCCTTGGCCTGCTGCCATGCTGGAGCTACGCTTTTTTTGTGCTTATGGAACAAGCTTCCCCAAACTGGCACTCACCATTCCACTACACAGCCAGTGGACATAGCAGGAGAAGGTTGATTACACAAATTTCTGCAGGCAAAGCACTAAATGCTTTGATATCATTCATAAATACTTTCAAAGGTATGAAGATTTCTTTGAAAGCTTCACAGAACAGTGGGTGAGAGTCTGGTCTGATTTCTAATCCTGCGTTTGTTCCTAATATAAACAAAGTACAGCAGAATGAATAATGGGTAGTTGTTTATTAGTCATTAAAAATTATTTGATCTAAACATCTATTTTCGCTAATCCAGTAGGTGATGCTAAGGTAATCGTTGGTTGGGGGTGTGTGTCCTGATATGATCTATAATATGAACATAGATGAAAGAGTGTAATAGAAACTTGACTTATTCTAGAGCGATGGGCAATTCATCCAGTCATCAGTGTTCAGAAGATAGAGCTCCATTTTAGCAAGCTTTAAAGATAGGTTATCTTTAATTGGCATAGATTGTTTGACAAGTTTGTGTCTGAAGATCTTGAAAAAGAGACATATTTCTCCACCTTATAAGAAGATACTTGGGCATGTGTTGTCAAAAATCCTACTGCAAGCTGATATTTGATTTGTGTTGTCATGCTAGGTTTCGTTCTGTGCTGTTCAATACCAAAGATCTCCTTGGTGATAAGTATTTACTGAACCTGAATTTAATGTATACACTACACATTATTTCTGCATTAAGCATTTACAGTAGAGCAAATGCTAATTAGTCATTACATATAAATAACATAATTTTTTCATCCTTGAAATAATTGGTCAAAATCTCTTGTTATGGGAGACATCTCATGAACTGCTATTAGATCACTGGGTTTCTCACTCCTGTAGATTAGTACTGGGGCTGGTAACTTCTTACAGATTGTTCAAAACATATCTAGCTGCCCTGGACTCCATATTGGGTTAAAGTCCTCATATTATAACCATTTCTACTGATGTCATTGCAAGGGCACTCTTGGTTATTTTTGAAAGGTAATGGCAACTGGGATATGTTCCTGAGGACTGGAAGAAAGCAAATGTCACTCCTGTCTTCAAGAAGGGCAAGAAGGAGGATGCAGGCAACTGCGGGCCAGTCAGTCTCACATCAGCCCCAGGAAGGTGATGGAGCAATTTCCAGACACACGGAAGGACAAGAAGAGGATCAGGAGTAGTCAGCACAGATCCGTGGAGGGGAAATCATGCTCAACCAACATGATAACCTTCGACAATGAGGTGACTGGTTTGATGGATGAAGGGAGAGCTGGGGATTTTATTTGTCTTGACTTCACTAAGACCTTTGATGATGTCTCCCATGAAATCTGCACAGAAAAGGTGATGAAATATGGGGCTAAATAAGTGGACAGTAAGGCGGTTTGAAAACTGGCTGAACAGACAGGCCAAGAAGGTGGCACAAAGTCCAGTTGGAGGCCAGTGATCAGTGGTGTATCCCAGGGGTCAATACTGAATGCTTAGCTGCATTAAGAAGTGTATCACCAGCAGGTCGAGGGAGGTGATCCGTCTGCCACTACTCGGTACTGGTCAGGCCATGTATTTTGTGCTGCTTAGGGGCATGAACCTAACAACAAAATCATCAGTATTTTAAGAAATACCATCATGAACTACCACCAGAGTGTCACTAAAAAGTCATCACAGTCACCTGTCAGGTAGTCAAGGTGTTGCACAGCATAGGACTTTGGGTGACTATAGCTTACTTGTCACAAAAAATTGGAATTGTATCTGTCTGTCCACTGAATCCCATGGGAAGAAGTGCTGGGTGAGGAGTATAGCGGCACTTCTTTATGGGGAGAGCTGCTCTGGAGGAAACTTGGAGCATGGGGCAAAGAGACCACTCAGTCAAGGTATGGTGCGATGCGCTTGAACCGTGGCTGAGGGCACCTTCATGGGTGGGCCTTAGGACAAAGGGTCTAGAAGATGAGGGGCTGCATTTACTTGGCTACTGACAAAAGTAAGTTTGTCAGTCTGTAATCCCTCAGGCAGAGCTGGGGTAGGAACCTGTTTAATAGCTGTAGCTGTATCTTGGCCTCTGCAACAGGAGATGCTCTTCTGCAGCGTTATTGCAAAGAAAGTGTTTCACCCCCTGCCCTCCTGCCTCTGCTCCTGCCACTAGCTTAGTTTCTGCCCATTTATCAATTACCCAGTGTGCTAAACAATGATGTTGGGGAGGAAAACAGAAAAAGCCACCACTGAAAAAAATTGTTAGAAGCAACCCATATTTATTTTCATCTCAGCAGGGCAGCAGGTTTACTCCTTGCTAGTTACACAGCAATGTAGCACTGGGTGCCATGCTCCAGTTTTCTCCAGGTACAAACAAAAAACACAGAAGAATTTAGGTTAGAAGGGACCTCTGGATATCATCTGATTCAACCACTTGCAAAAGCAGGCCAGCTTCAAACTTCAGGCTGGTTTTCAGCCTTGGTGTATGACACCAATGTTCACACGAGAGAGAAATTAACCCAGAGTTCGCACCAGCTCACAGATTACAATCCCATCTCTCTTTAGGATTTCCGATGCCAGGACAGCATTCCAGTGACAGTGCTCAAGTATCTCTGAAAATGACTGAGAGGGACTTAGAGAAATCTCTCCTGCCCCTTCTCTACCACTTTGAAGACTGTCTATCACTAGCCAATGGCTATGAATAAGAACCTCACCAGTGTGATCCTGAACAGAGCCAGGAGCAGCACTCAGACCTCCGGCTGCTCGTGCCAGGGCTTTGGCTGCGGCTACGTTCATTCCTTGCACTATGGCAGGTGTCACAGCAGCAAGGAGCACAGCCAGGCACTCTCTCAGAGAAGCTTCCTGAGTCACCTTCAGAGGGATCAAGCATTAGCACAGCTTTCCAAAGGACACTTCCTAACACAAGCTCCACAGAGGTCACTGAAGAGATTTCTCGCAGACCCATGGGGCAAGGAATTCACAGCTGGAAGCATGGATGGCACCTTGCAGCAGAACGGCGCATTTCTGCACAGGGCTGTTGGACAGGACCCTGTGGGAGACACAGACAGAGCACAGAAGCAGGGAAATATTAGAGAGGGATCCCCACTTTGGCTGGGGGAAGAACACCTGACAGCTTTGGAGGCAGGAGGCTCACTGCATGGACTTCGTGACCTTGTGTCAGGGAAGACCCATCCTGGGAGAGAGGAGGTCTGGCAGTGGGGCTTGCTACACCCAGAGCTCACCGTGAGACTTTCAGTTAGCCAGTCTCATTCTGGGCTCTCCATTTCCCATCACTAAAGAGAGAAGTCCTGTCCCACAAAGGATTTTTTGCTGTTCCACTTAAGGCATTTGGAGACCTTGGGACAGAAAGTATCGAGTGTTCAAGTTTAAACCTGTTGTATGGGTTCATGGAAAGTGAAAGCCTCTGCTTCATTAAGGTTGTCTAGTCAAGGACATTTTCAATGCAAAAGGGGGTAAGAAGGAGGAAATGATTAAACAGAAACCCACAGAGACACCAACTTGGTGCACAAGAAATAGCAGAGGCAACGGCAAAGACCAGAAGTCTTCAGCCACAGACTGACGGGCCGTTAAGAAACTCCAGGTGCAGCTTTGGAGAGGGACACCCTGGGCTTTGTAATGGCTGAGAAGGGGGCAACAAGAGGAACAGGAGGAGTTGGGATGTTCGAGGGGGGCTGTGGGACTCTGCAGAACTTGTTGAGGAAAGTTTAGGGCAAGGGGACGACCAGGGAGGAGAGGGTCTAACGAGGTGTGGGTCGTGTGTGAGCGGTTGCTGACGGCGGGTACGTGCTCGCCTGACCCAGCCCTGCTGCTGCCCACCGCGGTCCGTCCCGGTTCTCCTCAAGCCCTTCCCTCGCTGTCTGTCCCTGCGGTCTCGCCCCCCACCCTGCGTGTGCCAGCACCGTAAGGACGAGGTGCCGGTAACCGGGGGCACCCTGCGAGGGGACACGGTGCCGGCTCTGGGCTCGGAGAGGGGTGCCGGACCCCGGGCGGTGGTGCCGGGCGCTGGGGCGGGCGAGGGGCTCATCCCAGCCCCGGGGTCGGCACCGGTGGGGGCGTGTGTGTCCCGGGTGTAGCTGCTGGGGGGACCGGGGTGGGCGAGGGGCTCAGCGCCGGCAGCTGGAGCGGGACCGTGGGTGGCTGCCGGGGTGCCGGGTGCTGGGGGGAGAACGCGTGCGTCTTCCCCCAGCCCGGGCTGCGTGGGCTGTGGTTCTGCAATTCCCTAGCAAGCTCTGAGTTGCGCTAGCCGGCGAGTAGGAGGCCCTGGGTCTGGGCAAGGGGTCCCAGGTGGGCAGAGGGTCCGTGCTGGCGCTCAGGGAATCCTTGAGTGGGTGCGGGCATGCTTCTGAACCTGGAGGGTGTTGTGTATGTTTCTTCACTAGTCAACTTCAATCCTAAGCAGCCGGAGAGGTGGAAGGGGACTTTATCTGGCTGTAGCTGGACATCATGTGAGTCCTGGTGGCATTACATGTGGGTGCTGCTGAAGGCAGTGCCTTGTCTGTTGTAGCCAGCTGTGTCAGAGTCCTTCACCTGCCTGCGTTTCTGTGTCCGTGATTGTGTCTCTGGGATACTGGCTCAGCTTTACTACTGGTTGAACCCGCAAACAGGAAAGTAGCAGCTGTGTCCGTCAGCCTGGGATAGAGACTCCCAGGTCTCTGGGTGCACCAGACTGGGCTGCAGCAGCCAGGCAGGAGGAACCCCTTAGTTCTGGAGCTGCTAGAGCCTGTGGCCACTCTGAACGTCCCTTAGCAGCTCTGTTCATTGTTGGTCGACTTCCATCAACTACAGATGGAACATTTCACGCAAAAGGGTTAAAGGCAGGGGAAGGATCTCAAGCCCTTTGTCTAAAAATACAGAGGAAATACCATACTCACTTTTTGCCACTCAGTTCTGAGCCATCTTCCCAGGCCCAGTCACCACCAGTGCTATTCTTCAAACCAATCCAGTACGATTCAGTTTGCAACATCTGGAAGAAGTCCTAGGAGGGACGGAGAGGCAGAGAGATCAGTGGACTCGAAGAAACCCAGTCAAGTCCTGGGTTCTGAGGGGGAAAGAAAGGGTCGCTGTGTGGGAGAGGGAGTTTGGGGGCCATTTCTCAATGTCCTTTGAACACCCATGCCCTTCCTTCCTAGAGGGACCGGCTTTGTGAGACTCAGTGTTTCGGAGTACCAGGCAGCTCCCCTGACTGTGGGGTCTGAGGGCTGAGCCCACGACAAGCGCAGTGCCGGCAGGTAGAGAGAATCGGGTCCCTCTTGCAAAGAGGCCAAGAGAAAGCCTTGCTTCTGCCAGATGCAGGAAGGTGGTGGTGGGTCCCAGCGCGTTGCAAAGTCCCTTCACACTCTCTTTTCCCCACAGAGGGGAAGAGCTGGGCAGTACAGTGCCTTGGACCTGCTCCCCCGTAATCCTACCATCCTGCATGGCAAAGGCCCTCTGCCCTTGCCACTGCAAAGGCACCCACCATTTCGCTGGGATCGCTGATCACCAGGAGATGAGCTCCCTGTGCCCGGCAGGATTCCTGGCTGGAATTCCAGTCCTTCTTCTCCTTGGAGAAGGAGTAGCAGCTCTCTCTGTAGGCCACCCACTGCTTGGGGCAGCGTGGACATGCGCAGCCTGCAAAACAATCGTACGTCTCTCTTCCCATTCATAGTCATAGCCTAGTTGATGACAAACACATTTCACAAATACACCTTCTCCAGAAAATGATTCTGCACCGTTACTGTAATGCCATCCCTGGAGCTCTTCTGAGACTGGCAAAGACAATGTAGTTACCTACACCAGAGTGCCTGAAGGGCTCTGTGAAGGGCATCCATATGCCAGACGGGAACACGTGGGAGAGCGTGTAGGGGTCTCTTGGGACCTTCCTTTTCCTTCCCAGTGTTTTTGCCTTTTTGTTTTTCCCTCCCCTTTTTGTTTTGTCTTCTCCATATAAACATCCTCTTTGGCCCATGTTTCCTTCTGTCCAACGGGAAAGGCAAAGCCCTGGCACCTGACAGGTTTGTGGCAGGTCATCCATTTCCATACAGTCCCCACCGCTAGTGCTGGCTGCTGCTAGGGCACATCTGTAGCCCATTCCTGAAGTACTGCTGCTTTGGACAAACAGCATTTCCGATTCCTATACTTGCCCGAACCTCAGCTTCGTAACATTTCATGGCAAGCTGGTCAAAAGGCTTAAACTTCCTAGGAACAGGAATCATTTTATAACAGCTGCTAGTCATGGAAGTCTTGCAGTTTGAAGCACCCTTCTTTTCCTTCCTAACAGGAGAGCAGCTGGTGCTACTGGCCCATGGATGGTCACTGAAGACCTCAGTGTTCATTCTGTCGCTCTACAGCACTGATCTCCAAATCAACAGAAAAGAAATGGGCCTTCAGGTTATGTCCTCCAGCCTAGAGCTGTATTTGTCAGGATGTAAATGGTCCTGAGTGGCTGAGCATGCAACACAGCGTGCTTGCTACACACTGAAGTCTACCCAGTCACCCCTTTCAAAGGCATCTTTGATACTTTCTACCCCCTTACTCTCTTGTTCCTGCTGAGGGCAGGTCTAACTAGACCAAGTTTAGCATTTAAAAATCTCAGAAAAAAGAAGCAAGTCTTTTTTAAGAGAGAAAAGGAACTTCCATGCTCTCCTTGGACCTTTGAGATTTCAAGAGCTCTGTTTTGCTCCCTGACAAAGTTCTAAATTCAAATAAAATATTTTCAATGGAGGACATTTATTTACCCTTGATAATAAAAACCACTGTTGTTCCCAGCAATGCCAAGAAGAGGATCCCTAGAACCACTGCAATACTCCAGCAGGTAGTACATGAAACAGGACAATCTAACAAGAAGAAAAAGAACATAAATGTGAGAAAGGTGAGGCTATCTCAATGGGATCAGCTCTAAAAATACAACTTAGATTGAACTGCAGTGTCTGTTTACCTCAGCCTGCACTCGTGTCAGAGTCCAATACTGTCTGAAAGGGTCCTTTTCAATATTACACACATGGATAATTTAATGTTTAATACCAAATTTACTTATTTGAAGATACCTGATGTCGCATGAGATTCTGATTTAGCAGAATGATACAGCTACATGTTGAAAGCACAACACAAGCGCAAATCACACTTAGCAGAATATAGCAATTTCAATACACAGCTGAATCGCAATACAAATGTGATTCTCATTGCTAAGCTCTATGATATGCTCACCATCGCAACGCTGAGTGGCACCAGGAAGGAATATGTGGGTTTAAGCAGCTCAAGCCTGTTGCTCTCTTCAAAGCTCTTTTTGTCAGTTGTTCAGCAGTTGTACTCTGTTAGGCTGAGTCACGTATACACTCCCCCCATCCTGGTCTGGCTAACTCAGGAAGACATTCCCACTCTTTTGATTAACTCATGGCCAAAAATTTACACAACCAGCTGATCTACTCAACTGATACAACTTTTAATCTAAAAAAAAGTTTTTCTCTGGTCCCCTTAATGTTAAATTCAACTTTCTGACAGCCATGTGCAGTCACTGCATGCTTCACATGTACATTGCACTTGGCCACCTCCTTTGAGCCTTCTCTCATTGTAGGGGCTTATTGATCAGTCACAACTCAGGATTACGTCTGAAGAGGAGTCCAAATGCAATGACTGTTTTGATACGGCACCAACAGAAATTATTAGATCACACATTACTTACTCTGTTGCAAGAGTAAGTTGCAAGACTCTGCAAGTCTCCAAATTTAACATGCCTTGAACTGCCCATCCTTCCCAACTTCAAACAGCAGGATAGAAAAGAAAAATTTTTAGCATACAAATGCAAATCTCTTATTCAGACATGAAATCTGTTAGACTATTTATTCAGTAATGCATACATCTTTCCCATTAGTAACAGACTTTACCTTTGTTCTTGATGTTCTTCTTTTCTGTTCTTTGTCTTCTCATCATCAGTTTCTTGGAAGAAGTGCTGTGTTTCACGTTCAGATAGATGTGCTCCTTAATATTCCCGTCACAAGATTTTAAGTATTGCTTTTTTTTACTTTGCATTACTTGGAATTTAGAAGTCCAGTTAACTGCAAAGTCCAGGTCTGGATCTGAATTTCCCTGAACGTCAATACAGCTTTCCTCCCAGCAGTTTGGAATCATTTCAAACAACAGACCATATTAGCGGAAGGGTAATAGAAGGAATGATGTCCTAAATCAGCCTTCTGGAATACAAAATCATTTAAGCAAGGACAATAGCTCATGAAGAACTCTATCTTTTGTGATTAAACTGCTTCTGTGACGGATGCTAGGTAGGTCAATGTTAGACAGGGGATCTTGCTTTCACAGGCAAGGGAAGTTATCTAGCATTTTCCACATCAACTAATATAAGTAAGCAACTTAGTCTTGACCAAGATGACAAAGGTGAGGAATTAAATTTCCTTATGTAGCAAATGGATAGACATGGGTAATTGTAGTGGGACAATTTACAGAATGCTTTTCTCTCTTTCACTGCAAGCACCGTCAATAAAAGCAATACAGATGCATTTGATCTATGTCAATGACACACTGATTTAAAAACAAAAGTCCTTTGAGCATTTGGACAAGAAAATTGGGCTGGTTTACCTTAATTCCACAAGAGGAAGCTGAAATGTAATAGCAGAACAGGTGGTGCATCTGTCCTGGTCTCCATATGTGACTCTGCAGGACGCCGAGGTGATCGTTAACATCAGACTGAAACAGGGCAACTGAGAGATGAGAAAAAAGTATTGTGGTGACCCACACAGGAAACTTGCATTCTTTTACACAGCACAAAGCTCTACCCTTTCAGAGTTACAGTGGCAAAACCTGTTCCTGTCATGGTCACACAAAACTCTGTTTGAGCTAATTGTAATATCATGTTCACTGAGCAACAGAATACATCGAACAAGTTGAATCTGTAGAATCCATTACTAAAATCATAGGCTTGTACTGCCAGTGCTTTTCCTACAAGAACAATTTCTCTGATCTGTCCAACAATATCAGTCTTTCCACCCAACTCTTTGGTCTGTGTAGAAAAAGTTGCTTGCCCTTGCTTTACAGATAGGTTGGGACTCGGCTTCAGATGGAAACCAGAAATTATAGTACCTTCAGAACAGCAGAGGACTTCACAAATCACTCTTTTCATTAATTCTGAGAATGAATAAAAATCTGGAAATGTAATTCTATGAACATTTGCATAATTGTTCTTACTTTACAGGCTACCAGGAACATAATATTTAATTTTGAAACATAAAAATATTTTCCTTCCTTTTCTTCATTTCCTTTCCCTTCTTTTTCTTCTTACCCAATTTATTTTTAAGGACATGGACAAGAACTGGTCAGGGATGTAAAGGTTGGGGGCAGGCTTGACTGCAGTAACCATGAGACGGTAAAGATCAGGATCCTGAAAAGAAGGGAAAACCCCCAAAAAGCAGAATCACAACCCTGGACTTGAAGAGGGCAGACTTTCGTCTGCTCAGGAATCTGCTTTCAGGGATCCCATGGCAGACAGTCCTGGAGAGAAGAGAGGTTCAGGATAGCTGGTTGGTTTTCAGGGATCAGCTCCTCTGAACTCAAGAACAGTCCATCCCAATGAGCAGGATACAAAGCAAAGGTGGCAGTGGACCTGCATGGAAGAGCAAGGAGCTCCTGACTAAACTCAAGACACAAAAAGGAAGTGTACAAGAGGTTGAAGCACGGTCGGGTGACGCAGGAGGAATCCCTAACTTGCAGGGATGGGGTTAGGAAGCCCGTCTGGATTTGAATCTGATGGGGGATGTGAAGGGCAACAAGAAATGTTTCTACAGGTACATCAGCAAGACAAAAACTAGGGAAAAATGTGGGCCTCCTGCTGAATATGCAGTGGAGCTGGTCTCAAAGACATAGAAAAGGGTGATACATTCTGTGACTCAGTGCCGCCTTTGTCTCAGTCTTTGCTGGTGTGACTTGCCTTCAGCAATCTCAGGTCCATGAAAACTATGAGAAAGTCCAGTGCAAGGTAGACTTACCCTTGCTGGAGGAGGATCATGTTAGGGAGCATTTAAACGAAGTGTACACACACAAGTCCACAGGCCCTGATGGGACACACCATGAGTGCTGCAGGAGCTGGCTGATGCCATTGCGAGGCCACTCTCAATAACCTTTGAAAGGTCATAGTGATCGGGAGAGGTCCCTGGAGACTGGAAGACAGCAAATGTGACTCCTGTCTTCAAGAAGGAGGATCCAGGGAACTACAGGCCAGTCAGCCTGGTATCAGCCCCTGGGAAGCTGATGGAGCAACTAATCCTGGAAACCATTTCCAGACACATGAAGGAGAAGAAGGTAATCACATTCTTGTCAGCATGGATTTACAAAGGGGAAAACATGCCTGACTGACCTGATAGCCTTCTACAATGAGGCAACTTGCTCTGTGGATGAGGGGACAGCTGTGGATGTAATTTATCTTGACTTTAATAAGGCTTTTGGCACTGTCTCCTGCAAAATCCTCACAGACAAGCTGATGAAGTATGGAGTTGGGTAAGTAAAGAGTGAGGTGGACTGAAAACTGGCTATAGGCCTGGGTCCAGAGGGTTGTGACCAGCGGCATGAAGTCTAGCTGCAGGTCAGTGACCAGAAGCATGCCCCAGGGGTCAATACTGGATGCAGTAGTGTGTAACATCTCCATTAATGACCTTGAAAATGGGGCAGGGTGCACCATCAGTGAGTTCTCAGATGATACAAAACTGAAAGGAGTGACTGATACAGCAGGTGGTTGTCCCAACATTCAGAGAGACCTGGACATGGTTAGAGAAATGGCCAGAGAGGAACCTCATGAAGTTCAATAAAGGTAAATGCAAATTCTTGCCCCTGGTGAGAAACCAGTACGCACTGGGGGCCAACTGTCTGGAAAGCAGCTTGGCAGAAAAGGATCTGGGAGTTCCTGGAAGATACCAAGTTGAACGTGAGCCAGCAATGTGCCCTCATGGCAAGGAAAGCCAGCAGCCTCCTAGGTTGCGTTAGGCAGAGAGCTGCCAGCAGACCGAGAGGAGTAATCCTTCCCCTCTACTCTGCACTGGTCAGGCCATGTATCAAGTACTGTGTCCAGTTCTGGGCTCCCCTGTACAAGAAGCGTATGGACTTACTGGAGAAAGTAGCAGAGGGCCACTAAGATGGTGAAGGAACTGAAGCATCGTTCGTACAAGGAAAGGCTGCGAGAGCTGGGACTGTTCAGCCTGGTGAAGAGAAGGTTCAGGGGGATCTTGTCAATCAAAGCTTTTTCCATTTTTTATTTTTTTAAATAAAAGTGAGTGTGGTTTCTGAGTGCAGTCAGAAAAAGTTTCTGAGCGCGGTCAGAAACTGGAACAGGTTTGTGAGAGAGGTGGTAGAGTCTCTCTGGGAGACCAATATTCAAAGGCCAACCAGACAATGTCCTTAGCAGCTTGCTCTAGTTGACGATGCTCTGAGCAGGGCACTGATGATCACCAGAGCTGCCTTCCAATCTCAACTATTCTGTGATTCTGTGACAAGTAGTGAAATTTCAGCATGAAAGAGAAGATGAAAGCTGAATGGAACAGACATCTGATTCCTCTACAGCAGCTTTGGATGGGCAGGTAGGTTCTGCTCTGCTCTGCCTTCTAATACAATAAATCTTTGGCTACTGGAAGGGACTTCTTGGGCTTAGTTAGTTAAAACAGACTTCAGTTTGCTCTGTTTTGTGCTGTTGATAAGGTCTAAAAGAGATTTTTTCCCAGCCTCCACATCCAAAGATCTCCTCCCTCACTCCACTTTGTGCCACGTGGTCCAAGGGGCTGGCAGATCCATGCCAGCTTCAGGGACAGTTCTGTAGGAGTGAGCTGCAGGATGCTGCTGACCCATTGTCATAGAAAAATTTAGGAGTCTGTGGCTTTTTATATTCCAAACTCATCCAGACAGTGCACGAGCAACTATAATGTAAAATGTCTCTCTAGGGGCAAAACAAGCTGGTACAGTTGTTCCTAGTAATTACACCATGCACTATAACTCACAAGATCCGAATCAACTGTGCATACAGCAGAAATCACGTAAGGATGACACTGACTGGGTTAAGAACTTTAGCACTGTTTTACAAGTCTGTGGCTCCTTGTGGGCAGATTTTTGACACAAACATCAGACTTATCACACTCCCCAGCAAGCTGGATCTAAATTCTGCCCCCATGTCCCTGAGTTCTTCATTGTGCTGCTGCAGCTGACAACATATTCTAGGGCAGGATGTTCTTCATTTAAAACATGGATGTATCAAACGAATTTAAATACAGAATGTGGGATTAAATTCAATAAAAGACTTCCTTTTTATAATTCAGTATAAGAAATTAAGTAATTAAACTTATCAAAACATAAGTAATTAAACTTATTAAAACATAACTAATCAAACTAAATGCTGTCCTCCAACTCGGAGCTGGAGTATACCTGTGCAGAAAGTACACATTCAAAAAAACCTTACAGACAGTTCAGCTTGTATCTGGCTCTTTTTTGTTTTTGCAAAAAATAAACCACAGTAAATCCACACTTCGAAAAGATAACACCAGTTCACAGGAACTGCTTTTTCTAAAGGCGTTAGCTTCAGACAGGAAGCATTAGCTTCACAAAAAGCTTTGTTGCCTGATATATTGCTCATAGGAAGAAATGATTAATAGGAAAGGCAATGAGGAAGCTCTGAGTGCTTCTCTTCCACAATGCTATATATATCATAATGCCATTTCTTTGTGTGTCTCAGCAGATAGGTCTGTTTTGCAATATGTCCATAGGTTAAGAACTTCAGCAAAACACATCCATTTCTGGTTGGTTTGTTTTTTTTGTTTTGGTGGGGTTGCTGCTCTGGTTTTTGGTTCTCTCAAACTCAAGACTTCTCATAAAAATACAGAAATACAATTAACAGCACATAAACTCTTCTAAATAGAACAGCATACATTTTTTTATAGGGTACATTACCACAGTTTAGAGTACTGCTCCCATCTCCTCACCACATCTTGAAGATAGGTTGTGGTGAAGAGCTTACAGCTGCAGCTCAGCTGCATATGTGCAAGATCACATACATGTTATGGGTGCAATAAAGAAAGGAACAGCTGATCATGACCTGACTGTGGTGCAAATATTTAATTGCTTTCATTCTGTTACAATGATTCAGGTGAAAAGTAATGAAAGGTTTCTACAGTGGCAACAGCTCTGCTATAGCTTTTCCACATCAAAATATTCTCTTCTTACCTACTGAAGCCCCATGCCTCTCCTCCATGTACTGAATTTTGAAGTACTAATATAGCAAACTGATCAAACCGCTGCTGCTCACACTGACACAAAAATGCTCCCGTAAGGCTATGTGGAAGGTGACAGCATCCACTTCATTACAGTCATTGAACAAGGAGCCTTTAAATGTAAAAGAGGATTATAATATAATATAATATAATAAAAATAACAATAACAGCAATAACAACAACAACAACTATTATTATTATTATTATTATTATTATTATTATTATCACAGAGACACAAACTACGCTGGACCCGCTGGTGAGTAAGGAACCCGTGGGGTGGGATCTGGGTAGGGGTGTCAAATGGAGAGGTGCTGTGCTGGTACTCGTGGGTCCATGAAAGCGTGCGTGTGCTTGTGAACCTAGAGTATTGCGTGTGTGCCTTCATTAGTGAATCCTGAGCAGCCAGAGAGGAGGAAGGGGACTGCGCTGCCATTAACTAACATTTGTGTGAGTTCTGGTAGTGTTATCCATAGGTGCTGTTGAAGGCATTGCCTTGCCTGTGGCCATCTGTATATCCAGCAGTGTTAGTGTTGGGTATTTGTGTGCGTGCATGTGTGTCTGGGATACTAGCTCAGCTTTTGGTACTGGTTGAACCTGCAAATGGGAAAGCAGCAGATGTGTCCTTCAGCCTGGGACCTCCCAGGACCTCAGATGCACCAGCCTGGGCTCCAGTGGCCGGGCAGGAGAAATTCCTGAGCCCCAGAGCTGCTGGAGACGGCATCCACTTAAAACATCCCTTATCAGCAAGAATATCAGAATTATGTGTATTAATTTCCCGATATACACCTGCTTATTTACCCCTTCAGAGAACTTCAGTTTATTTGCTTAAATCTTTGCACAGAAGCATAGTTGTCTCCTTCCCCAGACCATTGTGCTTAATGCTCTGTCTATTCTATGTTTGTAATGGTTTCTACCAGCACGTGTAATGTGACAGTCAAGCTTTTAGTCTGTAGTTTTAAGACCCTTAAAAAGTGGTGCTACATTTTGTTTCTTTTGTGTGTTGGGATACATTCAAGAAGTTACTGGGGTGGGTTGACGCTGGCCAACAGCCAAACACCCGTCCATCCACTCACTCACCTCTCTGACAAGACAGGTTAAAAATAGAAGTAAGGTGAGAGGTCTTGTGGATTGAGATAATGACAGTTCAATCAAGAAAGCCAAAGCTGCATGCTCAAGCAAAGCAAAAAAATTTTTTTTTACTACTTCCCACCAGCCAGCAGATGTCCAGACATCCCTCCTTCCTCCTCCTTGCCTTGACCTTAGTGTTCTTTCTCTTCAGAGCTCAGTTTGGAAAGGTGGCGTTATTTCTTTTCTATATGCATTCTGCCAGAGGGCTGTGGGTTGGGTTTATTTTTGTTGTTTTGCTGGGTTTTTTTCTGGTCCTGGTGCTGTTTCAGTGTCATCTACTTTCTAAGGCTCTCCTGTACTTGCCTGCTACGCTTTTTAAAGTGTCGCACTTACTTAAACTGATGTTCTTTCAACATGATTTTAAAGAAATTGGTCTCATCTGTAACCACATTATGTGGTTCACTTCTTTTAAAGACATATGGCATCGGCTGATTGGTTTCTCGTTGTGACGTCCTCTCCCCGTTCAGGACGGAGCTGCGTTACTGCCTGAGGCTGTGCGCCCAGGTGCGAGAGCGTGCTGGGGCAAGGGACAGAGGGAGACATGGAGAAACAGTGAGAAATACCACGGTGAGGATTGTAATAAATAATAAATAAAAAATAAATGAAGACACCTCTGTCTGGAAGTGAATGTTCATCTAAACTACTATAGACAGGAACACAGACTTTTATGAATGTGGAATGCTGCGTTGGTTTTTTTTTCTGAAACTGTCATACAGGAAGAGGTAAGCAAGAAGGAATGAAAACATCCAGACAGGCAATTCCTCCATTATTTATATTTCAACCGCTGAATTTGGATCTCAGAGTCAGCGGTACCATGCCTGCATCCAGGAGGCAGCAATGCAGGTCTGTTCTCGTGTTGGATGGTATTATGTGGATATATTAAAGGATTAAATGTATCAAAAGATCAGCCAGCTAAGGCTTTTCCTTACAGTGTGACCTCCCCACCTACACACACACACATCCCCGCTAATATTACCCTCTTCTTTTGTTGAAAACCCTGCTTTCAAGGATAGTTAAGGAGCATAATAACTTTGAACTATGTATGTCAATGTATAAATTGCTGGCATGCCCTGTACCAAGTAGGGTATGATTTTTCTGGCAGCATCAAGCTAATTTTTCTTTTCCTTACTTGTTAAATAACACTTTTTAAAATACGGGTCCTAAGACAACATTTCTCCCATTAAAAAAATGGGTCTGCCCCATCTTTTTTTCCCTTTTTTCTTGCTTAAAAAGTAAAAGCCTTTTTTTTCTGACAGCAGTAATGTATTTTCATGCTATTTCTGCATGCAAAAAGAATTTACTCAGGAGGGCCAAAGCAAGATCACGGTCCAGGAACGTCACAACCTAAAGGGTTACCTGGCCTGTGGGTGTGTAGAGATCACAAACATGGGTTCACAGGATTCTGTAATACATAAGGACATGGAGGCTTTATCCTCTAAATTTCTCTACTTTATTACAGATTACCACAAATCACCACTAGCAAGTATACATATGATTAATAAAGGGAATATATATATATAAAGCTATTAAAAATTATTATCAGCAATCAATAGCATAGCAGCAATCAAGAATAGCTGCAATCCAGAACAGCAGCAACAACTGCTGCCTCCCTGGGGCCTGGGTTAAAGATGTGACAAGAAAGCTTCCTACCCTGGTATGGCCCTCAGATTATTATCCATTATTGCTTTTTCATGTAGGCAGCAATGAAGTTGCAATAAGAGGTCCAAGAGCAATCAAGAGAGACTTCAGGGCCTTGGCACGACTGGTTAAAGGATCAGGACCACAAGTGGTGTTCTCCTCTATCCTCCCAGTTGCAGGGAACGATGAGAGAAGAAACAGACAGACCCAGCAGATTGATACCTGGCTCCGAGCCTGGTGTCACTGGCAGAATTTGGGTTTTTTTGATCATGGGTCTCTCTACATGACACCAGGCCTGCTGGCAACAGATGGGGTACACCTATCTCAAATGAGGAAAAGGATCTTCGCGGAGGAGTTAGCAGGGATCATTGAAAGAGCTTTAAACTAGATATGAAGGGGGGAAGGGATAAAATCAGACTTGCTAGAGATAAGCCTGAGGGTGGCACACCAATATTTGAGGGACAGTGTTCTAGCAAGGTCCTTCAGTCTGCTGAGTACACTGGATCACATTCAAGGTGTCTCTGCACCAATGCACACAGCACCTTAGCCACCTCAGTGGAGGTAGGGGATGGAGATCCACTTTTGCAGCAGCAAAGACGTAAGGGTTGTCGTTGCCATTAGAAACCACGGAAGCACCTGGGAACAGTCACATAGGAATTAGAGCTTCTCCCCCCAAAAGGCAGCAGGATCAATAGCCCAACTGAAGTGCATCTACACCAAGGCACGCAACACGGGCAACAAACAGGACAGGTCGGAAGCCGTTGTGCAGGTGGAAAACTATGATGTAATTGCAATCACAGAAACATGGTGGGATGACTCGCACGACTGGAGTGCTGCAATGGGTGGCTATAAGCTCTTCCGAAGGGATAGGCAAGGAAGGAGAGGCGATGGGGTGGCTATCTATGTTAGGGAGTGTTTCAATTGTACAGAGCTCCACGATTGTGATAATACGGTTGAGCGCTTATGATGAGGGCGAAGGCCAACAAGGCAGATATCACGGTGGGAGTCTGTTATAGACCACCCAACCAGGACGAAGAGGCAGTCAAAATATTCTATAAGCAGCTGGGAGAAGTCTCACAATTGCTAGCCCTTTTTCTCATGGAGGACTTCAACTTACCAGACATGTGAGAGGAAACAGTCTAGGATGTTCCTGGAGTATGTGGAAGATAAATTCCTGACACAGCTGGTGAGTGAGCCAACTAGGTCAGGCACCCCACAGGACCTGTTGTTTGCAAACAGAGGAGGACTTGAGGGTGATGTGATGGTTGGAGGCCATCTGGGGCACAGCAATCATGAATGATAGAGTTTTTGATTCTTGGAGAAGTAAGGAGGGGGGTCAGCAGAACTGCTACCCCGGACTTCTGGAGGTCAGACTTTGGTCTGTTTAGGGGCCTGGTCGACAGAGTCCCTTGGGAGGCAGTCCTGAAGGGCAAAGGAGTCCAGGAAGGCTGGACATTCTTCAAGAAGGAAACCCTAAAGTCACAGGAGCAGGCCCCCCCCATGTGCTAAAGGATGAGCCAGCAGGGAAGAAGACTGGCCTGGCTGAACAGAGAACTTTGGCTGGAACTCAGGGGGAAAAAAAGAGAGTTTATGACCACTGGAAGAAGGGGCAGACCACTCAGGAGGACTGCAAGGATGTCATGAGGTTATGCAGGGAGAGAATTAGAAGGGCCAAAGCCCAACTAGAAATTAATCTGGCTACTGCTGTAAAAGACAATAAAAAATGTTTCAATAAATACATTAACAACAAAAGGAGGGCCAAGGAGAATCTCCATCCTTTATTGGATGCGGGGGGAAACATGGTGACAGAAGATGAGGAAAAGGCTGAGGTACTTAATGCCTTCTTTGCCTCAGTCTTTAATAGTAAGACCAGTTGTTCTCGGGGTACCCAGCCCCCTGAGCTGGAACACAGGGATAGCGAGCAGAATGAAGCCCCCACTATATATGGGGAAATGGTTAGCGACCTGCTACACCACTTAGACACACAGAAGTCTATGGGGCTGGATGGGATCAACCCAAGGGTAGTGAGGGAGCTGGTGGAGGTGCTCACCAAGCCACCTTCAATCATTTATCATCAGTCCTGGCTAATGGGAGGTCCCAGTTGACTGGGGGTTAGCAAATGTGATGCCCATCTACAAGAAGGGCTGGAAGGAGGATCCAGGGAACTACAGGCCTGTCAGCCTGACCTCGGTGCTGGGGAAGGTCATGGAGCAGATCATCTTGAGTGCCATCACACGGCACGTACAGGCCAACCAGGCGATCAGGCCCAGTCAGCATGGGTTTATGAAAGGCAGGTCCTGCTTGACTCACCTGATCTCCTTCTGTGACAAGGTGACCTGCTTAGTGGATGAGGGGAAGGCTGTGGATGTTGTTTACCTGGACTTTAGTAAAGCCTTTGACACCATTTGCCACAGCATTCCTCTGGAGAAACTGGCTGCTCATGGCTTGGACGGGTGTACTCTTCGCTGGGTAAAACCTGGCTGGATGGCCGGGCCCAAAGAGTTGTGGTAAGTGGAGTTAAATCCAGTTGGCAGCCGGTCACAAGTGGTGTTCCCCAGGGCTCAGGACTAGGGCCAGTTCTGTTTAATACCTCTATCAACGATCTGGATGGGGGAATCGAGTGCACCCTCAGTAAGTTTGCAGATGACACCAAGTTGGGCAGGAGGGTTGATCTGCTTGAGGGTAGGAAGGTTCTACAGAGGGATCTGGACAGGCTGGGTTGATGGGCTGAGGCCAAGTGTATGAGGTTCAACGAGGCCAAGTGCCGGGTCCTGCACTTGGGTCACAACAAGCCTGTAGCATTGCATGGGGTTGGGGAAGAGCGGCTGGAAAGCTGCCCGGCAGAAAAGGACCTGGGGGTGTTGGTCGACAGCCGGCTGAATATGAGCCGGCAGTGTGTCCAGGTGGCCAAGAAGGCTGATAGCATTGTTAAGGAATACTAGTCATTCCGCTTAAATAAGTAAGTTTTAAATAGAATTAATTGCTCTGTGCGATTGGTATACTGTTTAGTGTAACTTACTTAGCATGAATAGCTAGATTTACTGAAGCCTTAGGCTGCAAGCTGTGAACTTTCACCTAAATACTGCTGAACTTATGCTGAACTTTTACCTCATTACATGAAGGAAGGCCCCAAAATTGGTGCAAACCAGAAACATAAGGTAGCCACATCCATCAGCAGAAGTTGTGTCTTTGACATAAGAAAAGGAATGGCCTGCCTGGAGACAGAAAAAGGATCTGAAGTGGAACAAGAAGACCCCAAAACCAAATATTACTATTGGACTGAACCATCGTGTGATGGGAGGGGAACTTAGATTGTAAGGGTGTAATTGCCCAGAGGTTTCTTTGTTCAGGGTCCCTCTCTGGAGGCACCCAGCTTGAGCTGTTTTTACGCTCTACCATCTGAATAAATTATTTTCATAAGATTCGATGCCTGAGATTCTGCTACAGGAAACCTAGGGTGAAGAAACTTCTTTAACATCAGCAATAGTGTGGCCAGCAGGAGCAGGGCAGTGATTGTTCCCCTGTACTGGGCACTGGTGAGGCCGCACCTCGAGTCCTGTGTTCAATTTTGGGCCCCTCACTACGGGAAAGACATGGAGGTACTGGAGCATGTCCAGAGAAGGACAATGAAGCTGGTGAAGGGTCTAGAGCACAAGTCCTGTGAGGACCAGCTGAGGAAACTGGGGTTGTTTAGGCTGGAGAAAAGGAGGCTGAGGGGAGGGAGACCTTATCACTCTTTACAACCATCCGAAAGGGGGTTGTAGTGAGGTGGGGGTCAGTCTCCTCTCCCAAGTAACAAGCGATAGGATGAGAGGAAACAGCCTCAAGTTGCACCAGGGAAGGTTTAGGTTGGATATTAGGAAACATTTCTTCACCAAAAGGGTTCTCAAGCATTGGAACAGGCTGCCCAGGGAAATGGTTGATTCACCATTCCCGGAGGTTATTTAGAAGACGTGTAGACGTGGTGCTTAGGGACATGGTTTAGTGGTGGACTTGGCAGTGTTAGGTTAACAGTCAGACTCGATGATCTTACAGGTCTTTTCCAATGTAAATGATTCTATGATTCTAACTATATACATAGTATTTCAGGTTACTAGAAACTTACCACTAATAAAGCAAACTTCTTAATAATATAACAGCAAATATATATATGTTAGATTACTTATATGCATATAAAGGTATGCTCATAATAATACCAGTACCAAGCACATCAAACTGATCCCAGAAGTGGGAGGCCAAACCCGTCCCCACAAGTTGGACCAAATCAAACCAACCCCAGAAGTGGGCCCAGAAGTGGGATGAATAAAAAACAGACTGAGGCTCACCTCAAAGATGATCCATGT
Source organism: Astur gentilis (assembly GCF_929443795.1). Taxonomy (NCBI): domain Eukaryota; kingdom Metazoa; phylum Chordata; class Aves; order Accipitriformes; family Accipitridae; genus Astur; species Astur gentilis. The sequence goes on along the minus strand of NC_064897.1, from coordinate 7,696,315 downwards.
CACAGAGCTGGGTGATGACGTCCCAATAACTTGTCTAGGAGATCTTGTAGAAAAGTTTGTGCAGGGAGTTCAGCCTGCTTAGGAAAAGGAAAAGTACGTGCAGCATGGGAAGTTTGCAGAGAGAGAGGCTCCATTTTGGGTCAAAAATAAGTCATTTTTATATCACAGAGACATAAATGGGCACAGAACACCCCACCTGGAGCAGCCAATAGAGGCAGCTAATTTCTATTTTTCACTTGGGGCAGCCAATAGATGATGAGGATGTTTTCTGTTCTCTCAGACCAATTTTTGTTTTTCCAGACTGTTTTCCTGTTTTTGCAGCTAGAACAGCCAATGGCAGTTACCGATTCTTACTTTCTCAGTGTGTTTTCCTCTTTTGCCAGACTTGTTTTCACCTTTCCAGATGATAGCTTGCTGTTACAATCCTTGATTTGGCGCTTATCTCAGGCTGTCTCTTGTTTCTAGGTACCCAGCTGTACTTCTCAAGGATACTTCTGGTTCCCAGGCCTCGTTCCCAAGCTATCAGGTGTTTTCTCTGACAGTATTTCGGCAGACATCTTCTTCTGTTAGTAATCTTCCCCTTATAAACAGGTTGCCTTTATGGCCGTTCACATCAAGGAAAAAACTTGCATTTCTGAGAGAAGTCTGAGACTTGCAGTGTAATTTGAAATGACCAGCTCTAAACCTTGAAGCTGGTTGTGAAACTTCCCTAAGAAATTTTGCAGGATTTTCTCTGTTATAATAGAACTTGAAAACCAAAGTTTCCCAGGTTCAAAGCTGAGCTGGGACAGTGGGAGAGCGAGAGAGACCAATTTCCAGAGTTGTACGCTGGTAGCCTGGCTCCTACGCTAGGACATCCAACACCTAGGTTTTCTTTATTGTTTCTGAAACATTGGGATTGGATTAAAGACCAGAACCCAGATGTAGCTGCCCTCACCATAGTAGTATATATATACATATTTGTAAGTGAAAAAACCCAGATGAGTGCTTGGTTTGCATTTCCTATCTTGCATGCCGTGTGGGCTTCAGGCTGGGCAGAAAACAACAGAGGTAGTAAGCCAGCATCACGCAAGAACCTCCCTTGTCATTCAGCAACTTAAATAAACACTGAAGTGTAACATAGTGAATAAATATTGTCCTGACCATGATTGTTCTTGGAGCTGTGATGCCTGCTGCCTTCAAGCCTCAGCTGATTTTGAGATATTGTTACCAATTCCAAAATCTTGCAGAGAAGTTCAGTGTAACTACTCAAGTTTTTAACATCTGCATATTGCATGTTGCATAAATAATCATGATCTGCAAGTTATTTGCAAGAGTTTTCAAGACTGCATGCACACTTATGTGATGGAAAAACAGATGGTAATCATGAATTTTCAAAATGTGCTCACAACAGAGCTGCTAGCAGAAGCCGTGTAAATCCTGACCTTCATGTGAAGTTCTGTGTCTGTCTGCCCACGATTTTCTGTTTCTTTGGTTCAGGATTTTCCTTTCTCTCATTTTGGTTTTGGTGATGAACTACAATAACCACAGGCATCCTCTGCCTACCATTAACGTGAGCATTAGGATTTTGAGTACATGTGTCCAAAGAAAGACACAAATGAGAATATCATATATTCTTGCCTGGTTGTAAAACATACCTTCGATAGCATGCCACAAAACTCCAAGTCTGAAGTGAAGCAAAGCAACCCTCTCACTATTTCATCCCTTACATTTTCCTAGACCTGTTCTCTGGAGAAGAAGAAAGAAGATATAATTGAAGGTCAGAGATGGGCAACTGGTGCTGCAAGAAGACTACAGCCCAGGTCAGCATAGTCGGGGACACGTGCCGCAACGACGTTGCAGGCAGGATATAATGGCAGGACTATCGGCCACACGTCTTGCCGTTGTCAGGTACAAGACAAACACTGAGCAATGCCACTTCAAACAAAACCAAAACAACGGATGCCTACAGGCCACAAACAGACCATCTGGAGTATCTCAGCGTGCCTGCTCGCGCTGTGCCAGTCTGAATGACAAACCTGGCCAGGAAGCGATCACCAGGCACGACGACCCCCTTGTTTTCACAAATGGTGCTTCACGTCAGGTCCCAGCTTCTGCCAAAGTGATGCCAACCATGGCTGAAAAGATAAATTTGATGCTGGTTACATCATCCATACCCACCATCTATAACCACAGGCACTGTTCTCCAGCAATCTGCCCTGGCACCATCACCAGGAACCCCAGTTACCGGGCAGGATCCCAGTGCAGACAAGTGCTTTGGCCAATGTGAGGTAACTTGGCAGCTGTACCCCTGAAGTGAAAAGCAGGCTCTGTTACAGGCAATGAGATAACCTACATTGGAATTACAGTGTGGTGCCTGGCAAAAAATAAACTTCAGGTAGGGAATTATTTTTCTAATTTAATTTCTTCTGACAGTTCACAGACTTCCACAGAACAGAGCTCTTTCAAACACTTTTGTCCTTACCTTTCCCACGTAATGCAGCTCACGGAGTAATCACAGGGCTGTACTGTAGCCAGGTGACTCTGGATATGGTCCCATTCAGAAGAAACATACAGCTCCTCTCACTGAAGAGGTAGTTATCAAGTTTGCATTCAGCAGCTCCTGCAAGCAAAAGTTGATTTAACTAATATGAATCACACTAGCACCTCTTCCTACTCTGAACACTCCTGGAGGAGTTAGTCATATCATAGCAAATGTTGCCCTGAAGACAAAAAATCCTGACATACGCTAGCACAAACAGATGAAGAAGCCAGCTATTAACAACTAAGAACCGAGAGAGAGCATTTTCAATATAACATCCTGGTTTAAGACTAGCATGAATAACAATTCCAATGTAGGTATTGCTGTGCAATCTCAAACCAGGCAACCGTGCTCAAAACCACTAGTTTTTGAACAAATTCAACACAGTCCCAGCTTAACTGTCTTGATGTTACTCTACTACACTGGCAGACTCTTCCAGGTCCTATTCTGACATATCAAATTCTCCTTGGGCACTGCACTGAAGGGCTCTAAATGTCGTTCCAGGAGGGAATGCATCTCAGAGAGCAAACAGGCATTGTGTTATTAATGAAGAAACAGGGAAAGAATAAGGCTGCGGTGACTGGCAGAAAGCAGGAAGAAAGGTGCAGCACAGGTCTCATGTCGGGGCTTGGTCTTCTGCTATCATCTTAATACCAGCCAGCATGTGACCAACCACCTTCCTGATAAGCACTTCCAGCCCCTTTCAAAGGTACTGGATGTAGGCAAGGGTCATCCTGTGGCAGCAAGAAGACACGGTAGCTTCTTCCTCTGCCACGAACATCTCAACTCCTTTAATCCTACCTGTGCTCTTCACTTCTTCTTCAGCAGTTCTTTTGCTCTTAAACCCTGGATGCTGACATCTTTACTTCTACCAAAAACTGCTCCAAGAAGAAAAACTTCAAATTTAGAGCCTGGACAGAAATCATTCCTTGAGTCATGTACACCAGGTTAAATTCTAATCTAAACAGGATTATAAATATTTCATCACATGTCTTGGTAGTGTTCCGGCTCGAGCCTAGCACTATTAAACACTGCTCTCTCACACCATAGGTCTGCTGTAAGTTTCCCAAAGTCAGAAGTAGTTACTGTAAGTGAAGCAGAGGGTGAAGTAGCGTCCCCATGCACGCTTCAGTGTCTGATGAGATAGCAGTTGTAAATACCACAGTAAAGGCATTTTCAATACACAGAAGGAAATCTCTAACACAGGACACCTCAAAAAAGCATCCAGCACCACTATGTAAAACAGCAGCAAGGGAGAAGAGTTTTCAGCTTAAATAACACCTACCCAGCCACTCACTTGCCAGTGAAGGCTAAGCCTCCCCACTCACACTTCATGATCTGCAAGCGCACGCAGTCTTAAGAGCTCAGAAACGAGTCCAAGATGAACTTTAAATCTGCATCTCCAACAGGAATGGGAAAAAAAGCAGTGCTGGATAAGAAACATTTCTCAAGCCCAAGAGGGAAGAAGGAAGATCTGGGAGTTGTGAGACTCTTGGCACAGCTGGAGTCCAGAAATTTTTGCTTCAGCTTTAAAGGACACTATATGGGCTGCAGGATCTGCAGATACGTGTCATCCTTACTAAGAGCCAACACTTCAAGACCTTGTCACTTTATGAGATATGATACGGTATTTCACATGCCAATTGCATCCATGTCAGATTCACTCTAAACATGCAGAAGCACGCAGAAGACAACACCATGGCTGTGCTTTCCACACTGCATTTCTTCATCTGCTGCTTACTGGCTCCTCACATATAGCTCAACCACACGGGAGGGAGCTTAAAACTCACAAACCAACAACCACCAAACTCCATTTTAAATAGGCTGTAAAAGCAGCTACACGGCCCAGCAAGATTTCAGTAATGATTTTCTGAAAAAATTATTCATAACCAAGGTGTATCCCATCACTTACAGCAACAAAGGCTACGTCAGATGCCACTCCAACATCGGACCATCAAGAACGGACAGTACTTTGCAATAGGGGATCATACCAGATTATCAGTGCTTCTAACAGCAGCAGCAAAGCCATGGTGGAAAAGACACGACAGGTATTCAGGTAGCATTCTCTAACACCAGTGTATCACTTCGCCTGAAAAAATAGGTATTTCCTGTCAGTCCCAAATGATTTAATGTTACCTTGGCAGTGTTTTCCAAGCATTCTTTTTTTACCTGATATCTATCTGTCCTGAGTCAGACTCCAAACCGTGCTGCCCTTACAGATCTGAAAAGTCACCCACAGCTACCCACATCTTTCATGTTGTATGCACGTCCTAAAGAACAGACTGTGATCTCCTCTCCTGGTTCCACCTGGCTAAAGGCACCTACATTGGCTAAAGTCAGCTATTTCTCTACAGCCATAAGCTGTATCTAGCAGCTTTTATAACCTTTGAACAGAAAAGTACCACCACACAGAACAAGGCTTGCAAGAATACATTTTGGCTTCACACAGTATTTAAAAAATATTAGTTACAATTACCCTACAAACCTTCTAAAGCTTTTCTGCACAACTGCCTATACATTTTTAGTCTATTTTAACCACCTCTCCAGAGGATTAGGCCTTCAGGCCTTCTGCCTTCACTGCTTTTTTGGAACAAATTCCAAAAATATGTAATTATTTTAACATGCATAAGTCCAGTCATGGACTATATTAAGCAGGTTTCCTGGGCCTCTTTGCTTTCCTGGTGTGTTTTGTACATGAGCCATATTCAAAAGTCCTTGGATTACTGACAAGCTATATGAAATCCAGCTATTTTGCTGGATATCGAATAACTCCATTACATTCCACTTGATTGCTCATGCCATGCAAAATAAGAGTTACTGTATTTTTGTGTGTGATATTAAATCAAGAATGGTTTTGATATAGTATTCAAGGCACTGTTGCTGAAAGTCAGTGATGGCAGCTCAGGCTAGCTTGCTACATATGCATATGAGATTCTCGGGAACAAGTTCTGCAGGGGAGAACTGTAAGCAAAAGAGGAATGAAAACAAGCTTCCAAGGGCAAAATTGGGGGGGAAAAAAACCAAAACCAAACCCACAAAGGGAAATACAGCATCCTGCACAGAAATAATTTCCAGAGGACATAGAATTTGAGATAAAATTATTATAATCCAAAACAATTTACAATAAGAAAAGCAAGACAGCATTCACTAACATTTGGAAAAAAATTACTGGATAGCAAGCTCTAAGCCACAGACGACTCAAATATTTTCACGAACGTCACCAAACTAGCAATTTAAAGTTTTGCATGTGAATTACCGGTTTTACACACTAAGTAGAAACCCACCAATGGCCCAAAGGGTTGGTTAGAAAAGGCTCCACCAAATCAGTACACCTGTGGGATAACCCAGAAAGAGAAACAGGAACATCTCAATTCTTACAGCAGTTCAAATGTGGCAGGCTTCATCTGAAAGCTCAAAGCATGTTAGAAGACAGTGCAGCTACTACTGTTAGCCCGAAATGTATGAATCAAGTACATAATGGGGTTGTTTTAATTGTATTCAGGTTCCCAGTTGCATCGAAACAAAATCAGATGCACAGTCAAGTCCTTCCCTTGCATCCCAGCAGCAATTCTTAATTTTAAGGTAGACTACCATGGGGCAGACGTGGTAAGACCAGTCAGCCCTGCCGTACAACTAATGGCAGCAACTACGGGGAAACAAGGGCAAATGCTGCAGCCTGTGGGACAGGGCTGAGTTTTGCCACGTTGCTGCCTGTTTCTTATGCCAGAAACCATGCTGGCATCCTTTACGAACCTGTGTGGAGTAAAGGCACCCGTAACCCTTTAGCAAGGATTTTTTTAACATCCATTTGGACTGACATCTGAGAAACTTCCCCTGCCTTAGCGAGAGCGACTGCGGCAGTGAAGCATGACTGATCCTTGTTATTAGGATGCCACCTCAGAGCAGCTCCGACAGCAAAGGCTGCTCCAGCAAAGACAAAGAGCGAAATATGCAGGGTGATGGCAGCAGGGGAAAGTAAACCAGATCCAAAGCACTGGTGAAAAACTGGAAATCAGCTTGCAAAGTAAAGGAGCTTGTAACTTCTGACCTACGGCTATAACACGGTTTGTGTGAAGCTATGCTGACATGGGAACAGAAGAGCAACACCTCTAATGTAAAACACAAAGCTACAGAAGTAAAATGCCTCTTGCAGAAGTGGATGACAGTGGGGGCTGTTTAAAAACAGGAAAACCCCAGGCCACCTTCTCCTTTTGTCACAAGTAGAAAGACCTGTTAAAGCACTATAAATATGAGACTAACTAATGTGAAAAAATTAGCGCTTTTATGTGTCTTGAAAAATTTGGGAGGGGTGTGTGTGAATTATTGCTATTTCTTGATGGTGCAGTACCTGCTATAAATAAAACCACAAGCTGTAGGAGGTAGCATAAACAAATACACTCTCACATTATCCAGACTAACCCACAGCCGTCACCAAAAAGCAATTCTGTGACCATAGAAGAGCAAGTAAAAGCACTGCAGTATCTCTCTTCTGTGTGTTTTAATGGGAATCCTTTGCTACGTGCCCATTGTTGCAGGAGAAAGATTTACGGAGGCCTAGAGAGTTCAAAAAGACTCTTTAAAAGCTAATGGCTCATCTGTGGTTCCAGGAAATTCCAAGCATGGTGAAGCCAAACCGCACCATGAATATCTAGTATCTGTGCATCCTGTCTGTTGTCACCTTTTGGACCATAAACTTTCTTTTTCTCTGGACAGAACTTCCTCAGCAGAGCTGTTGGTGCTAATTCAGTCTCTCACTGATCAAACGGCTGAAGAAGGCAGGTAGCAGAGATAAACCTTCATCTGTAACAAAAGACATGCTACATCTACGTTTGAGAAGGAGAGTGAAACATCCCACTGTTTTCCAGTCTCCAATCCTGTACATACAGCAGGTACGTTGAATGCTAGTCAAATAAAGACTCAGATACATACAATTTACATGCTGTGGTGCTAAACTGCTCCCTCCTTGTCCTGTCAGAAGCGGGGCCGGGCAAATTCACTCTCAAATGAGCAGTAGAGCGAGGCGAGACGGCCGTCGTTGACCCTAACCCTCGCTACCTCTCAGCAGACCGAATCTGCGCAGGCACAGGGTCTCACTGTCACAGCTTCAAATATCCAGGAGGCAGCAATGCAGCACCTGTGTTGGTTCTCTGCATTTGTTCCAGCGGGAGGAATTCTTCTCTCGTGTTCTAGAAAAGCTTCCAGACTTCCACCCCAAGCCTAGGGCATCACCATGCAGAAAGTAAAAAGCTTGTTTCAACGGAACGGTAAACTCACGCTTTCGGTGATGGCAAATTGTCAGACCGAAGTATTGCCAATCGGAGAGGTGAAGGCCCGGTGCAAAGTCCATCCTGCCAGTTCTACAGGACTTGTGGCTCCTCTGCTTCACACTGCGTCAGCAGGGACCAACTGAATTATGCAGATGGCCCTGCCATCTTGGAGAAAATTGCAACATAATGATCAAAAGTCAGCATTTTTCATGGGAACAAGATATTCCAAATAAACAAATCAAACGAGGTTTGTCATTGAAAATCCACGCTTCTCCACAGAACAACTGCGAAAAATTTTCACCAGGCCCTCAGTAGATTCACCAAGGAGGAATTCATGCATGAGTCTACGCTGATCCTAAAAATTTAGACCTATGCATGAATGGAGACTGCCATGTGGAAAAGATTTCTATAGACTACCTTAATTAGCAGGAAGTGTAGTTAAACTAGGGTAACTCCACATGTGTAATTCCTTCTATGCCACTATAAAACTTAATCTGATTTACATTCGATCACTTCCAAACCTATATAAGCTAACCTGGGGAAAAGGCAGTCAAACCAGAATAAGAATGCTCACTTTGAGAATCAAGCCACTTTATTGAAAGGAAATTAAATTTAGACCTTATCATATAGCAGGAAAATGTCTTTCTATGGGCAAATTCATAAGCGGGGTCTTGGCACAGATTTGCTCTCAGGGGAAACTAAAGCAGATCTTTTGTTAGAGGCTGTGAGGTGCTCAGCATCCTGAATTCCCACAGATTCCCTTGATCAGAGCTTTGATAACAGAAACAAAATACAAGGACTCGTGTAAACCAGAACGTTGCTTTCTGTGATGTAACAAGATAGGGAGCTTTGAGAACAGTGATGCATTTGTCACATTTATTTCTCCGTTTAACAAAGCTCCCTATGAACCACTGTGCATTATTCATCAGGTCTGCAGCAGCACTACCGATGCTGTTCACCGTTCTGAGATTGTATTACACCCCTGAAACACACCCACCTTTAGCTGGCAAGACCTTTAGGAATATCCCATTCTTGGGTGGGAGGTTCGAACTAAGCAAATGCGTTTTTAATGAATAGTTGATTCATCAAAAAAATAGTATCGGCTGACTGGTAACTGTGAACTTGACCTCAATTTACCAGGTAGCTTTGAACCTCCGTTCAAGTGAGGGGAGAGAGAAGAGGATGTTATTGTTTTAGCATTTTGAAAAGAAGATGTTTCAATTCTTCAAGCCAGATTTACACCAAGAGTGGTTATGGACATTAAGGTGGCCATTAGCCAACACTGTAAAAAAAGTCAGAAAGCTAACTGAGCACTCTTTCATGGGAGCTTGCAATGTTCTGGTATATAGTGGTGATAGATGTGCTGCATGAACTAATATTACTTTTATTTCTGGATGGAAACATAGGTCCTTACAAAGCCTAAGTGATATAGGAAAAACAATCATTCCATCGATGTTATTTTGCATTTAAAAGAGAAAACTTTTTAACATTGTCTTTGGAAGAAGACCAATAAATGATGGAAACCAGAACCGAGGCTCCTTTTTACAGCTATATATGTTTAATATCTGAAGTGACAGTTGAAGACTTCCTTCAGGGTAAATATTCCCCTTTAGATGAGCCATCGTTTAGCTGTTTTCACACCACCAATTTTCGGCCTTGCATCCTACATGGCTAACACCTAATTTTGGCCTTATATGATGCTGCAGGCCTGCAACTTGTTCTGAAATTATCAGGGATTCAACTACACCAAAGGCTGAAATCTAATAAATATAACTGACTGCAATTAGCCTTTTGTGGGTTTCTATGCCCTTTGACTTCAAACACATACAAGGGTCATGCTAATTGGAGGGATACGGAGTGAACATTGAATCCACTCTTCACACAGAACAGTAAAACTACTCCTTTAATGTGCATTTATTCTTTTTTTTTACAAGAACCTTTGTTGCTCAAAGTGCCAAAATAATTAGAGAAAAAAAAAATTAAGGTACTGTCAACTTAGAAACCACAAACAGTGGAAGTCAGATGAGAAAATTTCACAGACTGATTCTGCTTCTTTTGAAATGAAGGAAAAATGTTTGTGACTTCAAGTGCCTCTGATTTTTTACAAAGTTTGCATGTTCATTAAAATCAATGACCAAATATTTTCAGATAAACTTTGTGCAGCTTATATTATAAAATATAAATACTGAACAAGCAAAACCCCCACTTTTTTTGATTAAAGAGTCATGCCCCTCTTCCAGGCAGACACTGAAGACATACAGGTGTATTTCCACTGGGACTTCAACCCCTCAGCTGTGCTAGGGTAAACCTTAGCATAGGCACTACTAACTTTTCTGCAATAGCACTGGCATAGCCAGAGCCTACTCATAACCTGAAGAGTCAAATCATGTGCACTCACATAAATCACCACTGCAACAACCCTAGCCATTGAAATCTTTAGTGGAAACAAGCCTGGAACTCACATTAAAATGTATCCACTGATCAATGCATGGCATAGAAACGGCTTATAAGAAAACTACGTACATAAACTTTCTCACATGATTATTTTAAGCTGAATCTTGAGTTCATATTCAGCAGCTCACTGGGCACAAGTTCATATCCTCCATACGATTACCAAAGTTATCTGTGTTGTTTATATGTGAGGCCTTGAAGTAACTCTGTTATCAACACAGGATTCACAAAATTCACAATATTGTCACACTTGTCACAGGGTAGCTAAGAAGGTCATGGCCAATATCCAGATCCTCACTGCAGAATTCATATAGCAAAGGTGTCACCACAGAGATAAATACAGTCTATAGTATATTCTCACCATAATCACACAACAATGTCACTATGCATGCTTATTTTCATCATGTATTGTTTTTAATGTAGATCAACCTTTCTTATTTGGTGCACTCTTAACATTTCCATACTGTTTTCACAGCAGCTGTTATAACCATGGACAGGTGTCCCCCAAAAACCAAAATGCTTAACCCAGCAATTAGCAACTCAAAAGAGAAGCACATAAACAAATGACCTGCTCTGCTCAAATGAATGCTTGATTAAGGACTATCCCTAAGGAATTCAGGTCTGTAAGGACTTTTTCCTGAGACGAACATGGGATAATACGCCTTTTGTCTTGGAGTACTCACTTGAACCCAGAGCTACTACAGGGAATGTACACTCTACATGAAGATGTATTACATTAATGTAATAACTTCTGCATCCACAGATCTTCAGGTTTGGGGTTTTTTTGTTTTTTTGTTTGTTTTTTTTTTTAATACAGTACCCATTCTCCCATGGGAAGCTAGAGTATAAAGCACTGGAGAAATCCCAGACATTTACTGAACACTTAAAAAGGCACAAACACAACTGTCTTGAATAGGTCCTTAAGTGAATGGACAGGAAACTATCCATTTGTATTACCTACTCCATACGGTTTTTCCTATAGGGCTGTGCCCCATAGCATATTCCCCAGGACATCTCCTGTTTTAATACCCAACTGATGCAGTTTCCCAGGACAGAAAGGATGGGGAGAGATTTACAGAAACCTCCTCATGGTGGGTTGACCCTGGCTAGACACCAGGTGCCCACCAAAACCGCTCTACCACTCCCTCTCTTCAGCTGGGCAGGGGAGAGAAAATGTCGAGATAAGGACAGGGAGAGATCAGTCACTAATTACCATCATGGGCAAACCAGTCTTGACCTGGGGAAAAATTAATTTATTACCAATCAAATCAGAGTAGGATAATGAGAAATAAACCAAAATCTTAAAACACCTTCCCCCCACCCCTCCCTTATTCCCAGGCTTAACTTTACTCCCCATTTTCTCCAACTCCTCCCCCTCAGCAGTGCAGGGGGAGGGGGAATGGGGATTGGGGTCAGTTCCTCACATGTTGTCTCTGCTGCTCCTTCCTCCTCAGAAGGAGGACTCCTCACTCTTGCCCTGCTCCAGCGTGGGGTCCCTCCCACAGGAGACAGTCCTCCATGAACTTCTCCAACATGGGTCCCTTCCATGGGTTGCAGTCCTTCAGGCACAGACTGCTCCAGCATGGGTCCCCCACGGGGTCACAAGTCCTGCCAGAAAACCTGCTCCAGCGTGGGCTCCTCTCTCCATGGGGCCACAGGTCCTGCCAGGAGCTTGCTCCAGCACGGGCTTCCCAGAGGGTCACAGCCTCCTTCGGGCATCCCCCTGCTCTGGTGTGGGGTCCTCCATGGGCTGCAGGGGGACAGACTGCCTCACCATTGTCTTCACCACAGGCTGCAGGAGAATCTCTGCTCCGGTGACTGGAGCACCTCCTCCCCCTCCTTCTTCACTGACCTGTGGGTCTGCAGGGCTGTTTCTGTCACATATTCTCACTCTGCATTTCCGGCTGCTGTTGTGCAGTATTTTTTCCCATTTCTTAGAAATGTTATCACAGACGTGCTGCCAACATCGCTGATGGGCTCAGCCTTGGCCAGTGGCAGGCCCATCTTGGGGACAGCTGGAACTGGCTCTATCAGACATGGGGGAAGCTTCTGGCGTCTTCTCACAGAAGCCACCCTTGTAGCACCTCTGCTACCAAAACCTTGCCACACAAACCCAATACACTTCTTTAACTCAAGTTTCTCATTACATTTTCTATGGCTTCCTAAACCCACTTTGCTCCCAAATGACCACTGGCAGAATGATATCAACAGGTTGATTTAATTATAATAATCATAATAGTTTGTTGTTTCTGGTATGGAGGAGAGGTCTGATATATATGATGTGTTTGAAAAACAAAGGGATCCCTCCCAACATATGCACCTCACTCTGGGCTTGCAAAGTGTCTAGAAAGGGCAAAATCAGAGACTGCTCCTTTACCAACATGTGAAAGGGTCCTTCAGAGTATAGTGTATTCCCTCACTAGGCTGTGAACATCAACTCCAGCAACATTAGCATAGAGTTCAGGCACCACAAGTTCAGGCACCTGCAGTACTGCATGGTCATTGCTGGTCTTTACAGCTGTTTGTAGGGACCGGATCAGGTCTGCTGGAGAAGGCCGCTTAGTTGCATTCCACTGCCAGCAGGACGTCATGATGCCGTACCTGTAAGATGGAGAAGTAGGGCAGCACTGGGAATGAGAAGCACCAACACAAAGTTTTACTACAGTCAAGTCATCTCATATTTAAAATATCTAGAGACCTCCTCTTTTTCTGCTTCATATAAAGTTCTTTCAATGATCCTTTGGAATTTGCAACCACATAATAATGCGTGGGGACAAAGGCATGCAGTTGTTTGGCAGCATGTCAACCCTGAGTATGGGAAAAGGGAAGAAGATTGTTTGGTATTCCCTTTTGAAAGAGCATTATGAAAGAAAAACCCTCTGTCTATTAAAAGAAATTATGTCTTCACAAAAGGAAATAATAATGCCTTATATCTTCCCTGTGGATGATTTGTTCATTTCAGGGAGAATCCTACAACTTAGAGGAGAAAGATTACTCCAGAATAGTCCTGCACCTTGCAGGGAAGCAGTGGAGCAACAAAATGCAAGGGCAGACAAGGAAACAGAAACAAGAGCAATTTTCAAAAGCAGGAAAGAACGGTTTTGGCAATCAAGGTTTCATACAGCAGAATCCAGTAAGGAGATGTGGCAGACGTGAGAACAAGTCTCTTCAGCTAACAGGTTACTGTTTTGTATAGTCTAGAGATCTTCTAGTTTTGCGTGTCTCACTTCCATTTAGCTCTGCAGATCTCAAGTTCAATTGCCCATAAAGCAAGTGGCTTACATGGCTTGCCGGCAGCTTGAGGGCTGCTTCATAACATTCTGTCTCTGCAGGTATGGTAAGATGTCAGAAGGTGGCACTTCAGGATATGGTGGAGCACCTGGAAGAGCAAAAGGAGCAACAGTAGAAAAACTATAAGGTAATGGTTGCAGATAGCAGCTTCTGTGTAAGAATGCCTGCCTTCCCTACCAAAATACATTTTTTTCCTATCACAATTCACACTGACAGAAAGTCTAAAATTAATTGTCAAGACTTTGCAAGTTGGAAAAACAAGATGTTTATTTAAATGGCCCAACTTTACATGCTAAAATTTGAGATTTTGGGTCTTATTAATTTGCTGCTTCCTTACATATTTTTTTATTATCATTAATCTTCTTACCTAATGTTATCATTTCATACAGTAGAATTCCAAAAGACCATCTGCAAGAAAAGAAAACAAAGCAATGTTAAGTCTCCATTCTAGCCAGCTAGCTAGCTTAAATACATACAAAAAACTAGGCATGACCTTCAGAAATTATAAGAGAAGGTATAAGCTATAAAGTGGAGCATTACGCTGAGACTAGATAGGCCTTACTGTGAACTGCAGGACATGAAATAATACATAAAGGAGTGAAAGAGATAGGCATAACAGAGAGAGAAACTTCTGGTCCAAAAATTAAATCATACATGTCTGCCTTGATGCTGGGGGGTTTCTTCAGGAGCCGCTCTGGTGCCTGCCACTTGACTGGCACAATCTGTGTGACTGAGTTGGCACCATATGTGTGAGCTTCATAGGCCAGACCCAAACCACAGAGCTTAGCAGTGAAGTTGTGATGAAGCAGGACATTCCTGGCAGCAATGTCACCATGGAACAACTTCTTCTGTTCAAGGTAAGCCTGGAGAGTTGGAAAAGAAAGAGACCATGACAATTTTAAAAGGAATATTAACTGATATCAATTTTCACTTAGTTTATGCCTGTCTTCCACACTGTGGAATAGAGATGTATGCTCACCAAAATAATGCAAGCATATTTGGCTCAGTTTTAACAAAGCACATCCTCAGTGCTTAGGCCAAGAAGACCAGCCACCATGCAGACTTGTGCTCCAATCAAGCAAGAAGGAAAAAATGCAGCAAATGCGAGCAGACTTACCAAAGCTGCTGCAACCTGCTGTCCAACTTCATATACTTGCCTCTCAGTGAGGTCATAGGGGATACCATCCATTGTCATTACATCCTAGAGACAAAAGAGCAGACCTTGGTTCAAACAAATGCCATAGCTGTAGGGTACTGGGGAATATTTCCTTCTAATCTAATAAAATGAGTACTATCTAATCTTATGCTCCCCCAGCTAATTTCACAATTGGTCATAAATTGACTGAAATATAAAGGTACATGGATGGGTGATGTTGATGGATGGATGGTGTGCTGGGTGTGACAAGTACACTAGAGACAACTGGTGGGAAAATTGAAGGGTGGAGAAGAGATTAATAGGTTAGACAGAAATGGGCAGAATGACAGCGGAGAATGACAATCCATACAGATGAATGAAAGATGTATTATAAATTAGAATGATGAGTAGAAAAGCACATTTATAACATATAAATTGTTATCTGGTACAAGACTAACAGTCCATCTCTCTTACTATCCTGCCTGTAAATGACCCTAGTTGGATGCCCAGGAAAGAGAGAGAGAGAGAATAAGGTAAGCACACAATGCTTTTCCAGTGTCATTTGCCAGCCCCCAACTATTTTCAATTTGAGAACTTCCTGAGATGATTATAGTTTCAACACATTCAGTAACCTTTGAAAGGTTATCTTCCATGAATATATTCAGTCTTGTCTTGAACCCATGTAAAGTTTCAGTATCCACAGCAGTCAGTGGCAAGGAATTCTATTAGTCAACTCCCTACTTGATGAAGAACCACCTACATTTGTTTGTTTTGAACAAGGCACTTACTAGTCTTACTTGCTACCACCTTGACCTTTTGCCGAATGAGGCAGTAAGCAACCTCTCTGTATTTAGTGTTCTAGATGTAGAAGAATGATGAATTAATATAGTGACATGGCAGAGTTTTGTTTCTATGCCTTTCTTAATAATGCCTAATATTTGGTTCCTTTTCTTCAGTTAACGTTTTCATGGGACTGTATATTTTCATACAATCAGACCCATGATTTTACTCCTCACCAGCAATGGGCAGATATGAGGCCATCACTACATATGTGAAGCTAAGACTGCTTTTCTACATGTGCATCACTTCATTTTTAACTATGCTGAATTTCGTCTGTTCTTTTTATTGGCCAGTCTCTCAATCTTGGAAGATCCTTCTGCAATTCCTCAGGGTCAGCCCTTGCCTTTACTGGCTAGAATTATTGGCAACCATCATCACCTCACTGTCATCCCATTTTCTAGGTTATTGATACATGCAGCAAACAGCACCAGGTCCTAGGTGGGTGACCTCCCTCCGGTGCAAGCACCAACCTTTCACTCTTATGCTCTGTTTCCTGTCTTTTAATCAATTGTTATCATTCAATGACCTTCTCCCTGGTGTTGTCACTGCTCTGCTTTCTTAAAAGCATTTGGAGTGAGACATTATTTAAAACTTTTTAGAAATTCAGGTAGCTGTACCAACTGTCACTCTTATTCCAGTGCCTGCTATACCCTTCAAGGAACTCAAGTGGTCTGCAAAGTAGGACTTAGCTCTACAAAAGTATGTCAACTTCTCCAAACTGTATCATATCTATCAAGATATCCACTAATTCTATTCCAGTTTAGACTTGTGTAGAACTTCTCTGGGGGATGGAAATAGTTTAGGCTGATATAGAGGGATGCATGGAGAGATGAAAAGAATCATCTATGACTTCTGGACTATGACTTATGGATGGATACGTACCTAAGAAATTTAAAGTGATGATAGAATATCTTCTCTTTTGACTCACCTTCCGACATGTCCATAGAAATGTCAACAAGTCACCAAGAGACACATCTTCCATGATCATATAAAGTGGGAGCTGGTCTACACAGCATCCAAGCAATTCAACCAGGTTCTCATGGTGGCCAAGATTTTGATGGAATTCAATCCTCCTCAGGAAATCCTTTACTTCCTGGGTACTAGCCAGGTCTGAAAGAACAAAAAAACCCAACCCAACCCTAAACAAAACAAACCACAAAACCAAATCAAAACAAAATAAAAACCACAAAAAAACCACAACAAACAGAGGCAGCATAGAACAGGGTGAGTAGCTTAAAATCAACATGAACAGCAATTTCTTTAGTCTTACCAAGACACTCCTACCAAAATACCACTCTGACTAGCTAACATGTTACCGAACACAGCTTGTTCTTGCCCAGTAATGATTGCAATGTTCTGCCCAGCATCATGTCTTTGATACAGAGATCTGTACCAAAGCGGACCCTGGCCATGTGCCTTACCTTGTAAGACTTTCAGTACTACAGTCTTAGTCTTCCCGGGGTTCCCAGTTTCCAACTGTGCTCTGTAGATGCTCCCATAGCGGCCACGTTTTATCAGCTGCAAGGTGCCTGGTGAGAGTTTCTCTCGTGGTATCTCCAGTTCTTTCAGCATCAAGGATGCAGAATTTAGCAGACTCTCCACAGATGCCTCACTCAGCTGGATATAGTGGTTCTCTGTTGAGCTGGATTCCTGCTGATTCTTGTCATTCACTGACAAAAGCAAATACACATGATGCACAAAAACAGACAGATGAACTCGTGTAGTAGGTGGCAATGCCTGTCCTTCTATCCTCTTTAAATTTTGCTCCATACTGTTTTGGAAATCAGGACAAAATAAGGAACTGTTATTGTCTCTTAGTTATTCTGGCCCTTGAAGAGAAGGAATTTATCTCCCACTCTGTTTGATGAAAAGGCAGAATGAATCTGGAGATCTCTACTATATTTAACTATGCAGACTTTCTAGATAAGACGCATTTGTACTTGATTCCCCTGTGCTGAAGCAATGACCATTTTCTTTTATTACCAGCTACCAGTTGTTATGTAAGCAACATGCACAGGGTGTTCCCACAAAGGCCTTATCTTTGTTCTCAATTATTTCCCTTAATATAGGCTGAAGAGGCTTTTTCCTCCACAAAACCAAAATCAGTTCAGAACTGGATTTTCCTTTCCACACAGCAACATGTGTTTGCGGTACCAACAAACCTTTCCCTACACCCTCACCAGTCCCTCTTGTTTCCTGTTGTCTCCATAGGAAGTGGGAGACAACAGCTTGAAATTAAATTTCTTAAATGACAGTATAGAAAATGGATTAACGAGGTGTGATCTGCATCAAAACGATTGTCATTCATAACTACCGCAGTGAAACTGTCCTTGCAGTAGCCTCTAGAAGGCTGCTACATAAACACACTTCACAGCTCTCAAGTGATGTTACCACAGTATGTTAAACAGCCTATATGGTACGTTACTTTAGGTTTTGTCAGATCTATCTATACTACAGATTCCACTACTACTACTGCAAGTGGGGTAAATCAGGGTTTGCAGTTTTTCTGATGTTCACTGAATTGCTGAATACCACTCAGGCTCTTCATAAATGCTATTGCCTAAAACCTCAAGCAATGGGGAAATGGGATTGACTTCTGGCCACTGAAACCAACACTCTTTCCTCTGGTTGAAAAACATTTTTTTACCTTGGCGTTCAGATGATGCTTGCTCCTGCTTTGCTCGCAAGCCTCGACAGTGGAGCCAAAGGATCACAGTTAGCACGATGACAAAAAACCCCACAAGGAGAACTGGGACAACAATCACTTCAGTCTGATATTCACGCACAACTATCAGCAGAAAAAGGGAAACCAAGGAATAAGCAGCACTGCCAGATGCACATTGGTTCTATATAACAAAGTAGTAATAACCCATTTCAGTACCTTTCAAACCCAAAAACATGTGTATCTATCCTCTGCTTCTTGGAATAGCAACTGAACACTGTTAGTGCTGCTACTCTATTTTTCAAAGGTGCTGAGTATCTAAACTGCATGAAACCACTGGGACTCCCACACCTAAGGTCACTTACTTAGATGCCTTAATACAGAGCCTAGGACTTGTAGCCATGTGTAAGTATCATCCACCAGTGAAACAGAACCGGCCCTGGCAGAGGCTTACCAGGGAGATGGGAAGGGCTGGATATTGCTATGCCATCACAAATACACATGCAATTACAGCTTCAGCTCCTTCCATTAAAATTATAGGGAGCATTTTAAAGAAAACCAGGTGTGGTCACCTGGTTTGGAATTTGACCAGAAGACATTGCAATTAACAAGGATGTTGCAGGTAGCTAACTCTCTTATGTTCCCAAATTTGGAGATGGTGCTATTTTTGCATAGGCCAAGACCACATTTCAGTTCCCAAAGATGACAGAATGTCATGAAATCAAAATCTCACAAGACTGGTCCTTAGGGAAGCTGCAGGGAATCTTTAATGACTATATTATGTCTCATTCAAAGTAGAAATACTCTAAAATGCCTAAAATTATGTGAGATGAATCCCACCACAAAGGCTGTATCCCCTTAAATGTTTCTCCCCGAGACACATGCAGGAAAAGCTCAGTCAGATCCTTCTCAGATGCTGGTGGAGGAGGGGAAAGGGCTTGGCCCACTTTTTAGTAAAGCTAGACTTCCTGCTTATTATGTGAAAGCTTGTTACTTAAAGGAATCTGTGAATCTTACCACATAGCTTGTCATTGCTGTTGCACTCCAGTAGCATGCGTGTGAATCTTTTTACATCCCCTGCCATGTTCAATTACAAGCAACTGGGTTTCCAACCTCCGTCTTCTGCACAGACACAAAGAGTATGAATGAAATTTATTAGGACAAAGGATGATTCATGAAGCAACAAGTGACTTGAGTATGGAACTTTCTAGCCCTTATGATCAGTGGTTGTATGAAGCAGCAGTACTGGGACCTCAAGACTTAGAGAATGATACAGCACATCCACTGTCAAATCCTATGAATGGTAGACTGCATGACCAGAGAGAATTTAAGATTAAGCTTGTTCTACAGTGCTTCACAAGCAATCAGGTACCCCTGGGCCTAAAGGCTGATATATGCACAAAAATTCATAGTCATGAATTTAATTATATTTAAAAAATAGCTAATACAGCTAATACACTTCTAACTAACACACTTAGATCCCAAAATGGCACTGCCTTTTATCTTCTGGTCCATAACAAATGAAGAGATCAGCAGCATGCATACAAAATGTCTGTCATTCTTGACTACAGCCCCTGCCACAACTTGTACTATTGCTCCACAAAGACAAGGAGAAAAAAAGTCTTGTCATTAGGGCTCTCTGGTACCAACTCCTTAACACTGGCAGTTCTACAACTAATCTGAAGCACAGCATCTGGAACTCATCTGCATTTGTAGTTGAAAATCCAGAGCCTGTGCAAGCGTGCACCCTTCCAGCTGTAATTTCAGATATCACTAATCTCTCAGCATGTGCAATCATACACCTACAAAATCTTCTGATTGTGTAAGTGCGTGTGTCGTGTACAGCCCCACTCAGACAGGGCTAGACTCACCGGTGTATGCCAGTGTCTTTGAGCTGCACCAGGACTGCAGATCAGCTGCAGGCCTCCCAAAACACTGATGTAGTATTTCAGCTGTTCTGCATTACAGGGGGAGATTAACTCTGTAGAAATTTGCATTTCAGTTCAAATTGGTGTATGTGGTTTTGTTTATTCTCCGGAAAACACATAAGTGTTTTAGAAGATGCCCCACTACTACACTAGGCGTGTTATATTTATTGAGGACTGAAGTCATAAGATAGGAATAGGCTCTGTGGTGCTGCATTGATTTACATCAGCAGAGGACCTGGACTACTATTTCTAAATTGCAAAACTCAATGTGGTGAATAGTGACGACTGTCAGAAAGGCAAGGCATGTACATTTAGCCACTATTTCTTATAAACATTGCCAAAAATTTAAGACTTAACAGTTTCACAAACAGTATCATCTAGAATGTTTTATAGGCATTGGGACTTTTATCCTGTAAGTACTTACTTTATTTTCAGCTATGAGTTCAAGGCAATTAACCTCAATGGCAAATGTTAATAATAATATATGGCATTCTTACTGATATTAATATGGTTTTATGGAAGTTGGTAATGGATCAAACATTAAACAGAGTTTGTTCTCATGCTTAAAATTAACAGGTAAAATTATGCTTTATCAGTTGTATAACAGAGGCAGCAGAAAGAGGAAAATAGAATATATCTGCACTTTAAGGTATCACAAAAAGTCTGTTTCATTTTTTATTTCCTTTGGTTCTTAATACACTAGCAAATTCACCTGGTTTCAGGGTGTGGCTACAACATTAATCCAGTCAAGGGAGCAATAATACAGCAATAACGCCGAGCTTTTCAGGTACAGTCTGAAAGCAAGCACACTAAGTCAACCTACCTTGGCTGTAACACATACACACTCTTACACACAAATACACACATATCACTGTAAGAGGAACAGTCCTAGCTTCTTTCAATCTCAAGACACACACAGATACAAAAGGTATATATGAACATTACAGGAAAATAGACTTTAGGACCATTAGCCAGCAATCATGTTGTATAATCTGAACCATAAACAGTCCAAGCTCCATTTTAACACTAGCTAATGGCTTTGCTTTGTACAGATGCTCACTAGAAATGCACACTTACATTTAAATGATGTGCATGCACACGCATACCAACTTGTACTTACACAGAAACACGCTCATACAGTCGCCAAGACCGATGGAAAAAAGCTTTGACACAGCAACCATGTCTACACTGGTCCCCTGTCCGTAAAAAAAATTCCTACTTAACTCCCTTATGCACCTCCCATCAGTGATGCCAGTGGGTGGCACCCATTTTTTCTAACCATACTCAGGGCAGAACTATGGGATCCAGAAACAAAAACATTGGCAGCTATTAAGCTTTATTTGCACTGGCACTCCCGTTCATTGCTGTTGCTTATGGAGCCATGCAGGTGTTACCACTGGAAAAGTTTGATTAGACAAGTCCATTTACACTCTATGTATCTATCCTCTTGCAAAACTCAGGAAGCGGGAAAAGAAGTTGTACTTAGTAAGATAATTCTGAAGTGTCTTTCAGTGGCAATTTCCAGGCTGAGACCACATAAATTCTCATACTTAGCTCTTTCTGCAGCTTGACTAACAGCAACATCATTGCAATTCCTACATTTCCATCCTCACAACAAGAGTGGTAACTCGTAAATCCACAGATCTCCTTTTATATGTTTAATAAATATTTTTGCAGTGTACCAGTAGGGGAGACGTGGAGGTTATGTGGTACTAACATCTTCAATGTACAGGGACATACTCACCACATAGCAGAAAGCATATTGGCAGTGCTCAACTACTTATGTTATTATATGAAGACAGTTTTCCAGCACCAAGCCAGGATAAGGGGGACCAAAAAAGGTGGTGTGTTGTTTTCAGCCATGTTTGTTTGCCAAGCTGTTCTGCTGCCCTGGCAATTTAGACAAAGTGCAGAGGGCAACACAGGGACAGGAATAAGCAGCTAAAAGATGGCTGTTGTGGGGGCTGCTTAAACCAGTTCACAAAGCCCCAATACTGAATGTGAATATGGTTTTGAAAATGCAGCTGAGCTGAATTAAGTGCTCACCAATGCCAAAGGAAGGGAGTATCTCTTCTCTCTGGTCTCTTCCCACTCCTTGTTTTGCTCCCAGCTGTGCAATTGATCACACAGTAAACTGATTCAAACATTAACCTAGCAGGAAAAATTCACTGTTCTTTTGCCAAGGTAACTTCCTGACATTTTAGTGAGTGGCATTATTTCACCAAGCAATTCAACAAGTGCCAACGCAGGCTCGAGAAAGTGGCAGGGGCACACATCCAGAAGCAGGAACAGGGAAAATGGATCTCCTACTACCTTGGGTGGAATGGCTAATTCATCTAAAGTTGTATTGTGAAACCATTCCCTGTGTCAGCACAGATCCACAGGTACTGTGTGCCAGCATAAGCCCTACTATGGTTTTTCCAGCCCCCCGTCACTCATTCCCGTGTGTATACTGTCCCCTTCGCGCTAGCACAAGCATTCACATGGTAATGTGGTAAACTGATCGGGAAGGTGATCTGCCCTAAAATAATCAATCCTCTCTTGCATTTTATGGATTTATATTTCTCATCAGGCTCCATTTATGCTATTTAAAGTGCCAGGACGTAAGAGTCAAGAAACCAGAGGTACAAACATTGTGGTGAAGACTGAAAGAGAAACAGAAAGTCTTACGTGCCCATGGAATGTACGGAACAGATGGCTTGAGAACTGCACACACAGAAACTGCCTGCTGCTTGCTCCTGCCATGTTCAGGAAAGTAAGTTGCACATATTCATGGTAAATACACAGTTTTGCCAGTGAGTATGTCTGACTTGGGAACTAACATCAGTTCCCATCATGCACAGTGCAAATGTGTAAATCCTTGAGTACTGATTAGCTATTCTGTCTAAAGAAACAGCTGATTAAATTAATTAAATATGATAAAAATAAAGGCTATTAGACCTTTTAAACTGTGCTATGAGCTGATATGGAATTAATGTAGTTATTTCTCCAGACTTCCTGGCCTGCATTAACTGCACTTTATTATAAAAATATTCTTACAGGTGTTTTTCATGCACCAATTGTGGGGACCAACTGTAATATGACTACAGGCATGTAAAGAAAAGCTGAGTAATTACTCACTTCAGTCCAGCATACCGCCCGACTGATAAAAGACAAAATAAATCCTTTGACTGTGACACTTTCTATGTAATTCCTTACAGCGTCAGAACCATACTCTCAAGCTTTTCCAGTCACCATTTCTGCACTGCTTTTATTATTTTCCTGCTCTTCTATATGACCTTTGAACATGGCCACCAGTCAAGGCGTAGGCAACTGTTAACCACAAGCACACTGCCCTGGCTGCACGGCTGAAAGGGAGGGGAGCTACCAGGGAACTGCAGGAACCAAAACGGCAGCGAAACCACAATGTGTGGGCTCAGGACAGCCCAGCAGTTGTGGACACTGAATGTGAGAGAAGAGGGAGAAGAAAAGCACCATGGAAAAGCAAACAGCGAAACAGATTTCTTCCCCTGTAATGTCCACCGTTTTACTAAAAGCAGCGTCCAAAACAAATAAAAAACAAGTCCCACAGGTTTCAAGACTAACAACTTGATATCGTAAGAACATATTTCTGCAAAGAGCTATGTATTTGTTAGACTACATATCCTGTCTCTTCTGCCTTCAGAAGACCTTAGTGGCTATTTCCAACAGCCTGGTAGAACATGACATGTTTGCAAGGTTTCCCTGGCCCATCAAGTCATCTCATCTCTCACCATAAGGCACCTGTGGGTTACCAAGCAGCATCTCCAACTGTCGAATGGGAAATTCTGACCGGTCAGCCCAGGTTAAAACATACCAGAGCCACCTCACTTCTCTCCTGAACAAGGATTACTAATAATATCCTGCGGCTTGCTGTATTGGCTGTAATAATGTCTCAGCTATAAAGATTTGGTACTCTAACTCACTTTTCCAACACCTGGTAGTTGTAACACCCTGTAAGAAAACAAAGTGTTTCAAAAATCATGTACAGTGACTCAAGATTTTCTCTTGGCCCAAAATTAGAAGCAGTACCTGAACATCAAACCTAGGCTAGCTGCTACTGAAGCTTATTAAAGGAGTGAAAGAAAACTAGGCCGACCACTTCTGAAGAGCTAGACCATGGAGAAAACAACAAATAATGAGGTCCATGCTGCTAGTTGATCAGGTGAATTACTTAGGGCAAACTTGGCTCCTTTTCAAGGGAGCAGAAAAAATAGGCAAAGTCAGCAGTCACTACTGCATTGAGAAATGAGTCAGGAGGACTCTGCACTGCTGTGCTTTTATGCTAACAAGGTTAGTCCAAACTGGCACCTTATCAGTGGAGATATGCAAGTTCTTATGGTGCTAAGTTTTGCTTAAACTCTGATCATCTCACAAAAATTAATTTACTTGTGCAGCGTGAGGAAGTTTGAGTACAGAAGTGTGAAAGGTACAGAAACTGAATGGTGATTAAGACAAAAATTTTTTCTGATGCAGACACAGCCTACTATAGTTTCTGAAAAATGAACGTATATCTTGATCACACTCCCCCTGAATTAAGGCCACAAAAAGTTCTTCCTCACAGGTAATCTGCAAAATAAAAGTTAAAATAATAAAAAAACCCCTGAGGAACACATTAACCTGAAGCCCTTAGTGAGCAGGCTGTTTGGAATACGAAGTGTCTAGTGGCCAAACTCTCAACAGCAGAGTCTTACCTATGGCATCTTTTTGTGCAGTCAAAATCACACACTACTTTTGAAAACGCCAGCCATTCTGTCTCTTTCTTACTGACTGACTTCTGATTTTGGTGGTAAATGCCAGTACTAAGCCTGTATCAAGTCCTAGGACAAACTTGATACTCTGAAAAACTGTGACAGCAAAAGCTGTTACAGGACATAAGCAGAATGAAGGAGTTTTTCAAAGGACCATGCATTCATGTAGCTCTTGTTGTAAAGAACACTGTGTGATAAAACATACTGCATGATACACATTGCTGCATAATGGCTTAAGATATTGGAACCTGAATCTGCTTTCATAAATGCACAGCCACAAGGAAACTGAGCTGAAGCTGTGTACAGTACTTTAGCTTCACAATTTCTCAACTTTGGGATGTTTCTTGGTGCACTTAACATAGATTTTGTTTATAATTTAATCAGTAGCTCATGCACACACACACACACAGATACATGCAAACAGGTAAACACACAGAAAAATCTAGATATCTGCACCACTTTGGATTAGAGTTAGCTTCCTTACAATCAAGTAACACTGATGGAAGTCAAATGCTAATTAGTTCTGAATCCAGCCCTAGGCATTTATTACTTAACCAAACACTGAACATATTTATACACACATGCATAGTATCGCCCTGCATTGTTTCAGTGAACTGAGACTAATTTTATATGAAACTTATTTCTTTTGTTATTTTCTTCCTGTTTAAAATGAGCCTAGAAGTTATTTCATTTAAATCAACCTGCATGTAGAGGGCATATATTTTTTTTCTCTAACCCCAATACCATTATGATCACAGAAATTTATTACTATAAGTAACTTCAATACAAGCAGTAAGTACATGCACAGATGTATATACATACAAACACAGATGTATAGACTTTACAGTACAGCTATATGCTAGCTGAGGTCACATTTATGTTAATGAAAGTCTTTTAAAAAAAATAAATATTCATTAGCTAATCTTCCAGCAGTGTTTTCTCTCACTTACCTGAATTACACCACTTCTCTTGCCCTGGGGTAGTCTCTTCCTGAAGCTCGCCTGCTGCCGGTTCCCAGTTTGTCTGAGGCCGCTCCTGAATAACACTGATAGTTGCCTTGTGTGGTTGCAATTCTTATTACTAAGTTCCTCCTCACTGATTTTCCTACCCCAGACCTGCCCAGCTTCAATTCTTTATTCCTCAAGGTCTTCTCAGCTGTCTCCCCAGGGAGATCGCATGAGTGGATGTCCAACACACAGGCTGACAGGTAGGCACACACTTGTAAAACGGGTCTGCCTGGCTTCCGTGCACCAGCTGCTCACCCACAGATGACAGAGACAGGCAAAGAAAAGAGTCCACGGGAGGGGACCTGGAGTGTAATTTGAAAGGCAGGCAAACACAGATCAAGAGGGATAGGCTAATATGACAAAGAGAAATCATACACTTCAGATTACAGGTTCATGTTTAGAAAAAAATGAGCTCTTGGCACAGAAAATCTGTACAAACCCCCTAAGACTCCAGACACTGAAAGGTTTTCTATCAGGAACACAATCTGCAAATGAAGAAAGAAAGAAAAGATTGGTAATACCAAAGCATGCTACAACAGACAGCAGCAACACAGGATTTTTTCACATTCTGCCTTGCTTGTTCATATCCTTCCTGCTCAGGCTGTCCATGCATTCTGCCAGCATTTCCCACCCCTGCCATCAGCTCTCTCCTGCCCTTTCCTCCCACCAGTCCAGCCCAGAGCTCCCACACAGCCCTGGCAATGACCCTCACTTACAAAACCCCTTCAAAATCTATCCTGAGCTCCCCAACTAGACCGGATAATACTCTTGAACTTGCCTTGTGACCTTTCCCTGCTATGATGCCCTTGGGGTCACCGTTGCGCTCTGCTGGTGCCCTCAGTCCCCAGCAGCTGCATTGCATAATCTTCATTGCACCTCAGTTCCTCAGCTTTTTAGTTCTGGGGACTTTCTTCCCACCCAACCAGTGTATGGAAGTCCCAGCTGTTGGCCTGCTCTCCCCTATTACTGAAAAATCTTGTGTTAAGAGTTTCAGATTCCTGACTCCTGTTTGTATGAGTCTGTACAAGATTATTTGCTTACCTACTTCATACAAGTGAGAGGCAGTTGTATTACAAGAGGAAACAACATGAGGCCTATCATTGAGAGACAAAGTTCATTTCACAGTCAACAACACAATGCAGGTGGCTTTAGGAAGATGTAGAAGATGATATGATCTCTGCCAACTGTTTGAGCAAAACTTACCTACTCCTATTAACACTTTGGTGCTGCATGTATTATTTTGTTATGGGAATATTTTAGTTGTGGTAGAGGCAATAGCTTTACATACTGAAACACAGTAGTTAATTTATCCACAAGAGAGACTGCATATCAATATATCTGTACACCAGTACATCCCAAGCTTCTCTCTGGGATTATTCTTCCACCTGGCATTTACTGTTCATGTGTGCAAAATGGTGAAAACCAGGAGTGGTTTTCTTCATTGCTTGATCTCTCTACAGAGACTGGCAGAAGTGGGCAAAATAGACTAAGTGAAATAGCTCTGTGATGTGGACTTTCAGCCCCTGAGATACCAGGAGAGACATCTTCCAGACTGAAAATTTTCTTGAGTTAGAAAGATCACGACAGCTGCAGAGCATAGGCGCAGACTCTGGTTTTAGTTTTCCTCTTATTCTGGTACTAAGCTGCATTGACTCTCACCAGTATTTTCTTCATGAAGGAGCAGAGGATCTGTCCTATACCCCATTCCCCACTAAAAAGTGGCTAAAATGCAAAGGACAGTTCCTCATTTAAATGAGTTCTTTACTGAAATGTGTTACTTTCCACAGGCACCTTCCCCGAGGGCAGCTGGGTGAACCTCTTCAGATTCCTGTTTAAAAATATGCTAATTGGCAATACTCCTCCTTTTGCTCCTTCTTTCACAGCTTCTAAAGCCCCCAACTGCAGAGGAAAGAGTGGGAAAGGCAAAGGGTTAATATTCAAGGTATGCATATGCAAAAGCAGCAAGCGCTGCTGCTTTTAGCTTCCCCAGTCAATCTTTCTGCTGTGCTCCCTGTCCGACTGGTTGGAGAAGATATTTCAATGGTTCAGGCCTCAGACTATATAATCTTCCTCACTGATCCACAAGCCCCTCCCCCTGTTTAGTTAAGGGACAGCAGTCGTTTATTGTCATGTTTTGTCCTGTGAAAAACAAACTTCTGCTGTAAGTCTTGTATTGTGCGCACATCCTCAAAGAAAACACTGTTTAAATGCCTCTGTCCTTCTGTTTTTTCCTTAAGCAAGTATGATTAGGCACACTGAAAGGCAGCAGACTGGCAGCCTTATTAACAAAAACGTTCTCTTCATCTCCAAGACAGCTATAGCAACCATCCAAACCACAGAGCAGCTGCTCAGTGGCCTCAAGATGTGTTTCTGGGACTAAGCGGCAATTCAACCACAAGCCATCCAGTCTTTATCCTATGCACTGAGACTCTTAACAAGGGTGCTAATTTTGCAGTTCAGCTTCCAGAAGGTAAGCATGCTCCAAGTAACTGCTGCTGGACCAGAAAAAGCAAGCTTCAGATGATGGGATCCCCTTCTTAAATGTTGTGGCATTCACTTTTTCTGCATTAATTTAGAGGAGGTAAGGTCTCTGACTTAACTTTCACATCCTAATGTAAGATTTAAAACTGTGGCTTATAGGTGATAGACTGTGATGGATCTTTTGGTCAGCCTAAGCCCACAGAGGCTGAAAAACTCAGTACCTGTTCTTTTGTTTCTGCAAGCCAGCCATTCATCCCCTAATGGGGTAAGAATCAGAACAGATGATCTAGAAATGAAAGAAAAACTCCCATCATTTTCCCAAGTCTCTGTTCTGCTACATGCGCTTTGGCTCTCAAGATGGCAGGTCTTCTGACTTGAGAACAATTCATTTGCCTATTTAATATTTAGATTTTTCTTGAAAATGATAGTTCTAGTGTGATATTCAGTTTATCCCTGCAGTTTTTGTTATTTAAAATTTCCAAAGGAACAAGGGCTAGGAGGGGGTAGCATTACATGAAAAGAAATAAATAAAGAGCTTCTCCTTATAAAAATGAAATGACTGAAGGATTATGCATCAAGCTTCTTCAGCCAGTTGAAGGTCCAGTAATTTGCCAGCACTTGCTCTATTCAGGGTTAGGCACATCTAATAATAATCTTTTTCCCCCGCTCCCCTGCCAAATTAGACCTGATAATTTCCAGCTCTGTTCTTAAATCAAATGGAAATTTCATTTGCACAGTTTCATGCCGTCACTGGTCTGGTCAGCCCTCTCTTCTCAAACCAGATGCTCAGGAAAGATCCTGAAGGTTGGTTAGATGCTGTAAGTAGGCTACAGTACAGTTTTCCCCTTTGGCTTCTTTGGCAGATTTTCCAGGCCCAGAAGCTGGGATTCATTCAACACAGATGAAAAACTAAGTTAAGGTCACAGCTGCCATAGGTTCTCTGTATAGTCAATACAAGGTCATGAGAACTTCTGTAAAGCAATTCAAGGACTAAAATCTTCTCTCTCTACACTGATGTCACAGGTACAAAGGGTAACCTAGCTCCTGATTTACATGTCTTGGTCAAACGTCAGAAGTTAGATACCATACATTTGGGCTAAATTCCTTCATCTTCTTCTTCTTCAATGAAATAACGTCCCTGAGCAGGAGCTCTTTGGGCTCTCAAAATCAGTACGTATCCGCAGCGTAACTTGGTAGCTTGGCCACACCTTCTCCCAGAACCCCAGGGCTGAGAGATGAACTGTTAGACTGTAAGTTACGTGCAGCACGTATCATATGCATTCAGTTCCGCTCTACTTCCTAAGTGCTTTTGTCCTAGGCAACCAACATCCTGAGCACAGTACGTATGCATATTCCTCTGTTACTTTTACCTTCTCTCTTTCAGTTTCTTACTTTCTTTTTGTTAAATATATAAATGCTCCTTTTATGTTCCTGCTTTTTGCCACCGCATTTTTACACTGTTCCCATTTTCCAGTAAGAACCCAGCAGCTCCTCTTGGCAAAACCTAGAAGGTAGCGAACAGAGGTACAGCAACCTGAACAGCCAGTCTCTGGATGGAATAAATTGCAGGGTGTCACACAAAAAGGAGCCAACTATCCCCTGGAAAGAATGCCCATAGAGACCCTAGAAGAACTACAAAGTACCTATCACCAAGAGCTATAACACTGTTACATAAAAATGCATTTAAGAACAATTCCACTCAATAATACAATATTTATGCCTGTAATTCACCCTTTAACACATTGCTGTGTCCTAATTATAGAAGAGTCACAAATAAACAAAGACATGTTGAAACAAAACACGCTCCTGTCTGCCAGTGTCACTGGAAATGGATTCTAGCACACATTATTATGCAGTAGCAAGGTGGCTGCTAGGCTATTGGCATTATGCACATAAACACATGACATATGCTGCCCAGGTTTTCATAAAGTAATGAAGCAGTATTAAAAAGCAACACCACTAGACCAAAAATCAGCCTCCTAACCACATATACACATGGGTACAGCAGGAAGGCAGCATCTGGGAGACAGCTTAAAGGCACAGAATTTAGGTGCTGGGGTTACTTAAGAAGTGACTGTGCCACCTCAAACCAAGGGTCCATCAGCCTAGTACTATGCCTCAGGCGGCTGGCAGCGAGACTGCCTAGGGAAACTAAAGACTGTAAGAACATAAAAATGATACTTCCCTTAACACTTTCCCCAGCTGTCAGCAGCCTATGGTTCACAGATTTACTTAGCCAAATACAACTTTTTCTTTTATAAGCCTTGAAGGATTTTGCTCAACTTCTTTTGAACCCCTGCAAAATTTCAGCAACACAACGCTCTGTGACAAATTCCGCAGCATTCATATAACTTGGGTGAATAAATACTTCATTTTGTTTGTTTTGAAGATGGATTGCCAACTTCAAACCAGCTACTCAGCTGACAGTGAAATGAGTGGCAATAGCAAGAGATAAGTTTCATGCATGATGAGAATACTAATATACTCCATTGTTTACAAACAGGACTAAGTTTTTGTTTGTGTGGATGAAAAAGGAGAAACAAGAGACAGCCCAAACCATTTAAGGTTTTGATATTCATCTGGAATGCAACACGATTTGGGACGTGAGCAATTCAGAGAAGGTACTTGATTCTCCCCCTGCTATACACCAGGTAATTCCTAGTATCAGCAAACTCTCAACACTAGTATCAGCAAACTCTTGACAAACTTTTGAGTCTCGTTGCTCAGTCTCCAGAAAATTGCTAACCCTTCTTTGCCTACTCCTGCAAACACCTCCTCTGGTATTTTTTTTTTATGAAGACAAATGCCATAGAATCGCAGCACAGCTTGGGTTGGAAGGGACTTTAAAGATCATCTAGTTTCAACCCCTCTGCCATGGGGGTTGCTCCAAGCCCCATCCAACCCGGCCTTGAACACCTCCAGGGTTGGGGCATCCACCGCTTCTCTGGGCAACCTGTGCCAGTGTCTCACCACCCTCACAGCGAAGAATTTCTTCCTTACATCTAATCTCGACCTAGTCTCTTCTACTTTAATACTGTCGCCCCTTGTCCTGTCACTACAGGCCCTGGTCTGAAGTCTCTCTCCATCACGCAGGCGGGAAGAAGATCCCCTACAGAAAAGCAGCTGAGGCACCACCCAACTTTCAAACTTTGGGCTCAAGACGTAACTTTTGGGTTACCTTCAGGACCATCCCCGAAAGGACAGGCCATCTGGTGCAACCAGCCTTGCCACGGCTTCCAATGGCCGGCAGCCGGCCGTGAGGGGAGGCCCCGCACCACCCTAACGTAAGGGGGCTATACATCCCGGGGGGGGGGACACACACGACACAACCAGAGGGGCCGTAAGCAGGGGAGGGGGTTACCTCCTGTTGTCCAGCCTCCGGGGAAGGGCAACTACGGCACGGCGGCAGGCAGGGTAACTGGCGCTGCCCCACAGGTCGGCCAGGGGGGTGGCCAGGCCGGCTGAGGGGGGCCCAGGGCCGGCTGCGGGTGCGCTGGAAGGAGAGGGGTGGCGGGACACGGAGCCGTGCCACAGTCCGGGCCCGGAGCCGCGGACTGCCTCCCTGCCGCGGCGCGGGGGGCGGGGGGGGGGGGGGGCAAACCCCTGCCTTTCCGCTGCCTGTCCCTCGGCCGCCTAGCTCCTCACCCAAGCGCTTGTTTTCGCGAAACACAGAATTAATCGAGCCCGTGAGTTCGGGGGCAGAGCGCGCAGGAAAGGACGGAGAGGACAGAGCGGCGCGGTTTTTTTTGGTGTCCCGTTGCCGCCCGCTCCTGTCCCCGCCCCCGCTGGCGACGGCGGGAAAAGGGGAGGCTGAGGCGGTGGCGGGGCCCGCCCGATGTCCCTCCTCGGCGGCCTGGAGGTGGCAGCGGGCCCGTCGTGTGGGACGAGGAGGGGCCTGGGCTTGTGGAGGTCCCTGGGGGAAAGGGTTTGCCGGCGCACGGTTACCTCAGGGAGCTGGTTGTGTGGGGAGGCCCGTGAGCAGCCGGCGTCTCGGTGAGGCTCGGCATCGCTTTCAGGTGCTGTGGAGACGTTACAAACCGTCGCATTCCTTCTGCGCTTATCGGCAATAAAAAACGGGGAAATTGAGTTTGAGAAATCATATATGAAAAAAGAAGGCTGACAAAAACTTGTGCTTGCTGCGGGGCGTGTGGAGTCAGTGCAGTGAAGCTCTCCCATCTCCTTCTGTGTAGTTCTGTGCCATCCGCCGGTGGTTTTCAGAAAAGAAAATTAAAGGCAAGGCTGTGTGTGACATTTTCGGTTAATATCAAGGTCCTGAAACTTTTAATTGCATAAGCTGAGCCTCCCGGTCTATATTTTTGCCCCAAGCATTTTTACTTCCGGAGATTTTACTACCTACAACTTAAGCGGAGGTTGGTAAATCACAAGCACTTATATGGTGACAGAACTTGGTGTATGTAGTTACCCTGCTGCAGCATGCACGTGTGAAATGCTGGATACAAATGGAGATTTTGCAACTACCTTTGAAAATTAGGACTTGACCTACGTCAGAGTATTTGGGACAGAAGCATGGAGACAACTGTAACAGGACAATAAATAAAATTTTCTAATGAAGTGTGTGATGGTGATCTTTGTTATTACTAATACCAAAATCTTTATTTGGCACAAAGGCAGCATATTTGAGTGTAATTCTTTCTACTTAAATTAATTTCAAAATGGATTAAAAATACTATGCAGCATACAGGTGATGACCAGTAACTTCAAGGTCAGATTTTTTAATGAATTCACATGTAAATTGAGTATTTATATACACTGTTGGGTTTGTTGTTTTTTTAAATTTATTGCAATGTTACTTTCTCTCACCTGGGAAAATCAACTCACTTCAAAGTATAATAAAGTGTGAAATTCCTGGTTTCCTTGTAGATGGCCGAATCAGAACCTCAGGAAGGAAACTATGATAACATGGTAAAGATGGTGGAGGACCCGAATAGGGACTTAGAAAAACTTCTGGAGGAAATGGAAAAACTAACAGGTACAGGACTGGTAAGAATTATATGGATTTGTCTACTAGAGTGAAGACATTGAAGATTTACTATTTATATTTATTGCTGTAAAATTCTGTGTGAAAGAAATATAAGTGGAAACTATCACCATCAACTAATGCCCTTATGTTCTTTATTGGGAGAAAGCATGCAAATACTGAAAATTAATAGGTGATGCATGCTGAGTTCAAAGTGGTGGCTGAAAACATAAATAATCCTAAGGTATTTAATGTACAATTATTGAAACATAGTATGTAAAATGAGATTTAATTCTGAAAAATGGTGGGATACATAGTATCTCTCAGGTCAGTACATGATGTGTTTAATTCCTCAGCTAGAATAAAGACTCCTCTGCAAATGTAATCTTAGTCTTGTATGTATGGAGAGGACCGCATATTCCTCGCCGTGTTCTGCAATAATTCTATCAGAAACTGTGCAACTAACAAGGCTAGATGGAATCTGTTCATTGAACTATTTGTAATTAAACATAATTTATGAGTGCTATTGAGAAAACTACAGTCAATTTATGGTAAAACAAAAGGGAAAGTATGAAATAAGTGCTAAAACTATTTGCTCTGCTTTATTAGATACTTGTTATTTCAAAATCAATTTAATTATTTAGGTTGTTCTTAAAACCTTTCATCTCTATGCTGCAGCCTCCTTAATCTTACCTACCGTTCCTCACCTAACACAAGCCTCCTGACTGCAGCTGGTCTGGAGAGTGGATTCTTTGGTTCATTTATTTTAAAACAGTCTGTTGAACCTCTCTTTTTGATTACCTGTTTTGTTACAATTTTTAGGTAAAGTGTCTGTCTCCCTTTTGTAATTTACACCAGTATACTTCCATTCTGAAGTATTTTGAGACATTTCTAAAGAAGTAATACTGAACAGTCTTTCATTTCAGTATTACTGTGGGCAGTTTCCACTTTATTTTACAGCAAGCTTTCTCTGACATAAGATCTGAACTGATAATACTTCATGTCTTTTATTCGTTTATTGAATCAGCCATTGCTTTTATTTAGCCAAAATTCCTGGCTTAGTAGTATCTGTTGGGTTTGTAGTGCAGGCAACCTGGATGGCATATGACATGGTAGTTATACGTACCAACCCAGACCTGGCCAACTCCATGAGACGTTTGGAAGATGCCTTCCTGAGTTGCAAGGAAGAGATGGAGAAGAAATGGCAAGAGGTGCTAATGGAATCTAAAGGTGAAGAGCAAAAAAAGGAATAAATTGAATTCAGTCGTGCTGGCAGAACTCCATCCCTTGGAAAATCACTTATTGTTTTCCAGCCGTGGAGGTTTCACAGACACCGTGGAAAATGGATTGGCTTTCATCTTTCTAAGAACTACTTATGTGTATACATCTACGGAAGTATTGTAATGAGATTACACAGATATATATATTTATATTGTTGAAGGTAAAAGTAACAATGTGTCTCTTTTTATTATGCTCATCAGTAATTCTTGTAGTGTGTACGCATACACAATTTACATGCCTTCCTGGAAGATCATACTCACTTTGTTGTCAATATACATGGAATTCTTTGACACCTAAACAATTGGGGAGGAGGGGTGAGGGGGTGCAGTGGACCATTGCAGTGGTATTGCACCAGCAGATGCCTTTCAAGGAAAACTGAAGAATTACTTTTGTTCCAAATGAAAAACAGGTGAAATTCTAGATTCGCAGATACTTGAGTTAGTTTGACATGGGATTGCCAGCTACGTGTTCAGTTACAGAATTTTACTATTCAGATAGTTCATCTGTAGTTGTTTCATTTTGTTTCTTTGGCTTTTTAACCATTTCTTGGGACTACTTTTCCCAGATTGTTCTTCTCAAACCCTCTGAAGGTAGCATGTCTCATTTAAGAAAAAATTGTTTACCATTATAGACTGCACTGTGTGTGGTGTAGTCTGTGGAGGTGCTGCAGAAACCAAATTAACCATGTTATAAAACATGCTTTTCTCCGTATGTTCCTACTGTGCAATATTAAAAAACGCAGAAAAAAACCCAAACCTTTTCTTTTGTAGTCAAGCTGTGGATTAAGAGCGCCACCTTGTGGCTTGCGGTTAATGCATAAATGAGTATTTTATCCAAGATGGAAGTCGGTGCAAGTTCTGAGAAGGATCTTCCCCTTCTTTAAAATCAGTCTCTTTTAACATCTCCATCTCCTTTGAAGAGGCATTTAATCATTTAAATCACATCTAAATGATCTGCCAAAAGTTTGCTAATTTTTAGACTATGTATTCTCTTGAGACTTGAGTTGATGCCAATTCACAGACAGAATGTTTATTTGAACTCTACTCTTGACTTTCCAGTGGGTAGGTCTTCATTCCAGCCAAGGTAGGGAAAAATGGCAGAGCAGCACGAGGAAACTTAGACTTTGATTAATCTGTGGAGGATTTTTAATGGCATGTTGTCTGTCATTTGGTACCTTTGACTACATTGTCTTTACTCTTTAATTCTGTATTAAAAATGGAACTCTTTGAAGAGGCACTGTCTTCAACAGCTTGTGTAGGAATGTACTGAATTTTGTGTGACCTTTTGGTCATGAAGTGCTAAGTATAGATTGACTGCAGATTTTCCAGAAAGCTCAGTTTTCATTGAGACATTTAAACCAAGTGGCCAGTGTTTTAACCAAAAAAAAAAAAAAAAAAGAAAAATTTTTTTTTGAATCCAGGAGTCCCACTGAGAATAGAGAATACTGCTCAAAACCCACACTTCTAAAAAATATGTCTTTTAATTAACTAAATGCAGCATTCAGTGAAGTTGTATCTTTTATGTAAAGTTGAATCCTGTTTCATGTGATTGGAAGGCTACAGTAAGTGAGTCTGTCAGAATACTGTTTCTCCAGAGCAAAAGGCTACGATCAGAAAGCATAGCTGGAAGGAGAGGAGGCATCTGGTAACATTTTTTTCAGTCCTAGTCACACTTTACAACTTTTCCTTTCTGAATTTTGGAAAAATGGGGGGGCGGCGGGGGGGGGGGCTGCTGTATAACCACAGAGGCAGAAAGCATTACAGCACCACTAACAGAGGGCTGTAAGAGCACCTTAATTTTCTCCTCACCAAAAAGCAGGCAAACTGCAGATAGGCTGTGCTAACCATCGGGCACCAATTTAGTCTCAAGGACAGGTGCTTACACTGAGGTACCAGGTCACCCCACTGTGAAGGAACAGAACAATTTCACAGGAGAGCTGTTGGGGATATCTGTGAGCATCTGCTGTCTCTGCCACCCTTTTTCTTGCTCCTGAAAGTTCTCACACATGTGACCATGAACACCTAACGGTGATGAGCAGCTGGGATGGAAGTTGGGAAGAGAGAACCGAAGGTTGTGGCTGGGAGCACAGCATGGACTCTGCCTAGGGAGTCTAGCTGGCTGAGTAGACTGGATCTGCCTCTTTCTCCCCAAGATTTTTCTTCCCAGCTGCGTGATGATAACTGGAGGAGAGTTAGGGATATGCACCAGTGAAGAAACAGTGCATATTCCTTGAAAAACTAGACAGCAAGATGATTATACTTTTCCTTTACTACTAAAATAATTTGTGTTTATTTTAGGTTAGGTTTCTTTGGTTTTTTTTACATTGAGAATCTGCTTGTGGGTATTGTGAGGTTTGTTTCATCCATCTCACCATCTACCACATTTCAGCCCAGCTAGAGGCTTTAGGCTTGCAGCAGAAACCAGATAGCCCACACTGAAAGACCTTGATTTCCACAGCATACAAATCTTCAGTAAAGTGTGGAGCAACAGCCCCATCTAGTGCTCACAGCACTTAAAACTAACTACTCCACATTGCTGGGTTGACATCTCTTAATCATCCATCACCAAAGATTTCCGTAATGAAAAGCGTCAGCAGCAGTTTAGCTTTACGTTCGTTCTCAGTGAGCTCCACTTGTGTGACCTGAGGCTGTACAGCAGTTACTCACAGGCGGTCCCTGTACTGTATTTAAAGCGAAGCATGCTTCTGCAAAACAGCTACGGAAGCAAGAGAAGTTGGCACCAGTGCACTGCCCATCTGTATGCCCAAATACAGCAGTAAGGAATCCTGTTTCCTTAGTTATTCATTCCTTAGCCTCTATTAAGTAACACTTAATAAGCATGTCACATGTTTTGTTGTTTGGTTTTCATTTTTTTTCCTTTCCTGTTTTGCAGACACCTGGACAGGTACTGGGATCTGTGTTCACTGTGGTTCATTTTACATCAAGACAGGCCAAGTCTTATTTCCACAGCTGGATATCAGCTTTATTCAAGAAGTGTGTGAAGCTTAGCAAAGAGGTTACAGACTCAACCCTTAAAAACCTATTAAGGGTAGTAGATGCTCTCGTGTTTAACACTACAACACTTTCACTGTCCCTGTCACAAGATTTACTGATCTTAATTATGTAGTTAACATGGCAGCAAGGCGAGAGTTGAATGCCTAAGAGCAAACTATCCAAGAGCCATCAAACTGAGCCATACATGCTCTGGTCCAAACACTCTGCAACAGCATAGCTCAAAGCACATTCCTCTTTTGAACATAAACTACTGTCTTTCCTATAGACCAGAGGTGTGCAAGGTGTCCTATGGCCCCTTTTTGTCTAGCTCCTCAGGTGCTACTGCACTCATCAGAGCTGCCTGGATTCTCAACACTGTTTAGAGTTTCCATTAACAGTTTCTTACCAGGAAACAGGTGAGACTTGGCTAAAAGGCCAATATGCAGCCTCCCAGGAAATTCTGATGGTTGAAACTGTGCCCTTCTCTCCAGTGTAAAACAACTGAGAAGGGGCTGTGGACATCTCACATATCCACTTCAGCATCTCGATCCTTGTCAGAACGTGGCCTAGAGCTCTGGAATATTTATTTAATTTAGTACTAGTGCCTTCCAGTTCTTGATTATTATAGCCCCAACTCAGGTTCTCTCAGAAAGACTCAAAAGGAGAACCTGTACTAGCTGTTTTACTTGTTGGCATGAATTGTTTCAAAATTTCAGTCCAGATCCTTGCAGCAATTTTTCCTGAAATGTGTATGGAAATATTACTGTATCTCTAACAGCCCTATTTACACTTACTAATATTAATGTTCTTTTTGCTGGCATTCTTTAAGAAGCAATGAGATTATTGAGAACGAAGGGGGTGAACAACATTCCTTCCAAGTCAGTCATCTCCTCCAGAGCAAGGACTGTATCACCTAGGCACTATTAGCATGAAAGTGGCAACGCCTTTTCTGTATACGTTCTGTTAATACTGATTTCTTTTTTATAGCGCTGTCTCCTCCCTGCTTCTGCACCACTGTAAAATGCATTTACATTTTTGCAACAAAAACCTATTATGGCACTTTCTCATTTTTCTGTTTCTGATAAACTATTCTCTACTTGCCTGGTTTTCTATAGGTGCTCTGGGTTTGGATCACTGGAATACACACATAGGCAGTATGATTACAAGGTGGAGGCGACATGTCATTTTACACATGGATTGAGTTCTGCTGGTAACTAGAAAACACCCTATAGCTCCTCAGAAAGCCAAAGAGCAAATAAAGAGGACACATGGCATCTTCCCATTTATAGAAAGCCAGACTAAATAAAGGCATGTGGAGACACTAGTTAGAGCAGGTTAATTTAGCGACTATTTAAGCTCTTGCACATTTGGGATACCATCCCGAGGTTGTGAAATTGCTGGGATTTTACATGCAGCTTGTTATATACACCAGCACTACACTACACAGAATATTTTAAAGGAAGAAAGACAAATTTAGAGGCCATTAAAAGCTGTTAACAGCACTCTCCAAGTCACAGACAAAAATGTGAGTATTGTGTAACATAAGTGAAAATAATTGGCTAGACCAACATACTGAGCAGTAACCACAGAACATAGACCTTCTGAGCCCCTGGAATCAAAACCAGACTCTTACAGGTACACTGTTCAAACCATATTTGGACTCTTACCACCTAACTGATGTTACCTAGTATGTTAAAACAGCAGAAGTTTGACTTTAACTTGAGGTGCAGCTAAAGCTGAGTTGTAGGCTGACACTAACCACTTATCTGAGCTAAGACTCTGTGGATCTTCACATATTTAACCCACACTGAATTTTTTCGGAGCAGATCTCTTTTTGTACTACAGACACACACTTTATGGCCAGTCATCCTTAGAATTCCTGACTAACTCTAACTCTAAGGACCCTATGTGGTCCTACAAAAGTCAAAATTTACAAATCAAAACTCCAGACTGATAGCCAAGCATTGAAGAGTGATGCATTTTGACAACAGTCAGATTATGATGAAGCTCTGAACTCAATGACAACTTTCTGTAGGTCTTTCCTATCACATCTTAAAACATTAAGATATTAGAAGTACTTATTTATCTCAGCAGCTGGTGGTACTAAGTCATCAGGATCAATTTTCTGCTCAGTGCATTATTGTCTAACTCTTAATACTCCAAATCAAATCACAGCTGCATTGCCCCACTGTTGCCAACAGCACAAAATGGAAGAGTTCAAGCTGCCACTTGTTTGACACGGCCTCCAAAGCTTTCTCATCTCCGTTACACTTGACTAAGGGTCCCATGGCTGCTTGGCTCGTGCCACTGTTTTTCCCCCCCCAGGTTATGTCAGAACATCTCGGAGCATACAGTTTCTTTCTGCAGGACAGTGATGCTGAAGGCTAGCTGGTTCTCCAAAAAGCCAAACCAGCAGAAAGGATGATGTTTAAGGCCATGGCTTTGAACTCGGGATCTACAGACTTTCTAAAAAGCCACAACAAATAACCGAGTGTCAGACTTGCATGGTTTTCCATCTTCATCGGAAGTTTCCATGGATCTAGAAGTTGAAGAGTTTGAAAACCACTGTTCCAGAGTTATTAGGGTCATTACAACTCTTGCTATCCAGATCACATCCAAGTTCATTCTCATATGCCATGGGGGAGTCCCAAGCACGTGCCCCTGGCATGAAATAAGTATGCACATAGCTTGCCCTAAGGACTGTGAAGTCCAGTTCTATGTAGCACAGACTTTATTTCCCAAGTTTTTCCAACAGCAGCAGGAAGTCTGTTTCACTTCCAAGGCATTTGTTGCACCTGCATACAGTCCTCCCATGAAAGCAGGTGGGAAGGGCTGCACATGGATATAATACTGTTCAATGCAGAAGTTTACAGGATATGTATTTCTCTGAATCAGTGAATATCTTGTCATTGCAAGACTATTATGTTCAAAACAGTGCGTAGACAAAGGCCTACAGAACTTTCTTCTCCCCTTCTTTTTCCTCCTCCAAAGATCACAAGCCACAGGGAATATTTTTGTGGCTAAGTTACAGCAGACAGCAGCCTTCACAAGCAAAAAGCCTGGTTACAGTCAGACAGCCAGAGTATTATGAAAACACTGTAAAATGATTACACTATAGAAGTGTAATCCACCCCAAGTGTAAGCCACTTTAAGTGCCCATGAAAGGGAAGAACACTGGAATGAGAGAATGAACATAGCACAAAACCAATAGCTCCAAGTAGGTATAAAAGCATGTTAGCTACTCTGTAAATTCAAAATCCTTGTAGCTAAGTCTTTAAAAAAACCCGAAACACCACAAACTGAGCACTGATCTGAAGTTCTGCTTGAGGCAG
Source organism: Astur gentilis (assembly GCF_929443795.1). NCBI lineage: Eukaryota > Metazoa > Chordata > Aves > Accipitriformes > Accipitridae > Astur > Astur gentilis. The sequence continues at coordinate 7,655,379 of NC_064897.1, read as the reverse complement.
ATAACCTATAGCCTCATTTTCAGGTACACAAGCACCACAGCTGCCAAGAGAACTGACCCTCATTACTGAGCACCAGTTTTATATTTCTTCAGCCAAAGTTCAGCTAACAAGAGAACAAGTGGCCCAGTAAGGGAACAATTTACGCCCAGCTCAAGACATCTAAAATGTAATTTCAGTACGTACTTTACACCTGCTAGAGTTGAGCCTATATTTTCAGAGCCAGGAATTCAGGGGTGAAGGGGGGTTATATCAGTCATAAGCTTCTGTTTTATGCAAAGATTCTTCTTATTGCAAAGGTAGGACTGAAATAACAGAAACAGAGCTAGACCCTAGGACACTACTTGCCTCTCTCCCTCGATTTCTCCTTTCATAAAATAAGAATAGCTAGTTAGGTACTTTTGTTAAACCGATTCAATCTGACCCACATTTCTGCAGAGATTAAGAGAACTCCATTTGGCCTGTCAAATCTCACTATAAGAAAAAACCACTTACTTTTGAACAACTGAAGGCAGTTCAAGTAGTTTTTATGACAAATTCTGCAGTAATGTTTCAATATTTATGAATACCTTGCATCTGTTTATACTACAATGAAACTGCCAACCTCTCCCAAATCTGCCTGAAATATTTCATTCTGAACAAAACTGAAGCCTACTAGGGATTATCCTGCTTAAGAATTTCTAAAACATATTACTTACGTTTTCCTCACCTTATTAAATTTTATTGTGTGTCAAAACAGCCACATTCTTCATCTTGCAAGGAAAGACATTAAAATACCACTGTGTCCATCTTGACATCTTTCCCAGTCTACAGCTTACCAGATACAGTGCAGAAACTCAGTCTCACAGCAATCCTTGTACCAAGGTATTTTCAGGACTGCTAGATAAGTGATCCAGTGCTGCAATGGCAGGTTACGCTACATGAACTTGTACTCGAGGGAGTCAGAAGCATTCTCCTTCTTGAACCAAGCCTGTAGCTTTCACTTCACACCTCATTAAAAGTTGCTAATTCACTGCAAAAGCAAGCAGGAAATTCCCAGTGCAGTCAGCTGTGGGCAGTGTAACTCATGCATCACTAAACTTTCCCCTACCCACCCCAACCAAAGGCAACAGGGTACAAGGACCATTCCTCACCTTCCCAGAAGCTGGAAGCAAAGTGCTTTGGAACACAATTATTCCCTACGCTCCCCCTACTTCTCACTTTCTCATGTTACTCCTCAGGAAATGTGTCTCCAGAAAAACGTCATGTAATTTTTTAATTATTAATAGTGCACAAGAAAAGGGAAACTAGATGAGACAAGGACAGAAAGTACCTGTCAAGAAATCTCTCTACTCCCATTTAGTCCTACACGTGTACAATTGCTCCAGACAAAAGGGTTTTACATGAAGTGTTACTCAGTAAAGGCTGGGTAAAGATTGCATAGCTAAGAACTGAAAGAGGTGTTTTAAGGAAACCAATACACTAAGGTGTGGATAACAGCAAATGCAAGACAGGAACGTGAGAAACGTTGGACTAGAGGATGAAGGATGCAAGATAGCTGAAGAAACACACCCATATTCAACAGCTGGAAGCAGACTGATAACACTTGCAAGACATCCAAGTTTTTGTGAGGAACATTAGAAAACACACACACATTAGTAACATAGCTAAGTACCTCGCTCATTAACACAAAACGGCACAGGTACAGAGATTTTACTGGTTTCAAATAAGGAAAAGTGGAGAGGCTAATAAAACATACTGCCATTGTTTGGAACAGAAGCTTGAGTAAAGTGGCAGTTACTAAGTCCACTTTGTCTTTTTGAGCAGAAGAGTCTCAAAGCTTGCGTACTACTGTTTACAGAACACAAAAGCGTAGCAAAACAGATGGGGAAAACAATATCCCAGTAACCCACTCCAAATCCCCCAAACTCCTGCCACAAGATGGTAACAGAAAAACCCAACCCTTAACACCATTTGAGCCAGAAGAGCAGAGAGGACAGTGTAGATTACAGCTCTGTTGTACAGTTTCTTTGAAGAAGTTCTTTTGGATTGAAGTAGATCCACCTAACCTAGCCATGTCCCTGCACATGTATCATCCAGCACAGTTTTAGGCAAGACACATCAACACATACTAAAGAGGCAGCTCTCATTTTCACATATCAATGCTGAAGCAGCTAGATTAAAATAGTATATTATTTTAAAAGTAAACATGAACAAATGTACTAAACCAGATTTTTTTTGGTAGTTGAAATCACTTTTATTTGCGAGGAACGTCACCCATGCTGCACAGTTTCAAATAGATCTTACCAAGGAAAGCGGAAGTTTCTCCTCCCCGTGTCCTGCAGTGAACAGGACTGGCACAGGAAAAAAAAAAAAAAAAAAAATTCACACCTGGGAGGTTTAGCACCAGCATCCAATAAAAAAAAAGCATTTGATTTCAATTTCAGTTCTTTGGTTGGTTTTTTTTCCCTTTTCAGTTTGATACCAAAAGAAAAATTGAAAAAATTCAATACTAGCGAAACAGTGAAATTCTAAAAAAAAAAAAAAAAAAAAAAAAACCAAAAAAAAACCAAAACCAAAACAAAAAACCCCACAGTTGCTGTTGAAACTGGGGAGGTTGCTCTTTCTGAATCTCGCTCTCTTTCTCTCTTCATGCATCTATCTTGCAGGCGTTCCCTGGATCTCAGCTGCTGGTTAATTTTTTTTTTCTTTTAAGTTCCGATGTTTCAAAATCTTTGCTTTCGTCATCACTGTTGACAATTTATTGCTTGTGTGTTTCTTTGGTGTTACTTTTGAGTTGTATTTTAGGACACCTGTGGAAAAGTAAAATTTAAAAAAATTGCAGTTTAAGTTTCATTTCCCTGTTGAAGTGAGACGTCAGGTGGAGAAGGAGTTATCATAATAACAGACAGGATAAGCATGACTGGCTTATCCTGTCTGTAAGCTGAGAGTACAGTATCTCCCTAAAGCAAAACATTACTAACTCATCAGCAGATGCTATTGCTATATAGACCAGATAGATCAGGATTATAAAGCAAAGTTTACTTTGGGTCAAACACAGACACAGAGGCAGAGGAGAGAAAGAAGAGCAGCAGAATGTTCTTGGTTTGCCTATACAGCACACTCAGAAGTTATCACAAATATCTAGCCATACATAAGGGAACATGGCTAGAGTCCAAGTCCTAGAAGGATACACAATGCTGCTTCAGCTGGAAAACAGGAACTATCTATATTCCTTACCTGAGGGATCGTAAAGGTGCCTGGGGAGCCGGACATTACTCAGCACCACTCTGCTCGGTCACTGGAGCAGGATTTTCAGCAGGTGTTTCAGTCACCTTTGTCTGAGACACAATAAACCTTTATTATAGGCAATAACTGACCTCTAGACCCTTCCTCTGTTCAGTAGTAGGGCCAGCATAACCCAGGTTTTAAAGTAATCCAGGAAGATGAATCTTCAGAAAATATTAACTGGAGGCAATACACTAAAGTTTAAGTATTACACAGCAGATTCTGTCAGGGGACCGCCTCAAGCAGACACAGGATGAGAAAGTCTTTCCTCAAAGGTAAAAATCTGTGTTTGCAAACAGTTCCCTGAAATAATCTGGCTCAAGCAGTCCAGGAAATGGACACAACTATTTCTCTCCACTTCAAAAATATTTGTTACAGTCTGACCCCGATTAAGAACTATCCAGAAGCAATCCCTATGCCACTGCTGGTTCCATTTAAGAGAAGCTGCTCATTCTCAAAGAAGGTCATAAGGAACTGGCAATGAAACCAGCTACCTTCAAGCACGAGCACTCTGGACTTAGCCATCAGACACCTCCAGCACACCAACAATACACTTGTCAAAACTCCCACAGGACAGAAGGTCTTGAGCATTCATCCCATCAAAACTCAGCCTCTGCCACGTTTTGCCAGGGGCGTGCTTACCTCTTTCCCATCCTGAGCCGGAGCATTGGGTGGACGAGGTCGACGCCGGTAGTTGTATGGGCGCCTATACCCACGGCGAAGTGGCTGCTGACTCATAGCATTGGCCTCATGATGGTTCTCTTTGTTTTCAGCCTCTCCAGCCACTGGGGCAGGGCGTGGACGTGGGGGCCCTCTGAAGAGGGGCAGAAATGGGTATTACATATGAGAGGAGCCCGAGAAGGTTAAACTACCATAGTTTTACTCCAGCAAAAACCTCTCTAACCAAATACCATCTTTAACAATTTTGAATGCTAGCAAATCATCCCTCTGGAATTTGGCTGGCATATAGTTGGAAGGGAAAGACAAGCAACCTGGGTGTCTCTTCACTGCTGGGCTACGTCAGCATATTCTACTGTCTATCCTACAATAAAGATGCAGTTAGCCCATTTGAGTTGCTGGCTAGGAGAATAAATAAGCTAGCAGAATCAGCCTGTGTGGCCACTACTAAGTTAGCCTTGGCATAGCTATACACCAGCCCAGTCCTATTCACAATTAATGGTGTGATCCCTGGGAATCTCAATTCCACCTGTAAACCATTCCTGGATCCTTGCTCTTTGCCTTATGTTGCCCCTCTCAACCACAAAAAGCAGCATAGTGTGTATCTCAGTCAGGCGAGTTGGACCTCGTTAACACTAAGCTATCAAGTCTGTGTTCCTGAAGTATGCAAGAACATTTCCTCCCATTTCCAGTATAAACAAGGTATGTTTATAAACTGTCAAAACACAGCTGAAAGTGATGACGAAGTCACTGCCTACTATCCAGTTCCCTTTAGCTGACTTGACTAATCCACAGCTATTTAGTCCCAAAAGCCAATGTAGCTTTTCCAAAGGAATTTAAAGCACTAGTGTCACTGGACTTGGTGCATGTAAGTAATACCTCCCTGTTAACTCAAATACAAACATTCTGCACTCATATATCATACTTCTTATAGGGAAAAAAAAAGTATCAGAACTGCATGAATTCCCGTTAGCCATGGACAAATTATCCAGCTTGTGATTTACCCACAACACATGCAAAAGCTCAGGTGCCTCATTGTACTTGATGTGGTGCTATTCCTGACTGCCCAATGCTGATGAAGACCTTCAGGAACAAAATCTATTCTGCTCAGATCCCTACAAGCAGCAGCAGCAGCCTACCTCATTTCCCACAATCCCACATAAGAGAGCCAACTTTAACAGAAATGTTCACAGATAGAAAAGCTCACAGTAGAGGTGGAAGGCTGGTGGTTCTAGACCCAGCATCCAGAAGGATGGATCCATTTTGCAGGGAACAGGTAGTCATTACAATTAAGGACAATCTTGTATTTCCTACGAAATTCAGCTTCTTGTTGCTCCCGTTATTTACCTCTTACTGTTGGTTTCTGAACAAACATGCATATGAAAAAGTGGGGATTACATGGAACTTGACCTCTGAAGCTAGTTGACAGGATGACAAAGACAAGATGAAGAGGAACAAGTGAGTGAATGGCAGACTAATACAAATCAGCTCCTTGAGAGTAGAATTATAGAATGGTTTGGGTTGGAAAGGACCTTTAAAGGTCATCCATTCCAACCCCCCTCCAATGAGCAGGGACATCTTCAACTAGACCAGATTGCTCAGAGCCCCATCCAGCCTGGCCTTGAATGTTTCCAGGGATGGGGCATCTGCCACCTCTCTGGGCAACCTGTTCCAGTGCTTCACCACCCTCGCTGTAAAACATTTCTTCCTTACATCTAGTCTGAATCTGCCCTCTTTTAGTTTAAAACCATTAACCCTTGTCCTATTGCTACAGGCCCTACTAAAAAGTTTGTCCCCACCTTTCTTATAAGCCCCCTTTAAGTACTGAAAGGCTGCTATCAGGCCCCCCTGGAGCCTTCTCTTCTCCAGGCTGAACAAACATGAAAATCTCAGCCTTTTCTCATAAGAGAGGGTGTTCCAGCCCTCTGATCACTTTTGTGGCCCTCCTCTGGATCCCCTCCAACAGGTCTGTGCTGAGAACCCTACAGCTGGATGCAGTGCTCCAGGGGTGTCTCAGCAGAGAGACTTTCAGTACTTAAAGGGGGCTTATAAGAAAGATGGGGACAAACTTTTTAGTAGGGCCTGTAGCAATAGGACAAGGGTTAATGGTTTTAAACTAAAAGAGGGCAGATTCAGACTAGATGTAAGGAAGAAATGTTTTACAGTGAGGATGGCGAAGCACTGGAACAGGTTGCCCTGTGCTCACAGGGGCAGAATCCCCTCCCTTGACCTGCTGGCCACATTTCTTTTGATGCAGCCCAGGATATGGTTGGCTTCCTGAGCTGCAAGCACACATTGCTGGCTCATGTCCAGCTTTTCATCCACCAGTACCCCCAAGTCCTTCTCTGCAGAGCTACTCTCAATCAATTCATCCCCCACCCTGCACTGGTACTGGTGATTGGCCTGACCCAGGTGCAGGACCTTGCACTTGGCCTTGTTGATCCTCATGAAGTTCACACAGGCCCACCTCCCAAGGTCCCTCTGGATGGCATCCCATCCCTCAGACACGTCAACAACACTGCTCAGCTTTGTGTCATCTGCAGACTTGCTGCGGGTACACTCGATCCCATTGTCTATGTCATTGATGAAGATATTAAACAGTACTGGTCCCAGTACAGAATTGTTAGGGACACCACTCATCACTGATCTCCACGTGGACATTGAGCCATTAACCACTAACCTCTGGATGTGACTATCCCACCAATTCCTTATCCACTGAACAGTCCACCCATCAAATCCGTATCGCTCCAATTTAGAGAAGGATATTGTAGGGGACCGTGTCACAACGCTTTATAAAGAACACCAGTGAAAGTAATCCAGTGTTTTATTTAACTTGTCACTCATTCTCCAAGATAAAACAAGTCACAAGAAGCCAAGAATCTGAATGAGCTTTTCCACTTAAAGGAATTAAGTGAAAAAAGTGAGGCAACATTTCAAAAGGTATGACAGTCAGAGGCTGACTATTTCACACTGATATTTTTAACTGCACCAAATTCCTTGGCTATGGAATTGTTTCCTCAGTGTAAAGGGTGGAAGCTGGAGTGGTCATGTCAGAACTATGGCTGGAAAAATGAAGAAAACAATCCTACACTGGCCAGTTTAAAGTATGACTAACACAGATGACTCAGCAACTTACTCTGCGTAGCCCCCTGGAAAGCATCAGTGTTCATGTGAACTCCAAGGGATCTTTAATAAGAACCTAAGAATAGCCTACTGAGTCTTCAAGTGTCTGTTTATCCCAATTCTATGGATCCCTAGGGAAAAATAAGGACAAGGAAACCTACTCCTGAAATAGCCTCCCAACCTCCAATTGGTTTACACACTGGGGATTTCCCAAGCCAGAGAGTTTGCCTGTTTAGAGATATCACAATGGTGTTCTCTTCTAGTTATTTGACCAGTCTGCCCCAAGCTCATGCAAGCTTTTAACATCACCAACATCCCATGTCAAAAAGCTCCAGCAATCTGCTGTACGCATAACAACCCCAGTCAGCAACCTGAACATGAGTCAGCAGTGCACCACTGCAGCAACAAAGGCAAAATGGATCCTGGGCTGCGTCCACAGAGGCATTAGTAACAGAGAGAGATGTGACCATCCCACTCTACTCGGCACTTACCAGGCCACATCTTAGTACCGTGTCCAGTGCTGGTCCCCACAATTCAAAAAGGAGCCAGACAGACTGGATACGGTCCAAAGGAGGGCCAAGATGATCAAAGGGTTGAAGACAACTGACCTATGAGGAAAGACTGAGGGAGTTAGGTCTTTGCTCCCTGAAGAAGAGAAGGAAGGAACTCATTACATTATTCCAGTACTTAAAGGGCAGCTACAAAGACGACAGAGGCTTTCTCTTCACAAGGAGCCACACTGAGAAGACAAGGGGCAACGGGTACAAGTTGCACCAGGACAGGTTTTGTCTTAATATAAGAAAGATTTACAGTGAGAACAATCATTTACTTGGAACAACCTCCCCAGGAATGTAGTCAAGTCCCCATCACTGAAGGTCTTCAAGATGTGATTGGACAGGGTGCTAGATGATCTCATCTAGGCTTCCCTTCCCACAAAAGGTTAGACCAGATGGTGTTGGTATTTTTTAGGTCCCTTCCAACCTGGGCTGTCCTATGGTTTTTATGAACCTCCCTTTGTTCTTCAGCACATCTCCCACTTCCTTCATTCAAAGGCTCCTCAGTGTATTCTTTTATCAGAAGAAAAAGCAAAAGCAATTTCATCCATCCTTTCCATGTTACTAATTATTCTGCAGACCTCTATAATCAATCTTCATTTGTCTCTTCTCCCAGCCTCAGAGTCCTCAGTCACTTCCACTCTTCACACATTTTTTTCCCCCTTCAACCATTTTGATGAGTTTTATCTTATTATTCTGGAAGCTCTCCAGTCTCTTTAGCACCCCCTTTCTCCAAAAGTTCTAGCAAGAGTAACTCTAATAATCCTATTTTGTTACCTTCTCCTTTAGGAGCCCTCAAGGAACCTAAAATTTAAGTCTTGACTGACAGCAATACCCTCCACTAGCACAAGATACTGCAAGGTAACTATAATGCTACCATATAATCTAATGGCCTGTAAGAGGACACAACTTCAGTTTTTACTGAACAGTAGGCTTTCCTCTGTACCTACAAGTAGCACCAGTGCATAAAACCAAGCCCGCATGACACATAGGACTGAGCTGGATGTGCACAAGCTACTAGTCCAGTGCTGAACTGCAAGCTACTGTCTGCAGACCACAAGAAGAGCTATAAAGCACACCCTGCCCTTGCAGATGGTGGGCCTGGCTGTCCCAGATCAAGTGGGATTTGGATTCATTACTTGTCCAGGAAAGCATTAGAGTTCAGCTGGGAAGACGTGGACCCTGCAACTCATGTCAGTATGCTGCTCAACTATGAAAAGTAACAGGATACAAAGAATTCTTCACACTTTCTTGACCTATTCCTGACTCTGACAAATTCTACAGTTGTTTCCTTCCTTACTCCTATGGCTCACCTTTCTCCTAGTAATTAAAATGCTTCTCACTGTCCCTACCATTTGCATACACATTAATGACAGGGAATACAGCTTCCTGCTCTTAATGAAGCCTGTATAGATCACAAAAGCATCCAAATGTAATGATGAGCAAAGGAAATAGTACAAACCTGCGATAACGGGGACGATACGTAGGATTCCTATTGACTTGTTGATGAAGTTGTCCTCCTTCTGTGACCCCATCCTTGATTTCTCCCTCACCACCCTACAATCAAAAGAAAAAAGAAGACAGAGTTAAAGTTATTTCATGGGCAGTATATTAACTATAAAGCCCAATGATCTGAACCTAAGTTCAAAAACAGTGTATCAGTACAGAAACACCAACCAGGTAAAAAGAAGCAGCAGATACCCCAAAAAAATTTAATTTGCGCAAAGATAAGAGTAGGACAGACCAAGAGCCAATAAGACTGCCCTTGTTCCTCACAGTAACAGACTAAGCAGCTACCTGATGATGCCTCCTCCCCGTCTGCCAAGAAAGGCAGAGAACCTGATAGTGCTCTCCGATGCATATGCAAATGCATTTCAAGACATGACACTGCATTGCAAGAGGTAAAGGTGTTAGAGAGGCAGCCATGGACCAGGACACTTCTGAATTTGGAAAGCTAACTGAAAGACATCACACTGAAACTTGCCAGAGACGACTTCTGGCTTCATTCTACACAGAGCCCCATTCCACAGAGAACTCCCACAAAAATATCAAAAAATTTAAAGACAGAAAAACTGTACTACATGTCAAATACTCTTCTACACAGTCAACATTTTCAGCCTTTCAGAGATGCAGTGTTTCTTTCGCCTTTAGTTGTTAACTGTTAAAGCTGTATTTCAGTTTGGGTTTTTGTCTAGTTTGTTGTTTGGGTTTTTTTGTTTTGTTTTTTAAATATCAGCCATCAGTAATGTCTATTTCATGAAGTTACATTATTAGCCATTCCCACTACACCATTCTTCCCTTTAAAAAGAGGGAATTTAACAAAAGATGGGCTTCTGTTTCCAGATGTTCTGGATCACCATCATGCTTTGCTCTATTTTAACTGGCAAATCTCAGGTAACTGCATGGGCAGTGAACTTTTCCTTAGCTAAGATAACATGATGATAAGCATTTAGAAAGGCTGGAGTGTTGTAGGTTATAACAAGAAATCTTGGGGAATTAAATGAACCTCAGTGACCAACCTGGACAATCTTCTCCTCTCACCGCAGTTAAAATACCCTCCAAATGCATTAATACATTTCAAGCACTCTTTGTAGCTCTCCACGCTTCCAAAAAGCACAGCGACATGGCCTAAAGGCAACTGGAATATTTCACATGCTGTACCTAGAAATAGCTGTACCAGCTATTCTTAACAATATGACAGGGTCAACTGCTGAGGTGAGTGGAGAGAAACCCGAAATCAGTTAAAAACCCACAATCATAGATAACATTATCCGTTATGTTCTCTCATGTATAAAACTGATCAGGATAACTAAATATCAAAAGGAACTCCCACTGACTTAAGTAGATGGTAATAGTAGGTAGCATCTGATAGCAGTTGAGAAGTACTTGAGACACTCAGAACCCAAAAGGAAAATTACACTTCTGAGTTTAACAGCATTATACTACTTATATCTACTTTGAAACACCAATCTGTCCTGTTCATACCATGATGCTTTGTCCTACATAACCATACAGTTTAATAGACCTGTGATGGGTGGTCAGAAGTGTCTCAAGACAGTAAGGCAAGAAATAGCATTGCCAGTATTGTGTGTGGCAAAAGCAATTCAGAGGTCTTGGGATTTGCCCTTTGTGAAGGAAGGGCCTAACGCTGCTCCTGCTTTCACTCTCTTCCTCACATGAGGACTGGCAAAGCACAGAAAGAAAAGAAAGCAGCAAGGTGTGAAAGGCAGAGAGGATGCAAAACAAACAATCCCTGAACATGTTCCAGCATAATCACTATTTCTCTTCCCTAGGATTTCTGAGCAAGCACACATGGAATCAGTGCTCAGTTCTAGGGCTGCAATGATGGAACCATGAAGGCCTAGCAGGTCTTGTCTGAGGAACAATGTGCCAGAAGGTAACAAAGCATCAGCCAACCTAATTGTAGGGTGGGGCACACAACAATATTTTTCATCAGCCAAAGCTCTCCTCTAGCATTTGACAATCAGCATCACATCCACAGCTCTTTAAAAGGCAGTATTAAATTTCTGCATGTTTTTAATGGCACAGCCCAAGTCCACTCCTCCCTACAGAGGCCTGCACTGGAATCTCAGATAAAAGACTCCATCTCCTGTAGTGACTGAAAGAACTACACCTTATGAAGCATTAATCAAGAGCAACACAAACATTTTCCTATTCATCTTGAACTGAATGTTGCTATGTCAGTATTTTAAATGGGTTTGGCTTAATCAGTTGAAAACAAGAGTAGCAAAGCAACTGAACTGCTTAGCCCAGAAGTCTTGATAATTTCCTACATCTTCTATAGTATCACAAAAATTCAATTAACACATTACGTTAGTATCACTGTTAGTTGACCTAGGTCTATTGGCCAGAAGTGAAGTATGGCTCCAGAATAAAGCAATTATACTGTCAAAAGTTACTGAAACAGATGCAATTTGACCAGAAAACAGAACCTGAGCTTTGAGGTCCTGTTTTACTATACTGATAGGAAGATTACATTCCTTTATTAGGAAAGCTTAAAAGCACCACACCATGTCTAGTACACGCACGATCCACAGGTATCTTCCAACTTAGTGTAATACCTTCTAACAAAACATTAGGTCATCTTAAAGGATGAATGAATGAATGAAGCTGGCCTGATGCACTCTAAACTTTACTCGAAAGAAGGCCAAAATAGCCAGGCAGGCTGTGATTCCCCATGAAGATCTCACACAGATTTCTCTAACCCTAGAAGCCACAAAATTTTATTGCTGTCCCTCAAAGAAAAGTTTTGTAAGCATTAACTGTAACTGCAATGAGGTTTTTACCCATCTGCTTCCGCCAGTTTCTTCTTTGTTTGTTCTTACACCTCTTCAGATCACTCTCTAGCTTTTGTATAATACTATTTATCTTTCCAGGTCTCCTCTCTACAACAAATAGTTTCAGCCTACAAAACAGCTCTCATACTATTTCACTTATTTTCCAACTCATTGGTATAGAGGCTTCTTGTATTAGTAATGCAAACAATATGTAGATGCAGACACCATTGGTTCTCAAGATTATTCTACAATTCATTGTTCTAACATTTTGACACCAGCTCCATGCCATATCTATGTTGTCACTGTTTAGTGAGGAACACAGCCTCTTTTCTGTAGTAGATACAATTAAGAAATTTCTGATATGAACAAGTACTTCTACTCTCTGCAGAACTCTCCACACAATCCAGACACAGTTCCACTAGAGCTGATTAAATATCTCTCATTCCTCAAGGTTCTCTGCACTCTCGAGTAATTCACACAATGTGTTCAAAAACAGACCCAGTAAGTTACATGCAGAGCACAGGCACATTTGAGTTAGCATGGCAGACAGAGGATAGGCATCTTTAGTTTGCCTAAACCCATGCCAGCAGGCAAGGATAAATCAACTCTTGCTGCGCTGCAAGGTTAGACTGGAGTTGCTAACAGACATCAGTTAAAAGTTCTTGACATCTAGAAGGCCACCATGTCAAAAGTCACCTCAACAAATTAAACTTTTTTTTTTTTTTCCCAGTAAATACGGGATTGATGATGTGGACAGCTGAGCTCTGGGAAAACCTTTCACCTCTGCAGCCTAGTAGATCTTTAAGCATAGCAGGCCTGGGTACACCTAAACCTTTTCCTTCAGGTGTGCAGTAACAGTTACCTGCAGCTGAGTAAATATCCTTTCAGCAAACACAGCCCAAGAGCACCATACCATCAGCAATTCAAACTTGTCTCAGAAATATCCTGCAGGACAGTTAGCCAAAAACACTTCCTCAAGTAGAGAGGCACAACCTTTAATGTACCTGTTAATGGGACCATCCAGAATAGTGTATACATATTGCTATGGCTCACAGACATTGCTACCTTTCTTCCCCCTTTACACACATGGGAATGGAAGGGGAAAGAGGAGGCCTTGTTAAAGGAAAAGCATATTAGAAAGAAACATCTTTCTAGACTTGTGGTTCAATGTGAAGAATGTGTTAATTGATGCAAGTGAAAAATCTCTAAAAGGAAATACCGATAGCTTCAGATGAGGATCCACGCTACTCTCAATTGATCTATCAAAGCAAGCACACAGGGGATGACAAGAGTATGTGGAGAACTTTGAGTGGCTTCACTGACCTACCCTAGGCCAACATCACGGATAAGTCCCTGCACAGCCCTTTGCAGTCCCTGCAAAGACTTCCTTGAAGTGGAGCTTTGACTTGCTCAGGCAACTAGTAAGTGAATGGATAAGAAGGCCCAACAGAACTGGCTGCACCTCAAACCAGCTCAGAGCACAAGAAGGGTCCACTGCAACATGCAGAAAGTTGAGCAGGCACAGCAGAACATCAACTTTGGCTGCATAAGGAACTCCTGACTGAGCTCAAACATGAAAAGGAATTATCACTTAAGCAATTGATTACACAGGATACGTTCAAGAGTGCTGAAGGAGCTGGCCAACATCACTGCCTGGCCAGTACCATCTTTGAAAGGTCACAGCAATCAGAGTTTACCTTGTTACCTGTTAGAGTGGCATGCTAAGGGAATGGTACTATAAAGTCTTCATCATCCCTGAATGAAACAGAATTTACTCTTAAAATTATGAGATGATACCAAATCCAGAGGAGCAGTCAATGCATTGATAGTAAGGCCTGACATTCAGAGGATACTCAATAAGCTAAAGAGAAGGACCAACAAACCTCATGAACAAAGGGAAACAAGGAAAGAATGAACACCCAGGTTAATGTCCTTTTGTAAACTATCATTTGCAAGTTTTGAAGGCTGTAATTCTTCTAGAGTCAATGGTCCCAGAGAAAGAGCAGTACATTTTAGGTTATGAAACGAGAGATGACTTCATGGAACATCAGGCACCAGTCACACAACAGCTAAGGTCTGGTATCAACACCAAATCAGTCTGGGGACTCAGACAGAAATAAGCCAAAGAAAAACAGTGTGATACCACAATTTGTTCCCCTTGTGTACATCTTTAAGTACCAGGATCCAAGTGTGTTAGTGTCACATGCAAGCCAGATTTTTAGCTGCATGAGCCTGCATTAGACATCCAAGAGAACATGTCCCAGCATGAGTACCGTGAGACTGAATGCTCCCCATGTACACGCTAGGTCTCACATTATCACTCTTCAGACAGAAACAAACAGCTGCTTTCCATACTCACCAGTACACAGGGTTGTCTAAGCCTTGATACATCTGCTCATTTAAGAACTGAAGCAACTCCAAGACAACACCAATACCACCAACTATAGCACTGACTCCCAATAAAGACAGTTGATGGAGATTTTAATCTCAGGAGAGCAAAAGGAAACAGAACCCATACTGGAACATAGCTAGCTCATGAGCTAACAGGTAAGACTAGAAATATCAAGGAGCTGAACAAAACCAAGCATCCTAGTTCTTTGCCACTTGGCATGAAAGCTGAAGCTTGCAGACTGTATCACTACAAAACCAAAGACATACTCAGCAATAAGCCATCAGTTATCAGCACCAAGTTCTAGCTGTCTCCAAGGGACTCTGAAAGAACACCTTTCATGTATTTAAGGCTCAGTGGTGTCTAGCAGGATTAAAGAAGAGACCTCATGATAGCTAGTATAAACAGCTAGGCTTTAAGGAAGGATTTGATAACACTTGTTCTGTTTGCCCCTGTACTGTCAACTCTGTAGAACAAGATGAGAAAAGAGTTACGTTGCTTGGGCAGCGGCTTCCATCAGGGCTCTCATATTGGATCATTCACACATTTCTGCAAGTGATGATCACAGATTCAACTATTAAAGAAAATATAATCAAGCCTAGAGTATGTTTCAGCTTGTTGGATTGTTCTAGGCACCAATTTAGCACAAGCACAACATGGACAGGCATAGTAACTGCTTGAACTACAGCCGAGTACCTCATGCTTACTTCTCCCTCTGCAAAAACTTGCAGGGAAGCTGCTTAGGAAAGCTTGCAGATGTTATGAACAGCTGTGCATAGCTAGTTTAACAAAAAAAAGCATTAACTTTACACTGAACTGCTGTAGGCAGTGGCCTACAAAGGGATGATACATGGAGGTTTCAACTAGTTGGTCAAACTACTACCATGCCATGCAAAAGTGATGAACTTCTAAACAAAGCCCATTTTCCAAATAACCCTTTCAATTTACAGTTATACTGCTTGGAGCAATATAAATACTTCCCCTGGCTTCAGGCAAAGGGCATGGTGAACCACTTGGGCGTCTCACTCCTTTGTGTTTACTCTTCATACAGATACCTTAACACCCAAAGAGATGCTTTTAATGCATTCTAGAAAGAAAGACATGCCAAAGGAGGGCCTACAAGACACCCAGTACAGAAAATATCAGTATCAGCATCAATGATGTGCTGGAGGAACCCAGATTATTACAGAAGAACACTCACACCTTAGTTAAGCATTGACAGTTTACTATATGCCAGTGCTGAAGCTGTAGTTCCCTCTCATGCGGGGACTGGAAGACTGCTGAGGAGGCAGGATGACCACCACTAAAGAAATTAAACTTACACTTCGAGGTGGTCCACGGCGTCGGCCAAAATAGCCACGTCGATAGCGGCGCCGGTCTGCAGCATAGCGGCTGCCTTCTACAGGGACTCCATCTGGACCAGTGACATTAGCTGCTTCTGCACCCTAAAAGGCCAAAAGAAAGTAAACCAGGGTGGTGTGAGGAAAGAACAACCAGCTACAGGGAGAAGATGAAACAGGAAAGAGGCTTTTTTGCATCATTTCCAAGCTGCAGATTCCTTCCTCCCACATAGTGCAAAAGCAGGTTTGTTATTCTCATGATCATAACTCCTGGTTATGGGGTTGAGTCAAGACCCTATCAGCCAGGCTGAGTTCAGAGGAAGAAGCAAGAAGTAACCGATTAATGGGGGGGGGGGGGGGGGGGGGGGGGGTGCGGATAAAAAAAATAAAAAGCTCAGAAAACTCAGAAAACGTTTGAGAAAGTACAAGTACAAGGAACTTGAAGGTTCTTACAGTTATTAAGCTACCAGACTCCAAGACAAATTCTTCAGGGCAACATATGCCTCAGTTAATGATCACTGGGCAGGCTGCAAGCTTCAAATGCTCTATCAAGTTACAGATTCTAGAAGGACTAGAATGTAGTTAGAGTTTCAAAACATAGCTAGAAATACTTCTTAATGAAGCCTTTAAACAGATCTTCCACAGAAAAGCTGTATGAATGCCACCACCCCAAGGATTAACACATTAGACAAAAACACCAGATACACAGCTAAGGTTGTGTGTTATTCCCCATTAGAGTGATGTTAACTCTGTTGGACCACACCCCTAAGTCTCCATAATCTCTCACCTTCTCTCCCTCGACCACATCAAATTCTACAGTCTCTCCATCACCAACACTGCGCAGATACTTCCGTGGGTTGTTTTTCTTTATCGCCGTCTTTAAAGAAAGAAGATACAGAAAAATGTATTTTATCTTACTCATTACCTTACACATTCATAGTCCTGTAGATGAGGAAAGGACAGTATTCTTCTGCTACAATCCCAACTCTACACACAAGATCAGTTGCCACACCAAGATATTTCAAATAAATAGATGTCTCTCTTACTCCACAGACCCTCTAATACTCAGTCCAGGTTTACTCCTTTCTCAGAACTTATGAGTTTACAAATCAGCTGTTGCCCCAGAATCCCCTCTGGCAAGCCCACTAAATATCCAGTTCATTACGTATTTCTGTATGAACAGAGTTCACACTGGTTGTTTGATCTCCTGCAAGTTGTACCAAGGCAGCTCCAGCAGCCAGCATGACCCATGCCTTCACAGCCATTAGGAGACCTGTAGACCATCTACAGAGAACTTAAGACCAGGAGCATTTTTGCAGAAAATGGCATCAACTATAAGGTATCATGGCAACTCATAGTACCTCAAGAAGAATTACTGTATCCCTGGTGTAACAAATAAGCATTTTACCTAAGCACTGTAAGGGAGACCCTCAAAAATTAGGCGAGTCCCTAAAGAACACAGGAACAGTACCAGACCAGACAATTGCAGTCTTAGTCATCTCTTAGACAGAAACACCAAAATCCTATTAACAACATGGCTTTGGATCAAAACCAGTAGAAAATCTCCTCAGACTCACAGCAACACTCAAACCTCCTGAAGCAGTTTTCAACCTGTCAACTACAGATACCTTTCACTCTGTGGAGTATTTCTAGGATTCCACAAAAGGCAGTCAGCAAGACAAGCCTACTATCTGTTCATTAGGTAAGGGTTCACAAACTGGAAGAGGCTGGGGGAGAAAAAACCCAAACACCACCAAAACACACACATTGCACAAGCCAATCTAGTAGCCAGCCTTTTACTGAAGTTCTCTTAGATTATTAAAGACCAATTCACTTGAAGTTTCCCGATAAGGGCATCTTTTGTAAGCATGGAGGCAGGTGCAGATCCAGTAGACAGAAGCACACAGGGAAATAGAAGGCACATATCTGGCTTAAGAAATGGGATGCAAGGCAGAAACAGAAGAGACAGTTTTCTTGAACTGCAGACAGATATGACAAACAAGCAGAACAAAGATCAGTTGAGTTGTTGCCTGTGCATGGCAACTATATTCTTTCAGTCAACAATAGCCAAAATATTTCCCGCTGAAGGAAAAGTTCTAATCAGTTTAAAGTGGAGCTTGACCAGTTTAGGAAAAGTATTCTCACTGTTGCTGAATACAGCCCCCTTTGTGTTTCAGGCAATAGGCCAGCATGTCCTTTTAGCCGTACATCTAGCCACACCTTCCCCTGTACCCTGCAGCATCCCAAACAGCTTAAGGAAGAGTGTACCTGTTATTGCTACCAAAGCAAAAACAACTCAAGAGGGTTGTTTTGGTTTTGTGGGGTTTTTTTGATACAGGAAGAGAATGAGCTGCTCAAGTGAATTCTTTTGGGAATTACTTTGGCAAGCAGAGACTCCCACCATCAGCTGAGACAGCTTTGTTCACTTTCTGCTGACCTGTTGGTGTAACTGCCCCATTTCTAAAATCAGCTGGAAGTGCTAGCTTTTCCATAAATGCTATATACTAATACTAAAATCACTATCTTCACTGCAGATTGTTTAAATCTTTTGCTACCACTTGTACTGAGACAACTGACTCAAACTCCCAAGACTTGTACTCTGCATATGATGGACATGTCAACAAGCTGTATTTCAAACTCCATCCCCTTTCTTGTAAGTGCAGAGGAAGAAAGGACTACCAGGTTTCTTTTCAGCAGAGGGTGTGCTTAAGATTAACAAATCTCCTCAAGCATCCTCCAAGAAGGGGAATGGAAGATAAATGCAACAGGATTCCACATGTTCTGTTCCAGCTTTATAGACAGAAACTTCAAAAATTCAGACTTGAAACTGAACAACCTGCCAACAGGAAATAGAGGCTGCCACACAGCAGGCTGAGGTTTGTTTTATAAAGGCAACCAGGAACAATTTCAAGTAAGTCCTTCAAGTAAGTAAGAATCCAGAGCAGAAACTATACAGCTTTACTACTTACTACTTCAGCTGCAGGTAAACATTGATGAAATAAGCCTCTAACAAGCCTAGGCTCCAAGCTTGATGAAAAGACTTTTACTCTGTATATCCAGAGGGGAGAGAGCACTACTCTCCCTATTACTGTTCACCAGCATCCCGCAGGCTCTAGCTTCTTTGATTCAAAAGACAGATGTTCTGTGTTAACACAGATAGCACTCAACAATTAAGACAAAGCCTTTCCTTTCCCAAGGGGACACTGATGAACAGAGAACTATAAGAGTCTTCACAGATAGTTCAGCATTTTTTGGTAAGAGTTCTTTCCATATCCTCACAAGCACCACATCATGTGCTCATCCAGCATTGTCACAACAATAGCCAAAGTCTGTTACACCAGTTACTAGTGCACACACACCAGGCTGTGCAAGGTGAACACAATCCAGTGAAGTAAAGAAAAAGAAAGACCTGGGCAGCAGAAGAGATGCTGCTTGTTTGTTCAAACTATGCCTAATTAAGCTGGACTTCTCTGGCTACTGACACTTTTAAGTGGTGTCAAATTGCAAGACCCTCATCCCCCCCCCCCCCCCCCCCCCCCCCAGACACACTCGACCCCACAAGGCAGATCAATCCCTATTGCTCGAACCACCTCTAACCAACACAGTGGCCCAGACAGCACCTTGCATCAACCAACAGGACAAGGATGCAAGCAAGACGAAGCAGGTGAAGAACTGCCCTTCCCCAAAACACTGCTTGGGCCCCCTGCAATACAAAGGGTTAATTCAAAGCAAGCCATGCATGCCCTAAAGAGAAAAGCATTTTAATCTGTACTAGGTTTATAAATAGCATCCAATAGCCAGACACCCAGCGTTAACCCCCATTCCAATCATGAGATCGGCCTGTTCCCTCCCCACTGCGGATGTGTGCGGGGGAGGCAGGGAGGAGGCTGTATCTATTCAACTAGGTCAGCCTTATTCTGAAGGGATTAGGCATGTAATCCAGCCCCTCCCGGGACCAGCGCAGGGAGGAGGGGCAGAACCAGCACTAACTGTGGAGAGGGAGCTGGAGCTTGCAGCAGGATGTTTGCTTACGCCATGGATTTGCCTCCCTCGCCAGGCGGCCCCATCAGGAGCTCTGGCCAGAAAGCCCCAGGCTCTAGTAACAAGCACGTTCATGTACAGGAACAGCTCGAGATGGAAGAGCTGAGGAACATCTGATTGCAGCCAACCCAGGCCAGAGCTGGAAGCATCTACTCTGCCATGCACAGCCCACCAAGAGGGTTAACTGGATGCAGGCTTGCACATGATGCAGTATTTCTGAAACAGCATGCCAGTTTTGCTCAGTGCTCACTCCAAGAGGATTTCGGCCACAGGAGATGGGAAATAAATTCTCACACACACACACACACACACGAGTTTCCATTTAGCTGAATAATCTTCTCCACAGGTGTAGGAGACGAAACAGCACAGATAATACTACCTTGCTATTGACCTTCACTGTTTGGGTCTCTGCAGGCAGCCTTCCCAAGCAGAGTAGCACTGATCCATGTTACCTCTGTCATCAGCACAACCACCATTTTCCAGGATATCTTCTCAGAGGTCTCAAGGAGACCTCATTTGCCTTCAAGGTAGTTTTACAGTGCTGCCTAACCAGAACATGTTTCTGTTACTAGAATTCTTCTCACCCTCCTCTGGACATACTCCCATCAGGCTGCAGATGCAGCACCTGTATTGGCATTCACACAGCCCACAGTCATTAAGGAAGGAGAGTGACCACTAGAAATCAGTACTTGCATTGAGGGCTCTTGCTCACAAATCCACCAACTGAACCAGGAACGTGTACTGCATGTACCTCCCAACATTATATTCACTCATTACAGGCACTAGACTTACTCCCTCCCAGCTTCATCCATTTTCAGATAATGGGTCTACACTCCTCGACCCAGAGAAACAGTTATCACAGGCTATTTAGTCATGAAGCCACAGGAACTCTCAATGTTGACCAGCACATTTAATACAACTACATATGCACATATCCTCATCCTCTGTGACAAACTCCGAGTTCAAGTTTCCTGGTTACATTTGGTGGAAATACTGCCACTTACACCACAGAGAAAGCTCATGCTTTTAAGGATCACAGGGGGTTGCAGATATTTCATATGGGACAAGCTCCAGGGGCAGTACTTCATTTTCTGGTGGAGTAAAAGTCTCAGATGATGCAAAAGCAGATCTAAGCCAACTAATCAGTTTGCATCAGCATGGAGACAGCATCCTCTGTCTTCCCAGTAGTTGCCTGCCACCTGAGAGTCAAGGTATAAAGTTAGAACAGCCTACTGACAGTTCAAGGAAAGTTAACCAATGACAAGCTGCTGGGCAACCTCTCTCTGCTTGGGCATACTTGGCACACAGCCTTCCTCCTCTTTTTCCTAAGAGCAGCTGCCTCATGCAGCAACAGCTGATGGCAACCCAGGCTGGTCAAGAGCCAGACTAGATCACTTTCTCTCCAATACCAGGGAGGGCAGTCAGAACAGACCTGCAAACGAAGAGGGTAGGAAGAAACAGCAGACACAAGGAGCATGGGGAAAAGAGGGGCGGAGGGCAGGACTGACAACAAGTAGCAAGGTATTTACAGAACAGGAGTCATCTCCCCAGGGAGGGACAACCAAACAAAAGAAAAAAACATGCCAAAAAACCTTTAGTGTTCAAATCAGAGCAGGCAAAAGAAAGCATAAGGGGCTGTAATACCTACTCCTTCAGTTATAACTCCAGAGAGAAGGAAAACACACCCTAATATTCCTCCCTGAAAATTTCAACATACACGTCCATTCAAGGTATTCGCTGTAAATATCCTAAGGAGAAGCCAGGACAAGGTTGGGTGGCTGTTTCAGAAAGTTGCATTAGAAACGTATCACAGTGCACATCTCTAAGTACAATTACTGCTGTCTTACCTGATGAACAAACACATCTTCTTTGGTATCATTTCTGCGAAAAGAAAGTGAGAAGTCATAGAGTTTAGACTAAGAGACTTAAATAGAAATCCCTGACTTCACCAGTAAAACCCTCCTTCCCCCAGCCTGTAGTACATCCCCTGGATTCCATACATTCTGTGTAAGTCTATGCTACCAAGACCCTGCTCTGAATTTCCAGGGTCATATGCTTGACAGCAGAAAGGACTTCCCACCCTTCAGAAGGGTGAGGGGACAGGGGGAGGTTCTCTGTAATATTCTGGCAAACATTCAATATTTTGTTTTGACATGAGGCAGAGTTAATGACTGGACTGCCTGCCTTTCACTATTCTACCCCCCCCAAAAAGACTTCCACAGGGGCTGCAACCTGAGCTGTTGTCCCAGAGGTCAAGCAAGACTATCAACAGGACTGGCCACAGCTGTTAACAGAGCTCTCCTTTCAGTGAAACTCAAAGCAACCATGCACAAGAGGTGTTAGGAGAGTCCATTGGAGGGGAACCCAGACATGAACATGAGGTTGTCTGGATGAGGCCAGCCAGTTCAGGCTTCTGCATGCAAAACATAAAGACAGGTCTAAGACCTTGATTCTGTGTTCCCATACAACAGAAAGAGCCTAGACCTTGACGTCTGTTCACTCAATTCCTTCTCTGCAGAGGGCACAGGTGGGTCAAAGAGTTTGTGGAGATAACACATAATCCAAAACTTGTTGCACTAGACCAAAGTAATAGTAGACTTCGGTTTAGGAAGAAAGCTAGCAAGTTATTACACCACAGCCAGCTGAAGGCTCTCACATCAACTGCTATGAAAGACTTTAAGAGTACTTCCTAATTCAAGCTTTTCTTCTAAGCTTACACAACACTGGATAGTAGTCTCCAGAGACTGGGATTAATGCTGTACTACAACTGGCTTCAGAACCGTGAAAGGTTTTTCATAAAGCACACAAAACATTTAAGCTCCTCAACCCCACACATATTCCAGCCTTAAAAGCCAGAGTTTCCTCCAGTAACTTGGAAGCATGGGTCCTGTGTACCTACGGTTGGAGTGTGATCAATATCACTTACAGCTATGTGGATGAACAATGCCATTCAGAAGTTTGGTTATGTTCAGAGGAGAATAAAAAAAATGATACAAAGAGAATTCCTGTAAAGCCAGGCCCAGAATATCTTCAGTTAGATGATATCAGACAATCTCAGTGTGTATTTAGAATAATTATTTTGACCAATCACTTAACACTTGAATTTTCATCCAAGAGTATTTCCCCTCATCTTCCAACCTTACTTGCACCTTAAAAAAAGCCAGGCAGTCATGAAAGAACATAGAGCTCTTTAAAGGTGTAGTAAAAGTAAACATAAGAAACAAGTAACAGACCAAATCTGTAATGAGTTTGACCCTTTCTGTTTTCTCCCCATACACACAACCTTTTTTTTGGGGGGGGAGGGGGGGGAAGCGTCCCCTGAGATGATATCAGAGTTAGTTAGTTGAACACCTGGCCAAATCTGGCTGTTGACTGCATGAACTTGTAGTCAGGTCCTCAGGTCTCCGTTGCAATTACTAACACATGGCATAGTATCTGTACCATGAGTCTTAGTACAGTATAAATAAGACTATCACAATTTAAACATACCTGTTGATAAAGCCATATCCATTTCTGACATTGAACCACTTGACTGTGCCAAGAACTTTGGTGGCTAGAAAGAAAAACAAGTTACTCTAAAACAGAAGGAAGTACAAGAATGTTACAAAAATACTTTTATACCTGCACATGAACCAGACCTATTCTGTTCCCTTAACACTCAAAAGTGTTCCTTCATCTCCCACTTCAATTTATACTAACACAGTAGCAGGAAGCAGTGCTTTAACACGCTGTTCTTCAGCCAAGAGTTTACCACACAGCATATAGAATGAAGCCCAGCTCTAGTTGCAGAATTGGCCATCCATCCATCTCTTATTTCTTATCGCAGAAACGGGCAGCGAAGCTGAAAAATCCCACTGCCATTCATCAATTCTCTTTAGCTTAGTAGCTAGACTTGCAACATAGCTGAAGAAAGCTGTTTAAAAGTCCTCTCTTTCACTCAGTTACGCCTCCTTTCTTCCTTGGAAACCAGAACTGGCCAAAGCAGCAGTATCAAGCACCATGCAACTCTCAAGTGGAGAGGCAGCACATCCTTATTTTGGATAAGCTCTTTCTCGCTTTGTCAACATCACTCTAATCATACAAGACCCCACAAGATGTTTTTGTTTTGTTGTTGTTGTTTTTTGTTTGTTTTTTAATACTCCAAGTTCTAGGGACCTTCTGTGATTTACCAGTTACAAACTAACCAACTTTATGTTCCAAGGCCTCTAGGATCAAAACAAGCTCCTGTCTCAACACCAAAATAGCACCTTACTTAGAAGCCATACTGCATCGTCTTATAGGATCTGGCGAAACCTGTTCCTCCAACATATAGGAACATGTGGGAGGAACTCAACGGCGATGGAGGTAGTTCAACCCCTCCTTCCCTCTCAGCAACTGGGTGGAGACTACAAACTTGTACTTTTCAAACCTGTAGGAAAGGGAGAATTTGGGGCTCTAGACTTTAATGGCTGTTACTTATTACATAGCATGACCACAACTATCTAAGCAATCTACATAGTACTTATTTGAAAAGGGTCTAGTCACCTACAGATGACTGCTTGTTAAAAAGCTTACATATGTTTGGGGGTCTGGGAAGAGCCCGAGAGGCAATTAAAAGGAAAATAATCTAGATACAATCTCCAGTTCAGAAGTCCAAGCCGGTCTGCTAGAGGTATGAAGAGCACACTGCAAGTCCTTACCTTCATCTGCTCTGCACCTGCATTCTTCCCTACACATCCACCAGGAGATGACAAAGCTAGACAGACCTTTGGTCTCATGCAGTCTTGCCATTCCTTATATACCCCTCTGACAGGTAAAAGGAGCAACCTCTTTCTCCTCCCCTGAATACAGAGCTAAAGTAGGAATGTTTGTTGATAGCAGTCCACTGTAGCACTGTTGCTGTTACTGAAAGTACTAACAGGCCATTTCTCACTGCACTTTTAGAAGCAAAGGTTTTGGTCTCCTTTAATACACTTCTTTCGCAGAAAATGTTCAAAGTTAGAAGAAGCAAAACCATGTTAGGACTGAGACAGTTCCTAGAGAAAAGGGCTCTACTTAATACAGCATCCATTCCCAAGACTTCTTGTTTACAGAGATAAAAATCCTTAGTTCCACTGCCTAGTACTGATTCAGTAACATTCTTAAGCATCAACATTTATAGTTATGCTTTTAGGTTTAGTTTCATGGGGACATCACTAGGTACAGGCTCTTATTGCTACCATAAAGGCACTCACTATAAGCAAGAGCTCGCTGCACTAAGACCAGTCAACAGGAGAGGAAGGGAGGGGGGAACAAGAAGCACAGAAACAGGTGCCAAAGGCACATGCAGGTTTTAGTCTGCTTTAAGAAACAAGGCTAATACCACTGATTCCCCTACCATCATCCATTCCCTCCCCCACAAAATAGCTATCGAATCTGTTGGCCTATTTCAATCAGATTAGGAAGAGGGTGAGAAGCCTAGGAAGCCTGACAAAAACCCTCAGAGGAGTCAGAAAGCTGGTGGAAGGAGAGGTACTCGAAACCCATTCTACATGGCCAGCTAGCTGCTGCAAAGTGGACATCCACACACACAGCCTCACAGCAACATTGCTCCTTTCACACAAGCTGCCAGAGACCAGAGGTGAGTCTCCAATATATTCCCTAACACAGTGTACTGGGGAAATACCATCCCCTACCCACACTAGTCTTACAGTCTCCCCAAAGCACTACCACGGGGTGGGAAAGAACCTCAGATACAATAGCACGACACTGAACATCTGAACATGCATGTGGCTGTGGTACAGCCTTTGTTAAGCCTGAGCAGTCATAGCAGGGAGATGAGGAAAGGAGGAGGACAAGCCCAGAGAAAACCATAACCAGTTTTACTGACGAGTCAGAAGAGGTAGTTGATATGATGACACCTATCCCACCAGCAAGTGAAAGCCCACATATTTCTACAAGATGCTGTACCCTGACACCATCAAAGGAAACAATCATCAGCCACTCCTACCCGTGACAAAATAGCTTTTCCATTAGTTTTAACAAGGAAAGCCAAAGCTTCCTGTGACCAAGAGAGAAGAGAAAGTTGACTAACCTTTATCCTTATTCCTAGAAGTCAGACATTTGGATGCCCTGGGCAAGCATCAGACCTTGCTTCTAATGGGATCTTTGTAAAAGGAGACTTAAGTGAACATAATTACAAGACCATTAACAGGGATATGTGAGGCAGACTTGAACATAAGTCCATTTTCAATTAGCATTATCAGTGATCATTTTCCTTACAACTCCTGCAAAAAAGCTTGCCTAGCAATAAGGCCAGCATGCAAAACTATCACCACGGTGGTTTTCTTTATCTTGCTGGACCAGGAAAGGCACTTGTGCCTTCACTTTTTTTCTTTCCCCTTCTCCAAGCAACTGGAATTGATAAAACATGATTAAAACCTTACCAAGAATGAAACAAGCCACGTTAAGGCAAGAAGCAGCCAGACATACCAACAGATATGGATGTGCCTTGACCGATCACTGACAAATCAGAGAACAGAACAGGGGGAGGAATCATACAACCTGGACCTCCAATTTTTGTTTTGCTAGAATCTTTCCTACCTCAGCTCCAGAGAAATCCTTTACCTGGCTCCTCTATCTGCTGCAGTAAGACTCAGTCCTTCCCTTCAGAAGAGAAGATACTGTCTTTCCTTAGCAAAGGTTCAGGACTCCGCACTAGTAGCCAGCCTCAAGTCTGCCTTGACTAACCTCTTCAAGTTACGCAGTTATAAACAGAAGATCCCTATTTCCACTGCAGACTGAAGTCTCGTCCTTTCCAACAGGTTGATCCTGTTTAATCACAATGGGAAAAAAAAACCAAACCCCAACAACCAAACACGCTAGCTACGCACTGGGCTCGAGCACAGAGATGGCAACTTGGCATTTTGCTTGCCTCTTTACTGATAAAGTAGAAAGAAACAAAAACCCCATCGCGAAACTTGGAGGCAGTATTAACGCAGTAATCTTTATAGAGAAAAAAGTTCTGCAGACACCTTAAGATCAAAGTGGGGCACGCAGGGTTTTCCAAGGGAAGATACCCGTCCAGGGCACGGCGGCAGGTGCCGGGAAGCCCCTCAACATGGCTGCACTTCACTCACTACCCCCGACCGGTCCCGGAGAAGCGCCCGGGGCCGCGGAACGCGGCCCCGGGCGCTTCTCCGGGACCGGTCGGGGGAAGGGAACGCCGCTCCACACAGGTGCTCCCGCCCAAATCCCGAGTTGGCGTCCCGGCCAGGCGCCGCTCCGCTCCCCCCCGGCCGGGGGAGGGTGAAGAGAAAGAAGGAGGAGGCACAGCCGCCTTCCCGGAGCGCAGCCTGACTCACAGCCACGGGCGGGGGGGGGGGAAGAGAACCGGGCTGGGCCCCGGCCATGTGCTGCTGCCCCCCCCTACACACACCCCCTCCTCCTCCTCCTCCTCCCACAGGTGCCCCGGGAAGTTGGGAGCGGGGGTCCGCTACTCACCCAGCACTTTCTTCTCCGTCTCGGCCCCGCCGGTTGTTGTTGTTGTTGTTGTGGTGGCGGCGGCGGCGGCGGCGGCGGGAGCCGCCTCAGCAGCAACCGCGCCCGGTGCGGCGGCGCTGACAGGGCTCTTGGGCTTGGCGTCCGGGGCGGCGGGCGGCGGCGCGGGGGCTCCGGCGGTGGTGGTGGTGGTCGTCGCCGGGCTGGTGGTGGTCGTCGTGGTGGTGGTGGTGGTGGTGGTCTCCGCCGCCTCGCTCATGGTGCCTGGCGGGCGGTGGGGTGAGTGACGGGCGGGCGCTGGGGCGGCGGGTGTCCTCTGGGGCCCGCGCTGGGTCTTACTGCCCCCCAAAATGGCCCCGCCGAAGTTTTAACACAGTCAGCGGGGGCCGGCGCCGGCACTCGCGCCGCCTCATTAGCATTTAAAGGAGCCGCGTCGACGCGGAGCGGAGCGGGGGAGCGGCTCCCCCGCGTGGGGCGGCGCGGTTGCCGTGACATGTCATGACACGGGCGGGCGAACGCGCTCCGGCCCTTCGTGCCTGCGCCTCTGCGCAGGATACAGACGTGGCCGCGCGTGGGGCGCGCGGGTGCCCGCGGGGGCGGCGTGGGGCCGAGCGCGGCGCGTCCACGCCCATCCGTGTCCGTGGGTACGGGCGGGCGTCCCCCCCACCCACCGGCGCCTACCCGCGGGTACCTATAGATGATGTATACGGAGGGACGGAGCGCGCAGAGGCCGAGCCGTTCCTCGGTCCCCACGGGTGTGCGTGTCCCTCTCCCACGTCGGCGCTTTTGCCCCGGTTTCGCACTCCGAAGCCCGCCCTGCCGCCGCCCTCGCACCTCCCTCGCCCGCCTTCCCGCCTCTCCTGCTTTTTCCCTGCCCTTCGCCCGGGTCGCGTCCGGCCTCTCCGGCGTAGCGTGCACCCCAGCACCCCAGCCTTGTTAGCCAAAGAGCATCGGATCCGGATTCGGTTTTGCTTTGTACCCCCTCCCCATCTCCACTCCGATGATTCCTTGCTAGTTCTCACAACAAAAATGAAGGTCTTCGGAGCGCATCCAGCCCTCGCTGAATGTCCCTCAGGTAGCAACGCCAGCGTCGGCTCCGAAGCGGGCTCAGACGAAGCGTTCGCTGGGCTTAGGGTATGGTTTGGGCTGCACGAGGTCTCGCCTACGGGAACTCCCCAGGAACCTTGAACCTGGGTTTGACCCGTGTCAGAGCCAAAAGAAGAAGATGCTACAATGCGCCTGTGACGCAGACCCTCCCACAGCTGCAAAGCGGCTAAGGCTTAGCTAGCCTAGAGACTGATAATGAACCAGGGAGCTCCTCTGAAATTCAAAATGCTTTCAGAGCATTCAGAGGTATTTCCACCCACACAGGCGTCGCTGCTCCCAATTCAATTACTTAGACCATTTTCTAAATCCTGGATGGAAGTTATTATTACAGTTCTCCTCGTTGCGTCCCGCTGTACACGTAAGAAATGAAAAAAAAATTTTGTGCCACAGTTTGCGATCCTCCACTCTATGTTAATTTCATTATTCTAAGATTATGTCACCTTGTGTCCTTTTACGTTTTCAGGGTATGTGAAAATTTCTAAGAGGATGCTCATTTGAATGAATTTTTAGAGGAAGGCTTACTATGCTAAGTCCAATACGTTATTAAAATTCAGACACTGACACGCACTTGAGACATCAAATTTATTGTCAGTGAAGTTGTTAATTAATTTTTCTTCTTTAAGTTAATTTCAGAGTTTTATTGAAAAGCCCATTCAACAAAAAACTACAGTTTACAAGCTGTCGAAACGTACTGTGCTTTATTCCATTCCTTTGTAGAAAATTGGCAATGTTTCCCTCTTTTTTAAAAAATTATTTTAATAATAAGAAAATGTAAGAATTATAGAGTAGTCTCATTTTTCCTTTCCTTGCTGACATTTGGTAATACATCTCCTTTGCTTCAGTATTCAGTCTCTTTTCAAAAAATATTTTGGAAGAAATTAATCCACCGATTTGGGTAATAAAAAATTGTAACTGTTGCATGTGGAGGCTAATTTCTGCATCTCTACGTTTTCTAAATACTTCCTATCAAGTAGTTGTAAATAACTATTTTATAAAATTTAGAACAGCACAGAGTCGCAGACAGGCTGAGGTTGGCAGGCACCTCTGGAGCTCATCTTGTCCAACCCCCCATGTCCAAGCAGGGCCACCTACGGCTGGTTGCCCAGGCCCATGTCCAGATGGCTTTTGAATATCTCCAAGGATGGAGACTTCACAGCCCCCCTGGACAACCTGTGCCAGGGCTTGGTCACCCTCACAGTAAAACCAGAAGTGTTTTCCTGATGATCAGAGAGAACCTCCTGTCTTTCCGTCTGTGCCCGCTGCCTCTGGTCCTGTCACTGGGCACCAGTGAGCAGAGCCGGGCTCTTTGCACCCTCCCTTCAGGTATTTATACGCATTTATAAGATCCCCCAAGCCTTCTCTTCTCAACAGTCCCAGCTCTCTCAGCCTTTCCTCCTAGGAGAGATGCTCCGGTCCCTTCATGGTCTTTGTGACCATTCGTTGCACCCTCTCCAGTATGTCCAGGTCCAGAGCCCAGCACTGGACACAGTACTCCTGGTATGGCCTCACCAGTGTGGAGGAGTTACCTGCTGGCAACGCTCCTAATGCAGCCCAAGATACCGTTAGTCTTCTTTGCAGCAAGGGCACACTGTTAGCTCATGTTCAACTTGGTGTCCAACTCGGGTCCTTTTCTGCAAAGCTGTTTTCCAAATGGGTGGCCCCCAGCACGTACTGGTGTCTGAGGTTGTTCCTCCCCAGGTGCAAGGACTTCGCACTTCTTATTAAACTTCATGAGGTTCCTGTCAGCCCATTTTTCCAGCCTGTCAAGGTCTTTCTGGGTGGCAACATGACCCTCTGGCCTATCAGCCACTCCGCCTGGTTTTATGTCATCAGCAAACTTGCTGAGGGTACGCTCTGCCCTGTCATCCAGATCATTAATGAGGGTGTTGGACAGGGGTGGACCCGGTATTGACCTCTGAGGTAGAGCACTAGTTACTGCCCTCCAATTAGACTTCGTGCCACTGATCACCACCCTCTGGGCCCAGCTGTTCAGCCAGTTTTCAATCTACCTCACTGCTCATCCAGACTGTACATCAACAGCTTCTCTGTGAGGATCTTATGGGAGACAGTGTTGAAAGCCTTACTGAAGGCCAGGTAGACAATATCCACTGTTTTGCCCTTGTCTACCAAGCTAGTCATTTCATCATAGACGCTTATCAGGTTGGTCAACCATGATTTCCCCTTTGTGAATCCATGCTGGCTACTCCCAGTCACCTTCTTGTCCTTCATATGTCTGGAAATGGTTTCCAGGATTAGTTGCGCCATCACTTTCCCACCGATCAAGGTGAGGCTGACCGGCCTGTAGTTCCCTGGGTCCTCCTTCCTGCCCTTATTGAAGACTGGAGTGACATTTGCTTTCCTCCAAGTCCTCAGGCGCTTCTCCCAGTCTCCATGATCAATCAAAGAGTGTCAAGAGCAGCCTTGCAATGACATCTGCCAGCTCCCCTCAGCACTCGTGGGTGCATCCCATCAGGGCCCGTGGACTTTCGCATGTCCAGTTTGCCTAAGTATTCCCTGACCTGATCCTCTTCCACCAAGGGTACATCATTCTTGCTCCAGCCTTTCCCTCTGGTCTCTGGGACCTGGGATTCCTGAAGGCCAGTCTTGCTAGTAAAGACTGAGGACAAGGTGGATTCTGTACCTCAGCCTTTTCCAGGTCCTGTGTCACCAGGTCCCTGGTCTCATTCAGCAGTGGGACCACATTTTCCCTAGTCTTCCTTTTGTCACCCAAGTGCCTGTAGAAGCCCTCCTTGTTGCCTTTGACACCCCTCACCAGATTCAATTCCTTTTGGGCTTTGGCTGTCCTAACCTCCTCCCTGCATGCTTGGACAGTGTCTTTGTATTCCTCCCAAGTTACACATCCTTGCTTCCACGCTCCATGTACTCCTTTTCAGGTTTGAGTGGGCTTTCCTGTTTGTGGGCCAGGAGCCCCTAGTTCATCTACATGTTTTTGCCTGACTTCCTGCTCACCGGGATGGACAACTCTTGAGCTTAGAGGAGGTGATTGCTGAGTATCAACCAGCTTTCTTGGGCCCATCTTCCCTCCAGAGCCTTATCCCGTGGGACTCTTCTGAGCAAATCTTTGAAGAGGCCAAAGTCTGGTCTCTCTTCAGGGTTGCGAGCTTGCATTTTGACCTGCTTCCTTCTCTCAGGATCTCCACCATCTCACGGTCATTGCAGCAAAGGCTGCCTTCAACCTTCACATCCCCAGTGAGCCCTTCCTTGTCCGTGGGTATCCAGTCCAGCAGAGCTTCTGTCCTTGTTGGCTCCTCTGTCACTTGGGCCAGGAAGTTCTCATCGGTGCTCTCCAGGACTAAAGTCCTCCATGAGGACAGGGCCTGGGAGCGTGAGGCTGCTCCTGTCTGTCTGTACAGGACCTCGTCTGCTTGTTCTTCCTGATCAGGTAGCCTATAGCAGACACCCATTACAATGTCACCCATACTGGTCTGCTCTTTAATCCTTGTGTTGCTCACATCCTTGTGTTGGCTCATCATCCATCCCCAGGCAGAGCTCCAGGCATTCCAGCTGCTCTCTCCCATAATGGGCAACTCCAGGTCTTCCCAGCCTGTCCTTCCTAAAGAGCCTGTATCCCTCCTTTGCAACACTCCAGTCATGGGAGCCATCCCAACACATCTCCGTTATCTCTGTGGGACTATAGCCCTGCAACTGCACACACATCTCTAACTCATCACGTTTATTCCCCGAGCTGTGTGCATCGGTGCACAGGCACTTCAGAGAGGTACCCCAGCATGCTCGTTTCCCCAGAAAAGACCTGGGGTTTTACTCCATAACATTGCCTTGTCAGCACTTCCTTGCTTACATGCAAATGCTTGAGTTTGGCTTAAGCCTTGATTTGTTAGTTTTGTGTTCCCTTTTGTTAACATCTCCCCAGCCCCTTTGCTCGTCAGCCCTTTCTGTCCCTCTCTCACAGGGCTGCTGGTGACTCTCCCTCCTGCATCGTTCCTAGTTTAAAGCCCTTCTTACCAGGCCAGCCATCCTGCTGGCAAGGATGCCTTCGTCATACTTAGTGAGGTGGATCCCATTTCTCCCAAGCAGATGTTGATCCTCAGACAAGGTCCCATGGTCATCGGAACCAAAACCACTGACACCAACTCCTCAACCAGCTGACACACAGTTCTCTCCTCTTCCTCCTCGCATTGTTTTCATGCCTCTCTTTCCTAATTAATATAGATCCATAGCATATCAGCAACACTCTTCTGACATTGCGGGTGGTGAAAATATTAACCTAACACACTGTTTAGTTTGCTCATAACTTGGCCAAACTGCGATAGCTGGGGCTGAAATTTGTGCTTCTCAGTACAAAGTTCAGCAAAAGATACTCAGTCCTGACAATGAGATGAGGAAAAAATACTTTGTTTTCCCTCAGTTGAATTTGTTTTAGGACTTGGCTTTATAAGTTACAGTGACTCCGTGCTTTTGAATGAAAAGTTGAAATTTAGCTGTGATAGAGGTACAGGCTTTACAGTTCCTGCTGCCCAAGTTGCGACAAAGGCAAGAAGCAGAGGGCGGCTGGGGAGCATGGGCTCTGCCGAATACAAGACTAGGGGCTGAAACATCCAGGGTGAAGACACTTGTTGGAAGGGGATGAAATACTGGCAGCAGAAGCCAAGAGAAAACAGTGGTCGAGAGAGAGCAGAAAGGCCTGGCGACGGGTGTTTCGTACCCCTCTGATTTGTACTCCATGGGCTTTGCCGCCTGCTGCTCCGGCTTTCCAAGTGGAAGGCGTCCGAGCCAGAGCTGCTGCTCGCTCGGGTCCGTCCAAGTGGCTCTGTGGGACAAAAGCGCTGTTCCCTGGCCTGGCGTTTATTGCAGCTTTACTTTTGGAAGGCAACTGAAACCCATTTGGCAAAAGTCAGTAAAGCTGCAAAGTTAGGCAAGGAAAAGTTAAGAAATACTAGGAATGAGGTTATTTGTAAGCTTGAAGTCAGCCCCCTTAAGTGTAGGGGTAATTATACATTTCTTAATTAGATGATCACATATTCTTCCTCCCACAGGATCCTGCCTTTTTCCAGCAAATGAGCTGTTTTTCAATAGTCCCTTTCATCCTCCTCTCTCGATGTGCAGCTCAAGCTATTATTTAATGCGTATTACATAACCCTCAGACTAGATGCAGAATTATTCATTCCCCTCTTTCTTTGGGATCCTGTGGGGCTTTTACTGTTGTGTGCCCGTGGATCACAAGCATTAATGAATGTATTTTATCCAGCATCATGTGCAAACAGCTGGGATTACCATCTCCATTCTGGGGATGGGGAACAGAGGCAAAAAAGAGATTAATGCTACTGTTTTCAATTATCTGCTGATTCTGGGTACTAGCTGCCTTGAACATGCATGCGTTTCTTTTCCAGGGAACTCGCTGTTTTTACAAGTTGGGTGCGACATGAGATGCCTGCGTAAGGCTTGGACATGTGGCATAGGAGATATTTGGGGATATGGGAGATATTTTCTGGGGCTATTTTATGCCCTTGGCTTCAGGGGAGGTTGCTCCTGCAGATCCCGAGTGAGAGGAGATGTCTCGCTGCGGTGGGGATAGGGTTTGAACCCCACTTCTTGTCTCGCTGCTTCCCACTGGTGAGCGTAGGTCGTTGTTCATCATGTCCTGTGAATTTCTCTCCTACCGTGACTAATCCCTCCCATGCTCTGTGTGGGCATCCCAGGCACCCACCTCCGGCTTCTGAATCCGCCAGGTGTCTGCATGAGGTTGTGCAGCTCCTAAAAATGAAATACTCTGTGATTTTTATAATGAGTATCACATTTATTCGCGGGCTCCCTTTTACAGTCCTAGCCTCTGGAGTCCTGTGATAACCTGAAAATTTGTGCTTTTGTTTCTTTGTGCAGAACCCTTTTACTCCATGCTGGCTGCAGAAAGGGTCTTGAAATGTGCCATTTAAGGCTTAGATACTGAAAGACAGATCAGAAGAGCTAAAATTCATCATTGTTCTAAAAATTGCATGATTTTAAATCAACCTCAGCAAATTTTGACTGCTGGGAATTGGCAAGAGTATGCCATAGGAATTCTGGATTAGGTAGGTAAGTGTATTTGATGATTTATGGATATGAATAACATTTTGTACTTACAAAGTAGCTCTTTAGGGGCCTCAGGCTCTACTGAGAAATCTGAGGGGAAAACAGCATTTCTGAAGATTTTACACGGTGGATGACGATGTGCAAGGTGGCTGCATTCGCTTGTCCGTAACAGGACACGCTGATCCAATAGGCTGGTTCTAGTTCAAAGAGCAGATGGAGCTAACAGGTTTTGTAATTAGAAAATGTGGTATTCACCGAAGTGGAAACATTTTGCAGATACAAATCAATTTCTGTAGTTGTATTTCTTAGCAAAAATTGAGATAACACCTTTCAATAAAGTGGCAACATTCTGTTTCAACAATTGCAGAAACTAACATTTCAATATAGCATTTCCAAATGATTTTGTGTACTGAAATTATTTTATGTAATAAAAAATAACATTGGGGTTTTTTTACAGTAAACAGTGTATTGCTGGGGATGTGTTTTATAAAATACAGACATCTATAAATACTCCTTTTCCTTCCAATTTTGGAAAGGAGAGACACTTAAAGCTGCAGAATTTTCTTTAAAATGGAAAACCCTGGTCTTCCCAGGTCTAGCTCACCAAGTAAGAGACTTATTTGGCCTTAACCCTGAATTTAAGCCATAAATTCTTCAAATTATAAGTGGTCCTTTAGTATGTTCTTATAAAAATCCTGGTGTAATTGGGACCTTATCTTCGCTGCAGCCTGTGCCTGTGTTGACATTGTCATAAAATCGATAATACAATGATCTACCTACCATAGGCAAGTCATTTAAACTCTCTACTTACCTTCCTTATTGAAAAATTAATTATTTATTTACAAAAGCAAGTTTAAAAAGTCAGAAAATAATAAACTAAAAAATGTAGCACTTGATCCACTGAGTCAGTGGAAAAATATGCTTGGGATTAAGCCCTAAGTGTATGGTTGGATCTAAAATGTAGAGGATTGATTGATCTTAATTACTTCTACATTACATTTTATATCATCAACAGCTACTTCTCAAGTAAAATCTTTTATATTGGACTGAAGGCGGTTCTACAAAATCCAGCAAGTTGGGGGTTTTTTTGGAAGGCTTTTATTAAGAAAAAACAACTTACACTGACTTTAACAGAAAGTATTGACAGTCTTGTAAATCCTTTAATCTAGAAGGAATCAAAACAGTTTATAGATTAAATACCTGCAGAGTACAGCAGTCAAATGCAAAATGCTGCTCCACCAACCTGTGTCCAGAATATTTCAGAGTAATGACATAAGAGAATATCTTTCCCATTAAAGCTGTGGAAGGTTGTCTTGGAGAATATAACAAAGTTATTGTGATAGGAAAGTAACAAAGGCTCCAGAAGTCATTGTCCCTTGATCTTCCTGTTATCCTGCAAGCATCTCCCAGCCTACTCTGAGAAATGTAATGTTGAACCTGGGAAAAAAAATTTCCAGTGGACAATTTATGAGAGAATGCTGTGAATTGAGATGATATTCATTAATAATTTTAGGCAAAATAAAATTAACAAAATACTTCAAATTTGTCAAAGAATCCAGTTGAATATGTTAATATGTAGGTAGTCTACATACAGTACACCTCCTTCTGCACGGCAAATGAAGAACAATCCATCCCAAAATAACCCGTAGCTTGGCACTACCCTGTGAAGCATTGGATCAAATTCACTCTTAGGGCTGCTGCGTTCTACCACACAGAGGATATGTTTCAAATTTGGTTGAAGTACCTGAGAATTATTGTTTATAAGCAGTTTTGGATCCTTCCAGATGGGAGGACTTAAAAGGACTGTCAATGATTTCCCTCAGGATTTCTGTGTTGTAAAACACTGAAAAGCTTATGAGCAAAATAATTGTTACTATCTGGATGTCTGTGAGATATGGAGAACCTGATTCTGGGCCAGAGTTGAAAGACCTGAACTTGAGAAAAAGCTGCTGCTGCTGAAGAAGGAGAATTTCTCTGCTAAGAGACGAAGGATCTGACCAGCGGTCAGTGAAGGAAAAATTTCTGCTGACGGATTGACCTCTAAAAAGTTTTGAACCAGACCCCGAGCGCATCAAAACCTGGGTAGTTGACTAGGCTTAAATATATCACTGTACTACCGTGCAAATACGACTTTTAATGAAGAAACCAAGGAAGGAGTTTGCTAGAGCCGTTCTGGGGCTCGCTGGCTGGCTGGGCAGCCCCTGCCGACTCACTGCCGGGCTCAGGGTCCCGCCGCACGTTATCCCGCAGAAGTGGGGTCAGCCCTTGCCATTCCTCTTCTCTGGATGCTCCTTTGTATCGTTGCTCCAGCCAAGGGTTCTCGCGGTGTCTTAGGGGTTAAGGTGAAATAAAACAACTGCACAATAGGCGGTGTTATTCTAACAGAGTATAAAGTATAGCTGGAAGGACCTGATCAAGATAAGGAATTAGCTCACTAGAGCGCTGAATTGTGTAGTGACAGTCGCACCGGCTTGTTTCCGGATCTTTGTTTATTTACCATTTTAAAAAGACTGGATGACAGCCAGCTGCTGGCTCTGCAAGAAGGCAAGGGAACAAGATGTCTACATTGGCAAAGGAACAAGATGTCTACATTCGCAAAGAACTTTACAAGTTGTAACTTGTGTTACAGTCACAAACAAACACGGAACACGGTACCTAGATTTCAACTCAGAAAGCCATTCCTCAGCCACATACACACACCACAAACCATACGTTCACAAATTCAACTGCAGATACAACGCAGAGACCACACAGAACTACACCCAGACCATCCTTTCTTAGGCTGTGGGCAAACGTGCATTTGCCTGGACTACAAAACAAAACCTCTGATTGGGAGAACCCCCCCTGCTTGGTCAAAGATGTCCTGGTTTCAGCTGGGATAGAGTTAATTGTCTTCCTAGTAGCTGGTACAGTGCTATGTTTTGAGTTCAGTATGCGAAGAATGTTGATAACACGGATGTTTTCAGTTGTTGCTCAGTAGTGTTTAGACTATAGTCAAGGATTTTTCAGCTTCTCATGCCCAGCGAGCGAGAAGGCTGGAGGGGCACAAGGAGTTGGGAGGGGACACAGCCAGGGCAGCTGACCCAAAGTGGCCAACAGAGTATTCCATACCATATGATGTCATGCCCAGTATATAAACTGGGGGGAGTAGGGGTGGGGGATTGCAGCTTGGGGGGGACTAACTGGGCATCAATCGGCGGGTGGTGAGCAATTGCACTGTACATAATTTGTACGTTCCAATCCTTTTATTATTACTGTTGTCATTTTATTAGTGTTATCATTATCATGATTAGTTTCTTCTTTTCTGTTCTATTAAACCGTACTTATCTCAACCCACGAGTTTTACTTCTTTTCCCAATTTTCTCCCCCATGCCACTGCGTGAGGGGGGCAGTGAGTGAGCAGCTGCGTGGTGCTTAGTTGCTGGCTGGGGTTAAACCATGAGAAAGGAAGACAAGGGTGAAATGAGAGTAGCCACCGGAGATCTGTGGGGAGCCTTGATCGTACTAAGGTGGGGAGCTGCAGATCAAACCCCAGGCAGAGGCTCTGCATAAGCAGCTCAGCTCAGTAGAGCGGTGAGAAGGGTTGAGGTGAGAAAGTAACGGAGAGGTGCAAAACACACTGCACTCCATAGGGGACACGAGAACAACCTCGTTGTGTCCTCCAGCATCTCTCTTGGAAATGGTCTTTCCCTTGCATTTCATGGTTATTTCTGAAGTCATGAGCGCTGACTGCCTTTGTAACGTTTTCTAAGGTGATAGTCTTCATAACACTGTGGAAAGTACAATGGCAGTAAGGATCAGGGGGGTGTGAGTGGAAAAGTGTAAAAGGAATGTAAACTAGCCTCTGCCACAGAGTAAATAACACACTCAAGAGAAGTGTGTCCATCCAGGAGTATCCTCTACCCATGTGCTTTGTAGAAAGTGCATTTTATTAAGTGCTATACCAAGATTAAGAATAATAATATGAAAATAACACACTCAGAGGAGTGTGTCCACCCAGGAGTATCCTCTACCCATGCACTTTGTAGAAAGCCTTTATATGTAAGTGCCATACCAAGATGAAGAATGCTGTGATATCTGCCTACGGCACTGGATTCTCCTTTTGCCTCTCGTGGTGAGTGAAGACTGCAGAGTTAATAAATTCCTTCTCCGCTCCCAAGTGTGCCATCAGCTT
Source organism: Astur gentilis (assembly GCF_929443795.1). Taxonomy (NCBI): domain Eukaryota; kingdom Metazoa; phylum Chordata; class Aves; order Accipitriformes; family Accipitridae; genus Astur; species Astur gentilis. The sequence continues at coordinate 7,616,905 of NC_064897.1, read as the reverse complement.
TTTTTCCTTTCTTGTCCTCAGGGAGTTTTGTGGAGGAAGTATGTGGCAAAGCAGACTTGGACACTGTGATTCAATTCTGAAGTCTGGGGCCTGCTCTTCTGAAACAAGCTTTCTCCTTTTTCTCTGAGCCTGCTCCCACTAGCTGTAATACAGCATATGACTGCACATGCCTACAGGGAAAATGGGTTGGGAGATACATTCCACATAGTCAATTCAAGGTTTTACGGCAAGTCATTAAAGATTTTTTAAAAGTTAAAAGTGGCAAGTGAAGAGGGGACTTATGTGAGCCGGTGCAAAAGGTTTATAATTAGGAAAGCACTGGAATAAAGAAAAATTACCCTGGCCCGTGGGGTGGGTATCTGCAGGCAACTCTGTGCCTGGCAGAAGGAGACGTGCTGATCGCTAAGTGGTTCAATACTTTGATCATCAAAGCACGTGTCAGACTCCACAGGGGTGGCAAAAGTCCCATTTAATTTAAAGCTAAGTGGCATTAAAGCAAACCAGAGCTCCAAAGAATAGATTGTAGAGAGGAATCCTGCTCTGCCAAGTAAGAAGAGAAGTGTCGAAGGTGTGGTCTAATACAGTGCCTTTTCACTAGGCATTTATAGGACCCTGTGAAATGCATATGCTCCAGGAATGCCTCCTGTCTGTGTTGCAACATGAGCTAAATGTTGTTGGACTCCCAGCAGCTCCCAGCAGACTCACAGCCCAAGATAGCAAGGCTGCTTTTCTGGGAGGCTGTGTTGCACCAACATGGAAGAGGCTGGATTTGGAGCCTGCTCTCCTGTTCTCTTCTGACACCCGGAGTGCTGGTGCTTTCAGGTGGGCTTACCTAATGGTTGCATGCAAGAGAGGAGAAGAAATCCATCAATGTCCAACCATAATAAAAATCCATCCAATCTTGCCTCCCTTTATCAGCAGCAAAAATCAAAGCGTTGACCTTTTCTGAATGATTTCTGCCTGACTTAACACCTATCTGATCATTTACAAGACACTAATTATAGAGTTGGAACATTACCTGCAGCCCGTTTCCTGAAGTGATGAAACCGGCCGATACCTGAATGATGTGATTGCCTGACAGCACATATAAAGAGAGGCACGCTGCTGGATGCTGCTGTTCCAGGGAGTGGTTGCTTTCCTTCAGCTGAGAGAGCTTCGAGGTGCTTCTTGGAGCCAGTTTGCTAGTCCTGGCTGCAGGTTAGGCCACAAAACTGTAATGCTCTCAGATTGACTGTCAAGATGCATTTTGACCCCTTCTGTAAAGCCCTGTTTTAAATTAAACTTTGGGAGGGTTGTGGGGTTGTTTTTTTGAGAAAAGCCTTGCTTCAAAATAAAAAAATCCAAATTCTTTGTTTTGAAAACACTGAAATGTAATACTGGGCTTTTCTGGATTGTCTTCTCCTTTCCTTAGCCACGACTTCTCCCCAAATATGGCCCGAGCTTGCCGTTACACAGGCGCTGGGTTTCTCAGTTAATCCACCCCAAAATCCCTCTCTGCAGGTCCTTTCTCAGCGCACTGCTGCTCCATGCCACATGAAGTGCTCACGAGGGACCCTGCTGACAGAAGCCACCCAGATCTCCTGCCCTAACCTCTGATGGTTTGTGTTTGTAAAACTTTGGGGGTGAATGCCAGCCATCCTCATGAATGTGAGGGATTTTCCCCTTCATGCCACCCTACCGCTGCAAGGTGATGTGAGATGGTGATGGTATTTACCTTCCTCTGAAAATGTGACATATCCAGTGTTGTCTGAGGTAGTAAAGAGCAAGCCAGTTCCTATTCAAGCAAATCCCATCCCCCTGCTCTACACAGCTAGACTTTTTCCTCACCTCTTCCCAGGAGTTTCCAAACTCAGGCAGGAATCCTGTGAGGAGCAGCATCACATTCAGAAAGGCTGGTATACTGCCTGCACTCCCTCTTCCCTTTTGAGCCAAAAAGCCTTTTTTTTGGCCACCGGTAACTCAATATGATATATCCGTGCTGAAAAGCTAACAGGGAATCAAAGACATTTCAAATGGAAAGGAAGACAAACCTTCCAAGGCCAGCAGAAATAAAGGTTTTATCAAAAGGTGTAGTTCTTAAATAAATAAGAGTAAACCAGAGATATTTATTGAAGGCCCAAGGATGAGGCCATTCAGTCAGAGACAGTAGATGGCAGTAAAAGATGGGGAATAACGAAGATTAAACCTGTAATTGGGAAACAGCGGGTGGGCTCTCATTTCAGTGCAGAGACTTCACTAACCTAGTGCCACGCTCTGCTTGCAGGTGGAAAGGCATGGCTTCTTGGAGAGCCATTTTTTTCTCATGCCTTGTGCCTTTCTCCTTTGGTTCTTCGGACACGCAGGAAATGCCGATGTATCTGCACCGCAAATTTATGTTTTCACGATTTAACCCCACAAATAAGATTCCCTAAAGAAGACTTGCAAGCACAACGCCTGACTCATAGGTAGGATCACACACAAGCTGCTTAAAGTCAGGTCCCCCTCACCGAAGACCCGGTAACTGGGGGGTATGATCCAGCAGCTCACAGAGAAAGGGAAGACCCCAGCCAGCTGACGTGCAGACAGCCAGCTGAAGTAACTGAGAGCCCATTTGTCCACAGGAACGTCTGGTCAGCGTTTGGATTAGCAAATTGAATATGGCAAAGAAAAACCATCCCGGGACCTTGAGCGAGTGTAGTGGTCAAAGCCCAGACTGTGCACTTTAATACAAAGCAAAACCTCGTACAGCAGAATACTGTGTAGTCCTGCATTGTGTGAGCTGAATGAAACGCTCGGCATTGTGGTCTGCATTAGTTGTGAGGCCGCCCTGCAACAACGGAGCACTTCCCACCTGGGCATGAAGGGACATGGCTCTCATCTGTCACGCTGAGAGGGATGAAATACGGGAGCACAAGTCAGCAGAGAGTCCTGGGTCCCTGGCTTTGCATGCATTGTCACCACATTATATATATATCCTTAGGAAATGTATTAAGCTCCATCCCAAAACTAGTTTGTTCTCTTCTTCTTCTCCCCCAAATGCCCTCTGATTATCACCTGTAGTATCCCATAGGCTATGGCATATACCATAATTCTATAAACTGCAATGAACATAAACACAATTCTTATTATATAATATATAAAATACAGAATTGATATAATTAGTGCAATTAAAATACATTAAAAAGTCTAAATATAAATAATAAAACGTCCAGTTCACATTGGAAGCAGGTTGACATTTTTTCACAGGAAATGGCTCCTGACAACTGAAAAATTAACTCACAGTTCTGTAAAATCTAAAACTTTTTCAGCAGGCAAAACTTTTCAAAGAAACTTTTTCAATGAAAATAGAAGCATTAATTCCACTGAAAAGTTTTCTCAGGGGAAAGCTGCTTAATCACAAGCTCTGTGTAACACCTAGAGGAAATAGCATCCTTAGCTGAGTCACCAGCAACCACAAAGACTCCTGGATTTTATATTCTGGGCCTGTCCCTGCTGAGAGTGAGACATCCCTCATGTCACGGCCCTAGGAGGGTTTAAATTAAACCAACCTCACACACATTGTGCAAGGCTGAACTTAATTTAATGGCTTCTGCCTGATACCCTAGAGGGATACGTGTTCTCTGAAGACACTTCAGCAAGACCCTTTGGTAAGTCCCAATTTGTTTGAATTTATCCTTGAAATGTACTATTGTTCCTTTTCCTCTCCTTTTCACAACCATCACCATTTTAGAATCACAGAAAAATTTATGTGGGAAGAAGGTCATCTAGTCCTGCTCCCTGCTTAGAGCAGGGCTAACTTCAAAGTTTGACAAAGTCGCTCAGGTTTTCTTGTAATGCTGAGAAATCTAATAAAATCCTGTAACTAGGACAACCAAAAAGATCATTGAATGGCAAGGGAACTCTTTGTCACGGCATTTCTTTAAGCCAGAGGCAAAGGCATTCACTGACACACCGTTATGAACACACCGTTACGAACACACAGTTACGTGGCCCCTGTTACAGACTCTGTAAAGAACTAGTATTAACTGCACATGTGATACGTGTGACTATCGCTTTGAATCGTGCTTATATAAAACATAAGTTGCAGTGTTTAAAGCAGTAATGCATTGAGATACCCAGACAGGTATTTAATGCCAGTAGTGACTTGTCTACTGTTTAATGCCATGACACTGTTAACCAGGTTCTGTGCGCTGTCTGGTGGGGAGGTAGCTTTACCTTGCCAGGTGCTTTCTGAAGCTAACTTTGGGGATCAGCAGTCCTCTGCATGAGTGTTAAAAGTGAATACCAGATTAAGATATGAATCACGGGAAACCCTTCTGGGGTTGGGCTACAAGGTTTGCATTTGAATTGGATCTGCCTGGGGATAACTTAGCAGTGCTGGGACAAGGGGTTTGACTGAATGGTAAATCCTAGCCTCAAGGTTGTATAAGTGGCTGGACAGCTGTAGGTAATGGATATCGAAACCAGAAGGTTTCAATCTACATTTATATGTACACTGAGTAAACATACTTCTTCAATTTCTGTACACACAGAGCCGTTCAAGTCTTCTGAGCTCTGCAGGGAAAGTCGGTTCCGTGGTCCTACAAGAAGGTGGCAAGAGCCAGACGGTTCCTGATTTGGGAGGTGGAATGGGGAGGGCAAGGAGCAGAGCTGGAACAGAAAGGTGGGGGAGAGAGCCCGGCAGGGCTGTAATTCCTCATCCCGCTGTTCTCTGAGAAGGACGGCACCTGCTTCCCACTGGCACAATCCTCCGGGAAGCAGCCCCCAAGCCCTTCCCCAAGTACAGCAGCAGCAAGCCTGGTCTTCCCATGCTGCAGCAGGGGCAAGGGCCTTGGCTATTGTGGCTCCTGTGAACGCTGCAAATGTGTTGTTAGCATCTGAATACAGTAAATGCTTCATTCCCTTATTTTTACTTTAGTGCTTGTCTACTGAAAAGGATGATTTCAGAGTGGCTGGTGAGCAGCAAGGCATTGCATTCCTATGGGTGAAGGAAATCTCTACACAGGGATCCAGGACTGTCTCCCCAGCATCCAGCCTTTCCAGTACAAGATTCATGGGTGGCAAGGCTGTTCCTCCAGTGAGCTCCAGCAGGCAGGGCGAGAGCTTGTGAAATAGGATGTTGGGAGCCTTTGATGACCAGCTTTAGCCAGATGCTCCTTGGCTCTCCTTCAGAGAGCACAAATCCCAGTGACCTCTCGAAGGTTGTAGCTCCCCTCAGCGTGCAACTCTCCGTATGATTTTATTATGTCACGATATTTTCATCACTTTTAGGCTTTCACTTAGAAAAAGTGTTATCTAGAAAAAGTGGTTTTTAAATGTTCTCTTTGAAAAGAAGACCAGGGATCCCATGACGAACCATATTGTTGATCCCTGAAGAAAGCAGCATGGATGGGCTCAGCTGCTTGAAGAGAGGCATGTACTTTCATCTGGGATGACCTACTATTTCTGACACAACTCCAAGGGATTGGCAGACATTACACAGGATCTACAGAAGACCTTCTCCCTTCTTGGGAGCACCTGGAGGCTAGAAGGAAGACCTAGGTGATATAAGATGGCTCTAGATGTTCATGTTTAGGCATCTCACCAGTAAACTGTCTGTACCAAATGGCTTTTCCATTCCGTCAGGAGAAAGCCTTCAGGAATCAGTTAGCTTATTTCAGAAATGAACAATTTGGCAGTAATTCAGTCCCCAGAAGGCTTTGTGCCAGGCTCTATTGCTGCTTGTAGCCTCTGTCTGGCTTCACCCAGGCAGTACATTGCAGTCAGCCACCCAACCATTGCGCTGTCTCTCTGGCTGCCACGGAGCAGTGAAGTTCAGATGGCCACCTGGAAGACTGAGACCTGGGCTGTGAGCCTCGGTGTTTATTGCTTCACACTGGAGATATCTCTAGGAACACCGCTAGCTGCTCCAGGCTGACCCTTTGCTGCAGCCATGACCCAGACCCTTGCACCTGAGCTGAAGCAGGTGAGATCTCAGTGAGGCAAGCAGGTAGGAGCTAGAGGGAAAATGAAAGGGCTGGAAACAGGGAAGGGGAAGGGGAGAGTAGGAATGGCAGAAGAACTTTCTTCCCTGTGAGTGCCATGCAATGATCTGTTTGTTAACTACCACACCCTGCTATGTCCTACAGCTATTTTTATCTGATGACACTTCTGTGCTGACTCATCCCAGTGCTCAGCTTCTGACACACCAGGCAAAATATCCACCCATACTCCTGCTTTATCTTCAAACCCACTCTTCTCCTGCCTATAACGCAACAGTGCTTTAAAGCATGAAAGGAGCATAACAAGCTTTCTATTTAAGAAGACCCAAAGACATGCATGTACCCTGTCATCACAACACAGTGGTATTATCCGCCAGCTCCTTAGATAATTAGGACATGCTCAAATTTTCTTAAAATTACAGTCAATGTGAACGATGTTGTTGTTATGTGGAAGAGCTGGCCTTCTGTGGCACAACCAATATGGCCTTAAACCAGAGCACAGCAACTACAGGTCACAGCAGTAAATTCAGGTTGGTGTACTGAAAGTCTGCTCTGGCTGCACCTTAGTGTTCGGGACAGCAATTGGGCTCAGAAAAAACCAGAAAATACCTCACAGAGCCTGAAAGTGATTTGGCAAAATTATCTCACATTCAGTAAAATCATACTCAGACTGTCTTCCCTCTACCAGATCTGTCAATGCAGAGTTGGTCCTCCTGGGCCTGCTTCACTCACATTTTAAAAGGCCACCAACAGTGGTGGGCTTCCTACCACAGTTCAGACACTGCAAATTGCCCAGCCTGATGTTCCTCAGTGTCAGAACTGATCGGCGTTGGTTAAATTATATTCCCTGAGATATCATTTTGCTTGTTAGTTATGTTTGGTTTCTTTGGATGACATCATCCTTTCTATCACCAAAGAAACTGCTACAGAATTGCTTCTACTGATAAATCCTTTTGATTCTGATTTCTTTCTATCAATGTTACCTGCTGGTACCTGCTATCACTGTTATATAGCTTGTTTTATGTGGTTGCCAGAAATATTCTCTTCCTGCAACTACGGCCTCCAGGTATAGACAGGGAATAATTGACTAGTTTACTCCCTGGTCACCTTCTGTGTGATAGACCATCCTCTTCAGTGGTCCCTGAACACCCCAGCCAAGAGGGATCCTCTGCACACACCCCTTCCTATCTTTGCCTTTCACTAAATCCCATCTCATACACTCTCTAGCAGCTGCAATCTCTCTGTGCTGAGCCATACTTTGACTAACTTTCTGGTTTGGTGGTACTTTTATGCTAGGATTTTGGATGACATGAGGTTTTTTCCCTCTCAGGTAAAGGAAGAAACAAGCAAAAGCAGTTAGATCCTTCTGCAACAGGCAGGTGCCAGTAAGAGGTGAAATGAAGTTGGGAGTCTGGGATGTGTTAAGTGGTGCATCCAGCAGAAAAGGAATGACTTCTATCTCTTGTTATCCTGCTGATCCACTTTCCTAGCTACCAAACCTTCCACATCCTAGATTAAACCTTCTCAACTGCTCAGACCCTACAGCCTAGTCCATCCAAGCCTCTGGACTTGGATGAGTCCTGTGAGTCTCAGGAAAATTTTCCTTACATATATCCTTCAGCCTCAGTTCATAAATTCTCTGCCTGGGAATACTTCAGAGACAATCCAGTGAGATTAGTACTTGATTCCTGTACGGCTTGAGAGCAACCTAATAAATTTAATTATGGGCTCAGTAAAACCCTACTCCCAGGTGTGTCATCACTTTTTCCCATGACTCATGTTTGTTGTGTTTAGAGGTCATCCCTGTCGACACCACTGCGCCAGCTGAAGAATCAAGTGTAATACGTAAGTCTTTTTTGCTTCCATTTTTCTCCCCTAATCTATTATTGCTCAGCCTCTTTCTTTTGTCTTCACTGACTCCCACTTCTTAGAACCCATGAGAAACATAGATACTAGAGTCAGGATCAGTCAAACATACTGCTTACCATCCTTTTCACTTCACATGCTGCAGTCCTGACATACTAAAGTGCCACTGGCTTAAGCAGGATCAGACCTACCTTGTAAAATGGTGCTTCTCAGACAGAAGACTGCCAAGTATCAATTCCACCTGGTGGTCCAAATTAGAGTCATGAATTGAAATGAGAAGGGTTGATCTTATGAGAAGGTCACATTAGAAGTCACCTTTTGGTTTTAACATTTTTTTCCCCGGAAAAGAAGAGACTCAGTGGATGCAGCCATACCTCTTATCACTGAGAAGCCATCCAGACATTTCACTGTTGAGGCCAGCTAGAAATAGTCTACTTAAAACTCCAAATAATCAGACATGTTTTCTGCATCACATGTGCTTTCTTTCCTGAGATAACAACAGCATAAAAGAATGGATGCAAAACCACCCAGCAAGCATCTGTTTCCCTTTGTTTACCCAGCTGTTTCCCTTCATTTACCCTTATTTGGAAAGCTCTGAAATTATGATCTTTGGGGAAGCAGAAATATGAATTACTGGTTAAAGGGGTTCAGTCCAGGTCACCAGCATTTCATGATGTTCTTCACCCTGTGATCACTTTAACAACAGGCTGCAAGAGCAAAGCCTGTGTTTTGCCCTTCTTTATGGCCCCACAGACAGGTCTCCCAAACGAATCCCTCCAGGCGACAAAAGCATACGTGGCATCTGAAAGGCTTCCCACCTCAGGAGGCTGTCTTCAACACTGGGGCCATCCAGCACCCACCTTTCCATCCCTGCTTCTTCCATAGTCCTCCTCCTTCCTCTCTTCAGTGTTCAACCATGTCCAGTGGAGATGATGGAGACTGAGATGGAGACCACAAGTGCCGTGCAAATGCCTGCTACGCGGTGTGTGAAACCTTACTTTCAATGCATAGTTGCACAGTCCAGAAGGAGCTACATGAAAATGCTCTGGAGATCAGTTTGTCCTCTTGAGCTTCATGGGGGATTAATAAGATGCTCATTTAAAAAAAAGCTGTAGATAAAAAAAACAGCAAACAACCAAACTGTTAAAAGCTCTGTATTTAAAGAACATTCTCCAAGTTGTGTGTTTACATGATGTTGTGAGTGAACTTACACAATGCTGGCAACAAGGTGCCAGCTTTACAATTCCTAGAAACTCTCTTTTGCCCCAAATCATTATAGAACCATTTGCTACTCAGCCAATTCTCCCAGGGGCTGAGGGGAATTTGACCTATTTTTTCATTACTCTTTTTTTTTTTTGACATGCAAAGGTACAGCATATGGTGGTTTTCTTCTGTAATTTAGATACCTATTTAATGAAGAATAAAGTGAGGCTTACTGCTTCACAGCCAAAGGAATGCCAGACAGGAATTTAAAACAAAGAGCTGGAAACTTTCTAAATTTATTTAAAAAAAACCAACCAAACAAACCAAAACTGCTCTGTATTAACAAGCATTTAGTGGTCTTACAGCCCAAATGCATCTTTATTTACCTTCTCAGCTCACATTAGCAATGAGGAAAAGGGTTTGCCATACCTAAAACCTCTCTTTTTCAGGATATGGTTTCAAACATTCATCTGGACAAGAGACAAGGAGAATAGCTAAGAGAAGTCTCTGAAAAACACTTTCACTTCTCTCCTTGCACTGAAACCAGTGCCTTCAGTTTCTTTGCAACTACAGTCAGGAGCCTCAGTGTACAGAGGTTTCAGCCAGTGGAGGGCAGCAGCTGCCGTGCCTTAACCCAGCAATAGTTCCTTGAAAATTGGCTGAAAAGATCTTTAGAATTTGCAGTTCAGCCTCAGGACACTGAGGAATAGATTAGTGCAGTGAATTATTATTTCAAAATCCGTTTATGTTTCTGATTTATTAACAAAGATGATAGTAACAGATTTCAAGTAAAGAGAAGGATCAACCTAACAAAAATAGTAATAAAGACAGGAACCCGAGACCCAAAAAAGTTTTGGCATAGGACAGAAAGTGAGATTTGAGATTACAAAACCAAACGTCAATAATGCCATCAGCCTTGGGAGAACAGATCCAAGTTTGCATCAGTGAAAAAAACATACACATTCTGAGCAGTCTTTGATATAGCTGCAGTAAAATGCGATTCTTCAAGTACTCCTACGGCAAGTGGGTAAAACTCCCATGTCAGGTGTGGAACACAAAGCTGAGACGGACATTTCAGACACCCTAATGGCTGCTTCTTGCAATGCATCATGGAAACCACAAGATGGAAAAAACCTGCAATTTTGAGAAATGATCAGGACATGGTTCAAACAAAGTATCACTACTGAAATGCTGCTCTGGAATAATGACCATAGTGTACTAAAATTCAGCATCCCTCCAAAATCCACTACATTGGTGTTAACTTTCAGGAAGAACTGTATAGAGGAGGTACAATGAAATTAATACCACCAACTAAAATGATTAAATGCCTCAAAAGCTGCATGGACATTGTTAAAAAGCAATCAGGGCAAGGCTTAAGGAAAATATTTCAAAAAGACTCCCCTAATTTTTTCCTTCCTAAACTATGGAAGGCCAAGCACCCCAGTAAAGTAGAAATAAGTAATAAGCAATAATAATAATTATAGTAATAAGCAATCCTGCAAAATATTTAAAACTTGCTCAAGCAAACAAAGTAAAAAAGAACGTATACATTGGCAAATAGGTTACAAAACCACAATTAAAATCTGGAGGAAAAAAAATTCAGGAAAACCTGCCCTGTGGCATAGAAATTACTTGATTTTTTTTCAAGCTTAAGAGTCAGGAATCCTACCTAAGGGTCTGTAGGGCCAATTGATTACACTTTTCTAAAGAAAACATTCAAAAAAAGACAAAAGTGTGGCAAAAAAAGCGCAAAGAAACTCTCGGCCTGTATCATGGAGAAGAGTAAGGAGGTTCCTACAACAGAACTTTTCTTACTGAGGGATGCAACAGAAGACCTGTCTCACACTGAGGTATTAGTTGATGAGATTTTAATATGATGTAAGAGAAAGAGCAAACATGGCTTTTAACAAGGTCAATCATGACTCGTCAATGTGCTGGAACTCTGTATATAGGCAAGGGTGATCTGATTTACATAATAGTTTTGGGTGTTTTTAAATGTTTACAAGGAAATCCCTTGGAGTGTCTCAAAGAAAAGAAAAATGTCATAAAAAAGGTAATTTTCTGTGTTATTGTCTAGTTAAGAATAAGAAATAAGGAGGAGAAATAAATTGTTCACCTTCACAAAGGATGAAGGTCGCTATGTATGTCCTAAAAGGAACTTTGCTATAGTCTGTTGGGGTTTAGGTACTTGTGAATGATCTTGAAAAATGGGTACAGGGGAGGATGCAAACTCTACTGATACTGAATTGCTTAGGACCATAAAAACAAAAGCAGACTGTGAAGAGTTGAGAAATACTAAGTAACTAGACAGTAAACCAGCAGATACTCCTTTATTCTTTATTGAAAAATGCAGAGATGCACATCAAGAAAAACAATCATACACATACAGACTGATCAGCTCTGAACTAGAAGTGGCCAGGTAGAAAAAAAAAAAAAGATACTGGTCTAAACACACTTGTCTTATAGGACAGTATAGGACATTTCTGGTTAGCAATTCTACAGGTGGCAGGGCCAAAATAAACAAGAGCAGGAACTTTTCCAGTGTTGTTAAATTGTCAAACGTGGTTACAGGATGTTGTACAACCACCAAACTTATATTTACACAAGAGAATTAGATAAACTCCTGAAATTCTTTGGAGGATTAATAGACAACAATATGCAAATCTTGATTCAGAAAGTCTCTGTAATAGATTGTTGAGAGCTGGGAGTTAGGACCAGAGGTAGTATCAGCACATAATTGCCCTGTGCTTATTTTCTTCTTTTCATATCTGCTTTTGGCCACTAAGTGAGAGAGCGTACCATCAGGGTAGGTAGATCTACTATCTGCCCTCGTCCACAGCCTGCTGTATAGCAAAAGTACATTACCACTGATCGATACAGACCAGTTTTGTGACAATGCAGCCCTAAATGAGGAATGTCATCACCAGTGCAGACCAGAAAAGACCCGCATGCAAAACAGACTTTTTCTAACATTTAATTAAAGCCTACCCAAGCTAATGACAGTGAATTTGTGAAGTAATTTGCCACTCGTTTTACAGAGAGTCAGTGAGACTCGGATCATGTGAAGGCCTGAGTTTTAGAAATGCTTACATCCCAGATTCAGGAGGCTTTTTTTTGTGATTTGCACATTTCAAAATAAAGCCAACAGATCTGTCACAGAAGCCGTAACAGCCTTTACTCACAGCCACCAGACCACCGCACCGTGTAGCAGCATATTGGCATCTTAAAAGATTTTACTATGTTCTTCCATAGTCTATCTGCCTACCCATTCCTCTTCTGTTGCTATTCCTTACGGCTCAAAACACCTGCTTTTGCAGCCTACAGCCCTAAACACTTTCTCTTGTGCGTAATCTCTTTTGGTCCTTTTTGCTACCTAGAACCACAATTCTGTTCCTCCTCACATAGCTTCCAGCCCGGGATAGCAACTTGGAATTGGTACCAAAGAAAAGTAAGCCATACTAGAAAACCAAGTCAGGTGGGGCACTGAAGAAGACAGGTCAGGCAATGCTCTTCAGGGTCCCAACACATGTAATCTGTGCCTAGGGGAGCTGAAGTGATCACTGTTTTGGTGGCGTACAAGAAGTCTGTTGTGCTGCATCAACCACAGCTGTAGCTTTCCATCCCCGTTCATCTTTGACTTGCCAAGCCGGCCAGGAAAAGAATAATGAGATAGACTAAAGAATGAAGTGATTTTCTGAAGGCTTTCCATAGAGCTTTCAAAAGTGATTTTTGGTTTGGTTTTGCTCATTTATTTTATTTCAAATTTGAGGCTTTGCGTGGTCCATTTTGTTGCTCTTCAAGAATCAGCAGAAATATTTCCAGCCCACAACACATTGTTATCACACCTAGTAAAGGTATGGACAGAGCATCTTTTCCTGCTTGCAGGGAACTTGACCTCTAAGCCCACTTGAGCAGCCAGGGTTCTCTACCTCTTGGTCCTCTTACTAAAGAATAAAATTAAGGCACTACAGCAGGGCAGGGCAAACATTGATGCTGGTTTATTGCAATCCAGATTCTAACAAAATTAAAACACAAAGAGGATTCAAAGTAAATTTTACGAAAGGATTCCTAATCTACAAAACAAATTTAATAAATTTTGGAATCAAATATTCCTGTGATGGAGCTGAAATCACCAGCTGATGACCAAGTTTCTTCACTCTGCACATCTCTTTCTATAAGGGAAGGGAAGAAAAGAGTTAGATATCAAATCATGGGGTCCTGAGGTAGCTCTCAACTGTCCCAGCATGATGCAACACTAAGGGACTGATCCATCTGCTGGGAGACACTATGGAAAACTGGTAATCCCCTTTGCCTATCTCATAACAAAGGTTCTTTAAAAAAATGTGCGGATAAAATGCATAGTTATCTGCGTTTGGCTGCTTACAAAAAGTGTTCACTTACAAAGCTGATTTTTTCCTCCAGCATCTTCCTCGCCATGGATGGATCCCTCTGTAACACAACATCAGAAGGGTCACACTGCTGGACTTTACCCCCTTACACACACCCAGTGAAGACAACGATACAGCCCCATGCCTTGATCTGCCAAGCAGGACACAGTGATGCCCCGTTGGCACAGATGAGGGTAGTCACCAGAGAACACCGAAGGGGAAGCATAAAAATAGGATGCTCTGGAAGAGCCCAGGCTGCCTTTTCAACTAAAAGGGTTTATTACCTGAAAAAAAGAGCCAAGCAATCGGCAATCCTAAGTAATTTTAATCTACCCTAAGACACCTTATGCTTTTGTTTCCATCAAAACAAATCACCTTCAGAAGCAGACATAACCCTACATTTTAAAATGAAGATTTAGATCCAGTTCCAGATCTAGACATGTCCGATCAGATGTGGCAGACTGAGCCCAGTCATTAGTGAGCCAGGACTCAGATATGAACTCAATGTAACAACTTCTGCCCTTCCTCATACACACACAACTTCATGAACTTCTAGTGGTGGGAGAAAGTTGCTTTTTTCTTTTTTTTTTTTTTGATTAGGCAACAGAGCACTGTGTCTAGAGCATGAAGATCTGGGATCTCCAAATTGATTGAGACCCTGAAGAACACAGATGAGGTAATATCTATAAAAAGAAGAGCAGGATTTTCACTGTAGAGGAGCAGAAAAGCAAAAAAAAAAAAAAAAAAAAAGAAGAAATGAAACTCATGTGGATCCCCAATCACAGATCCTTCAGTCAAACTGATGCTGTGCTCTACTGCTGGCATAAGGAAAAGATGTTAAAGAACAAAAGACAAGCAAAAAACCCAAAACCAGTAAAGCCAGTTCTTTATAACAAATCACTCTACAATTCAGGTGGTCGTTCTGCTTCCAAACTGGATAAAAGGTACTCAGAAGAAAGCGATTCAGAAGGCAGGCAGCAGCACTGGTAACTGGCATACTGGATGGACCACTTGGCACTGGCATACAGCACCTGATGCCTCTTCAGTTATGTTGTGTTTGCAGGGAAGAAGGAAGATGCAGCTATGATGGCCTATAATGGTAAAATCAGGAACGCTGGGATTGCTGTGCATTGGCCGCATCCCTTGCAATGTACATCGCTTCTCTGGAGATAACCCACATCTTAATTGTTGATGCTTTATGGATGGTTTCCCTTGTCCTGAATTCAGATCAGAGTCCTAGCACAGCCAGGAGGTGTCCAGATGTGATATTAAGACAACTGCCTATTATTTATTTTACCAGAATATCTGGGTACACTCATTATGAACCATGGCACTGTTTTATTAGGCATTATTCTTTAATAGCCCAGGAAAAATACCTATCTTTGCCATGTTTTCCTCAGACAAGAGTTACAGGCCTCACGCATATCTTTATCAAGTTATTGAGGCAAAACCTACTGCCTGATGCTCCCTCAGTATAAAGAAATTTCTGCGGATTTAAAAAAGTCCCCACAATCACAAGCCTCCTCTCCAGCATTTTCATGCTTATAGTTCTTTAGAATGTGCCTGAAAAAATAAATTTTTCACACAGTGTAATAAAAACAGAAACGTCACCATTTATAAGCTAAATTAAAATAAAGAGGAAACCTCTCACATGTTGTCTTCTGCTCATATTGCTCAGGGGAGATGATGCTGGGCTCACCTACAGAAAAAGAAAAATCAGTACTCTATGGAAATGTACATTTCACATCCATTTCAGCAAAACTCTTTGTCAGTTGCCACCGTGGGGTACTGTAGGGCTGGTTGCACGAAGCAGAGGAAGCAGAAGTAGCAAGCTAGCTGAATTTCCTGCACCCCCTCCCAGCGGTATCAGTAACTGGTAACAGAGGATTTCATGCAAAGTTGGGTGTTTATCACATATGTAAAATGGACTGTGCTATTTTTGCCTTCTTAAAATAAGCACCCACAGATACTTTTCCCCTGCGTTTATTTTTTATATATATAACTTGTATCTGCTGCAGGCTTGAAGAATTTACGACAAGAATAAAAATTAGTAAAATACTGGCAATACAACAGACAAAAATGAAAAATGTGCCAAATGAGAAGGATATTTGGATACTGTTAAACAGGGGTTTGGAGTTCTGCTTGCATTTATTTCATTTCCATAGTATATTTACAGCTGGAGAAAGGAAATGGATAAAAACTTTGCTATTTCTCCTGTTTTCAGCATAATATAGCATACTAAAAATGACTACCTCATCTCTGACACCTCCAAGAAATTTTCTAACTAAATTAGGAGACCAGATGTGAAATTTTTTATATTTTTAGAATGATTAAGAAGGCCAGAAGCAATAAAAACCCTCAGCCCTTCTGCCTCTCATTATACTTCACAAAGGAATAGGCTAAGAAGCCAATAT
This sequence comes from Astur gentilis, assembly GCF_929443795.1. Taxonomy (NCBI): domain Eukaryota; kingdom Metazoa; phylum Chordata; class Aves; order Accipitriformes; family Accipitridae; genus Astur; species Astur gentilis. The sequence goes on along the minus strand of NC_064897.1, from coordinate 7,601,074 downwards.
CAAGGCAATGACCATAAAATTTTCCTTCGTCTCTCCACAGGCGATCACACACTGTAGGAATCCAAGACATGTGTGAGCAAGGGTAACCGTGAGGCTGGTGGCTAAAGACATTTGCAGGCAGAAGGGCAAAAGAAATGGAGCTCCCTGGACATACCAGTCATATAGTTGTCTTCCTCTGTGGGAGAGTCATATTCAACTATTTAAAAAATAAAAAATAATTAAAAAATTTCGCATATTTTAAAAGGCAAAGTTTTCTGAAGGCTTTAGAAGAAACCCCATCAGAAATGCACCGAGGTTCAAGTTTCATTCTGTGGAAGAACCACTCAAGCCAGATGAAGAAGAGACAGAGGAAGACAACAGGATCCTGATCCACCCACCTCTTCTCCCCCTCACCTCAACCTCTCTTGAAATCCATAATACCAAGAGTATTGAATATTTTACTTGCTACTGAGCAGATTGAAAAGTAATATTGCTGGCAGGAGCTAAACCCCTTAGATTTCTCGACACGTTTGGCCCAGTGCACAAATGTTGCGTGACAAGACAGGGAAGCTGTGCTCCAGCCAGTCTCCTCCAGGCACACAACCCACCAGAAGGCACTCGCTTCACACAGCACATAAAAGAAGGTGTGAGCATACTGACCAACTGTGAATGTTTTGGGTTTCCCCTGGATTTGGGGATCCAGGACATGAAAGAAGTTTTGGGTTTGTGCTACCCAAGGACAACTGCAAGAGCAATGGCAGGAGAGCCATAGTCAAGGGCCAGATAAGAAAGGCCTGTGCAGACTGCATGAAAACACAGATAAACTTGACTTCTATAAAGTGGTAGAGCAACCACTGAAGCATCAAGGCCATGGGAAAGCTGAATTCAGAGCTATTTTTGTTGGCACGGCAATTTGCGAAGTTTAATATTACGTCTGACCTATTTCATGTGGAATATTGTGTCTTCTTGGCATGATTTTTTAATCATATATTGAAAAGAAAGAAGATAACCAGTGGCCAAGGATGCCACAGGAAGGGCACTGCAGGCACTGAGGGAGGTGTGGAGGGAGGACACAGCTGGTACAGCAGAGGTAGTGTAGGTCATAATAGCATACGTCCATATGTTCTGTATGGTATGTCTAAATATTTCGATGGTTTTAATATTTTGTTCCAGCCATGGAAACTGGTTTGCTGCTAGGTGACTGTAAAAGTGAGATTTGGTAAATAATTATTAGAAATCTTATACTAACACTATGATTGCAACAATAGACAAAAGTATAGCCAAGCAATTAACTAGCAGAGGTAGTTACTCATAAGTTTTGCAGTTCTTTGCTCTTATGACTAGATTTTCCTGTACACTAGATGAGAACAATGTTGAAACTGACCACATGTGATTGAAATTGCGTTAAGCTTCAAGATCAAAGAACAAGGACAAGAACAAGGACTTCAAGGACAGCCAACAGAATCTCAAAGGGGTCGGTGGTCATCAAAGCAGCCCTTTGACTCAAATGGACCCTTCATCGTGCATGATCGGATGTAGGCAGTACTATGACAATCAGTTACAATAATTTGTATCTATATGTATACTAATCTGATTAATATGTAATTGTTGCTCCATATAACCTGTTTGTGCTGAAGCTGTGGCATGCACGCTAGGTGGAATTATCCCCCATGCATCCAGCGCTGCAATAAAGAATGCCTGCTTTCTGAAACTCCAAAATGAGTCTTAGAGAGTTTCTTCAACTGGCTTTTCGGTATCAGTCAAGACTGGAGGGACACTGGCAGTATTATTAAAGGAATAAGATTTAATAGGAATAAGGCCTTCAAAATTAAGCTCTGAAGAGCATTAAGCAGTGACTTGGGTTGAAGTTGTCTTTCCCACAGTTTTCTGATATGAAAACACGGCTTGGGCTCCCAAAGCAAAATCAACACACCTTTAACAGTCTGGGTCTTTGTTTGTGGCCCCTGCAACCTCCAGTGCAATGGGAGCTAGAACCTTTCACACAGGAATCACAAGGATATATATCACAGTAACAAGAGTTAGGTAATTTAAAAGTAGCAAGACTAACTTACTGTATTCACTCCTCCTGCCTCTGCTTTCACTGGTGGTCACTTCATCTGCAGCAATGAATACAACAGAGTATATTTAGGCCAGTCATGCTCTACTAGATGCTCTTCAACACCTGAAAATCCTTAGGTACATGTGGCCAGCTGCTGTGGCTATGTGCCAAAGGAATAAGGTCAAAACATCTGGGAAAATATGACATCTAAGAGATGCTCTGCTGCATCACTGGTATTGCAGCAGCAATGCCAGTTTGTGCAAGCTGTTACCTCTGAAATAAGCTTTGGCTCCTTCTTGTTCTTTACCAGAAAATACTCAGCTTTTGGTTGTGATGACTGAATTATCTGAGACACTATGCTGTGAGCCTAGGCCAGAGAAGGGATCCAAATGGGGGAAAAAAAGCAAAAAGGAAAGCTGAGGTTGCAGCTGATGCCCCAATAATTGAACAAAAGCTTTAAATAATCAGTCACAGACCGTGATTAACAGGTAGCCCCTTTCTGAAAATAGAAGGGTCTTGTGCAGCACACCAAAAGACAAAATAAAACACAAAAGAAATAATTAAGTTGCAGGATATTCACTGAGCTTATCTCCATTTGGTTCAAAGGTGCATTCAGCTAGACAAAGAGAAAGCATTACAAATACACATTGCCAGGAATAACTGTTGATTACTGCTATTCTTTTACAAAGGATACCTTTTTCTTAAAAATGCTTTAAAACCATCTAGTAAGGAGGCATTTCAGTGTAACACACTGTCTCAGACTAACCTGCAATCACACCAAAAGCCAGATGGCAACAACTGCTGCAGGGTGGAACTAAAGTTTGTCAGCACAGCAATGCAAAGTATTAAAAAAACCCCTAAAACTGCCCTGAGACATACGGAAATGTATAAATAAAGCTGTGGGGGGAGCCCTGGGCTAAGCTAGCAGGGGCGCTTCAGGGCAGGAGTGCAAAGCCCTGGAAGAGCTATGTGGAAACAAAAATTAAAATAGAAATTATAACTTATTTTAGGATCACTGGACTTGATGATGCACATATTCTCCACTCTTTAATACCACACTTTAAAACTGAACTGATACACTGTAAAGTCATTTTAATTTAGTCCTTAGACCATTGGCAAACAGAAGAATAGGCTTACACTTTTTGAAAAAAATTCAGTTTGTTTGGCTTCTCGAAATTGGTCAGGTAGAGATAACAGATATCAAGATTAAGAAAGGTTTTGAAAAAAAGGATGATGCTAATTCACCTGTTGCCTGCCCTGCAGTCTTCGTTGTGAAAGGCAATATTTAGGAAAGCTAATTAAAGGAGACAAATTAGTTACCTTCCTTCTAGACCTGTGCACTTACCAGTGTTAGTCAAAGAGCAAAGTATGAAAGAAAGAGACCCAGACTTCACAAAAAGACCTCTCCCTATTGTTCTAAAGATTATTTTTAAAGGCTTGCAAATATTTTTTTATGTTTCCTTATACTTTACTTTTTCCTGACAGTTTCTCTAGTGTTGTCATTGACAATAAAGGTAATAGATACACAGCTACAGGAAGCCTCTTTTTCTTTTCCTGTGTAGATTTAGAGAAAGTCTTTGATAAAAATTGTCATTTCAGAAAAAAAGCACAATGTCCAGGTGGACAGCCGAACCATAACAATGTCATCTCTATAATATCAAATTTCCTGACAGTACGGAAAATGCGAAGTACAGTTAGATCAAACCAAAGGAACAAGTAATATAATTACCTATAGCAAACCACCAGAGGGTAATGGAAAACTTTCTTGGAAAAAAAGAAGTAGAAGCAGCATTACCAGAGAAATGCATATTGCTATTAATTAATATGATATAGGTTAGGAATTGAACTACTGCATTTTTTAAAGAAGAATTAGGACAGCTCAGATATGGACTCATTCCTTTTTTTCTGTACTTCTTCTACAGAAGAGCTGAAATGCTCGATAAACAAAACTAGCTTTCATCAAAAATCTGTAATACATGTTGGGAAAACAGAAAAAAAAGTCTTTTATTCAAAAATTCACTCTTTTTTTTTTTTTTTTTTTTGATAGTGGAAATTCATTATTCCTAATGGCAAGATTTTAACGTCCTTTTTCCAAAAAGGGGAAGGAGAAGATCCATCATTTCATAGCTGTGCTTTTCCTTTAATATCACTAACACTGGGATATTTTAGAGGCATTAGCACACTTTGTGGCATCCCATGTTTCTAGGAATTTAAATGATGTTCTAATTTAGGTGGAAACTCACCAAATAGCTTTGTTTTTCCTTCCTTAGTAAAAGATTGGGTGAAACCTGGTGAAACAAAGAAAGAGCAAGACTCAGAACCAGTTGGAAACATTTTAGAAGAAAAATTACTGAATTTATCTTAATTACATTTGTGAGACGTTTCATACTCTCCTCATGTGGCTAGTACTAGATGAGATGAAATGAACAAAGGGAAATTTTGCCTATGAACATATTTCTAAAGAGTTAGTATCTAGTGAAAACATTTCTCCGGGGAGTGGTGTGATTTACATTACTTGAGTCTCTTGATCTAGACTAAGTGGCAGTATACTGTCTGAATGACTATATGAATCAATTCTGCAAAGACCATAGCAGGATCAAACCATGCACAATCAAATCTCTTACATATCCAATTTCCAAAAATGGTTGTTGGCTTCAAACACTCTTTCTGAGGCTCAGACTGAGATAACTAGAACAGGAGACCACTTTTCCCTTGCCACAATTGCGTACAGACTGTAATGTAGTTGGAATATATCTACAGGTAAAATTCTATACATTAAAAAATTAAAACTATATTTTATGATTTTATATGTGACTACATGCCATTATTTTCATTATCCTGAGCAAGCTGCTTCCTTCTCTGCAGTCAGAGTTTTATCTGCTGACTTCAGTAATTAATACTTATCTGTTTCAACTCCTATGGGCTTTACAGAGCAGATGGCCATTGGTTAGAGGCCTGATGTAGAATTTGGGAGAACTAAGTTCCAGTGCCTGTTTTGTTACTGAATTCCTGTCTGATTTTTAGCAGGATATACAGCCTTTGTGAGTCTCAGTACCCATCTGCAAAATCAGTGTTTGCAGTATTTTGTTTAAATACATTAAAAATTGTGTGGCAGTGATGGAGGGCATGAGAGTATCCTGAATTAAAAGCGAGGAGGGCTCAGAGAGGGAGCTGCATCCCATTTTTCAAAGAATATTTTTCCCCTGTTAAGGATCAGTTCTGAAGTTTCTGTCAATAATTTCCATTCTAACTCATTGAAATATATGCCCTAGGGGCTGACGTATTCTACAAAGCATTCTAGTTATCAGGTTTCCCCATCTTTAGGGTTGATTTTCATAGTAGGAAGTTTACACTGCTTAAAATGTTATTTAAGCCAGCATGCAATGCCGCATGTAAACCACCCCTCTGCATAGCTCCCTAGGGAGCTCCTGGTCTGGGTGTCCATTCCTTCTTTAGTTGGTTACGGGGAAAAGAAACTCACCATTAGCTTCTGTGGTTGTGTCCTCCAGGTAGGAAGCTGTGAAATCTGAGGACCATAATTATAAGAAAAAATTAGTTCTAACAATGTCCTGTATACTCAGAGGACATGAAGTACTTTCTGGAAGTGTTAATCTCTGCAGCACATAGCATGTATCCGAGTAACCCAGCATTCTCCATTGTCTTGAAAGACCTTCAGCTGTGGGTCTCTAAGAGCTATTTTGGTTTCCAGAGGTCGCAGGCATACACAGTAATGAGACCAGCTGAATTTTCTATCATTGCTTCCCAACAGCATCTTAGGTCTCTGTACTGCACTTGTCTTATAGAATCATAGAATGGTTTGGGTTGGAAAGGACTTTTAAAGGTCATCTAGTCCAAAGCCATTGTGATAAGCAGGGACATCTTCAACTAGATCAGGTTGCTCAGAGCCCCGTCCAGCCTAAGGTTGCTCAGAGCTGCTTTCAGCACCTGGTGCATGTGCTAGAAAAAGCTTCCGTTGCAGATTTCATCTTAGAAAGAAAACAGGATTGAGCTATTGCAACACTTACCTCAACTGAGGGGGAACCGGACCACAGCAGGCAACAACCTGCAAGCAAACCCATGAAGATGGGGACGCCAGGGAAGAGCCCCTAGTACAAACATGGCGTAAGGCTGTGAGACACATCCACCGCCCCTGCCCCCCAATATGGTTGCCTGGAGAAAGCTGCTCTACCCAAAAAAAGCCCATCATACCTGCTGGACTGTACGCCCCTGCCTCGCTGCCTGCACACACACCGGCGAGGCTGCCAGGCACACACCAGCCTGCATCTACCCAAATGGCGGCCTGCCCCTTAGGCACCCTGACCGAGGTCCCACAGAGAGGTCCCGCCACCTCAGCCCACCCCTGTGGCGATGGTCCCCGCTTACCTGGTGCTGTGGTGGGGAAGGCCAGCAGCGGGGCCAGCCAGGCCAGGAGGAGCAGGGCTTCCCTCAGCATGGTGCGCGGCCTGCCCACTGTGGAAGCGCGGCCCCGCCGCTACTTGAGGAGCGGCCGAGGGGGCGAGGCGGGGGGTGGGGGGGGGGGACGGGCGACAGGCTGAGGCCACCCAGAAACACATTCCCGCATTTTTACGGGCAGTGGAAATTCCCCTCTTTCGCCCTTCGCTGCCTTGCAGAAGCGTAGCCTAGGGGCAGCTCTCCGGGGTGGGTGGCCGGGTCCTTCTGAAATGGGGGAAGGCACCCACCCGGCTGGTGCGGTTCAAGGGAGCTGCTCTCAACTTAGTCTCGGCTTTGGTATTTCCAGCTTCTGCGCCAGGCCAGTGTCCCTGAAGGCAGGGATAGGGGTTCAAGGGGATTGCTCATGGATATTCTATGATTCCATGACTGTTTTCCCAAACCGTGCACATCTCGGAAGACATCTGCTGTAGCATGAGTAGACCCCCTGTTAAACATCCATGAATCCACACAGGTGAGCGCCTTCAGAGAGCCCTCTTCTAATTCTCCTCAGCAGGAAGGAGTTGTCACTCTGCCTTGGGAAAAGCAACTGCTAGAAATCAAGTGAATCACCTTAACAGCATATCATGCTTTTAAATATGGCTGGCTTTGCCTGCCTGAGACACTAAGGGTGATTAAAATATCTTAATTCAGGGCTAGATTTTCTTTAGAAGACACCTTTTCCTGGTCTAGACAGGGTGAGGTGATAGTTGTGTGGTCATTAATACCAGACCTGGGCCCTGGAGGGTTAAGGAGCAGTACAGAGTTGCACACAAGGTTATATTTCTGATGCATCAGTCTGGGACAGCATTTAAGCGGGTGCTTTTTTCCAACTATGAAAGGTCAGATAATGACTGATCTGGCATCAAGTCTAGCGGTACAAAGTTGAGCCTTCGATATTTGTAAGAGGTTTCAAACAGCACAAAGGAAGGACATTTTGATGTGAAACTAGAAGACCTCAGGGCAGATTTACAGTGATGCCAAAGCCTGGGCTCGGTTTCTTTGCTTACCAGAAAATGTCTCTTCTTCATGCTCTGTAACAGACTACAAGGCCTATTTGCTCAGCTCTTAGGAAAAGAAACAAACCCCCAAAACCTAGATGCTGGATTAACCACACAGAAATTCTGAAGTGTTTTAATGGAAATCCAAAATAAGGAGACACTAGTAAACAACAGTATCAGCAGAAGAATATGGTTGTGACCTGGAATCTGCTAGACCCTATTCCACTGTGAAATACCACAGAGTGCTCAGCACAGCCTGTGTAAGAAATGCCGTGGGCTTCATCCAGTGTGCGCTGCAGAGAATTAAAAGGTGAGCAGTCTAGTGTTTCTAGATGAGACCCTGAGCTAACATGGTCTCCTTGACCCCCAGCTTTTCTGTCATGTAACTGATACAGTTCCAGAGAGGAAGCAGAGAAAAAAAGAGAAGAGTTTCCTCTAGGGAAAAAGGAGATGAAATTATGAAGGGAGAATTAAACACAGTGGAAGTGCATGTTTATTAACCCCCAGTGTCCTTCCTCACTGAAACCACTTATCGGGTAACTAGATCTTGCTATCTTCCTTGTCAATTAACTACCAACTTTTTGCCATGCTTCTTCACCAGTGACCTAGTGTCCCTGTTCTCCCATGGTTCTGACACCTCACTGATTACTTCGTGTTATCCTCACATGGCACTTTCTTCTATTGCCCATCTAATATTACCACCTTGCTTGTCTTCCGCTTGCTAAATGTCCAGTCTCAAGCTTTTGCCTGTGTCTTGGACTAATTTCTAGCTTTATGGGCTGTATCTTTATCCTGAAGAGGGGAGGGCTAGAGTAAGTCTGAAAAAAAGGGGATAAGTAGCAAGGTCTGTAAAATAGACATGCCACAAACTGTCTTCCCCACAAAACCTGACAAATGAAGGGGATTATATTACTTCTGCTGGTCCTGCAGATTACACCAGCTGATTGGTCATGTATGGACTCCTCACCTGTTCCAAACCTTTCTGCTGCAGGTTAGGGATGCAATGTGAGCTGTGCTCACAGGCTTGCCTTTGCCACAGGTTGTTATCCTGGAAAACACCAGTTGCATTTCTGGCTTGAAAGTGGAAGTGTCTCATTTTAACATTTGCAGCATCCTCGTGTTGTGGTAGACAGGTCGAGCTCACCACTTGTTACCCTCCACAATGCATTATATACAGTCGTGCAGGACTTTTATCTTTCTTGGTGCTGCATGACTATGTCAACCTAAGTTACCACTGAGATTTAAGATAAGAAGGAAGGGAAGATGAAGAGACTTCTCTACAAGTCTCCTTTCTCAGGCCAGGGGACTATGAAATGCCCTCAGGACAAACCTCATGTCTCCTTATGTAAATACATAAGGCACATGCATTTGCTAAAAAGGGAAATGGTGACCAAGGAGAGAACATGCAGCCAGATGTGCTCTGATGTCAGTGCTGAGATCTGTGTATTATTTGGGATGCACATATCTGCCATTCTGCCTCAACTGCATTGCCTACCATGTCAAGTTCGGTGTTTGGGTGTTCTACCATCCCAATTTTAGGGGCTGTGTTTTGTTATTTGCTGTTTATTAGCTGGCTTCCTATTCAAGCACAATTGATTGACCATAGGGGCCTGATCCTGTGAAAAAAAGAATTCTGCATTTTGCCTTAGAGGTCTGGATAAAAAGCTGTGGAGCAGTGTGGCCATTGTTATGTGGAAAGAACTAAGACTCTGTAATTAAATTGCACACTGAAATCAGCTTAGAAATATGGGGTTTTGGACAATGTATATAAGGATATGGCTTCAAGACCATGTAAAAGTGGTACTTCAAGGCAGATTTTGTAAGCATGTGGTTTTCACTGAGAGTTACAGACACCTCTCCGTACAGCTGGGGGTGAGAAAACTCTTATCACTGTCACACCTAAACACAGAAGGAGGGCTGCAAGCAGGTTAGGACTAATCCAGCTCCTACTGCAACCAGTGTAACTCTCAAGGATCCGAGAATTACTTCTACTGCTGAATCAAGCCTTCAAACTGGATAATGTTGGAGCCTGCAGTTAAGAGACAGCACAGCCAGCCAGGGTCAGAAGCTTTGCAGGAACCCAGACCTGAAGCCCATGGGAGGCCAAAGTGCCTAACACTAAAGATACACAAGGTTTCAGGGAGCTCAGGATGTGGAAGCAAGGCAGACAACAGTTGTTCTTAACTGCACTGATCTTAAGGAGTTTGGGAGCTGGGCAGACTATCTTTTCATGTAGATTAAAAAGATGGTTTAGGCTGGCAGACAGGAAAAAATAATCCTGCAAGTTAGATATGTAAGGCTCTCAAATGGACTTTGAGGGCAAATGGATCGAAAAAATTGAGCTTCAGCCTTAAGCCATGAGTCATGTCAAGAAGCACATGTTCAGGAACGCCTTCATTTCCTAATGAAGGAATTGCTTCATTGTTACATTTTAATAATAATTTTCTCTTTTTTGCATGTGATTTTTATGGCAGGAGGTTTGGGAAAAAATGGTATGTGATCTTTGGACAAGAGAAGGCTTCAACAGCTGTTTAGCCGCTTCACAACTTTTAACGTGTCTTGTGTTTATTACATCATTTAGCAGTAGAGTTAATTTTGGACAATGCTTAATAGAATGGACATTCTTAAAATATTGTAATTATTGTACATGATCTCTCAGTGGACCCATCCACTTTGTCTCAGGTGGAAGTAGATTCCTACTCTGATAGTCCTTCCACACTACAAAAAAGCTCCAGGCTTTTTGAGTTCTGCAGATTAAACTGCAAATAAAACATGGGAGCTTCACATGCTTCCCCTGCAAAACCACACAGAGCTCCAAGAACTGAGCTCAGTTGTGGTATTTTCAGCAACTGTCACCAATAACAGAAGTCCTGCTGTCCAAATTTCTGCCCTCAGTGACATGTCTCACCATCATTACAATCTGAGCACAAGGGTGACTCGTTCTGTAAACCATCCTCTAGATGATGCACAAAAAGTAGTAGCCTCTAGTTCACCCTATTCCAGCTTTGCAGAGTCTGTAGGGCGAGCATGGACAAAATGCTGTTGATGATTAATCACTCTAGTTTGTCACTCTGACACTTACACAGAGGAAAGCTGAAAAACAGGTCTGTTACTACAGGATCATTCTCCATGACCGTTTTCACCCTAAGAAATGGTGAAGAAAACCATCACAGGTATGATGAAATTAGCAAACTCCACACCACTCTTTCACTAATGCTTTATGTACTTCTGTTCATCATAGAAAATGCTTTTCCTGCTGAGGCTTGAATTTTCCTTTCATATAAATGAAATGATGGGAAGATGGCCATTTACTTCCACTGTGGTGCATTTGTGTAGTAAACTACAGAGGGAGAGAGGAAAGATACAATAAGTGAAAAATGTTATTGCACAGAGAAGTTTAGGTATATATTTTAGAGGTAACCTAGATAGATAGATTAAATGCAGAACGGCAATACAAATACTATTTGATACCGTAAATATTTAGGAGATAAGTTATCCCACTGAATCAATTTGCAGGATAGAGAGGCAAAGGGTTGGTGCCAGCAGTGATCTGTAGCTTGACTTCTCATATCTGGAACTCCAGGATGGGCTGACACCACAGTATCAGCTATGAAAAATAACAGTATATGGGATGTAGTTCTCTGTGTTGCCATGTCATTGAGTAGCAGGATGAGGTCAGATGGATCCAGCTGCCATCTAAACTTGAGGTAAAGGGACCTAGATCTAAGCTGACTTTCATTTTACCAAAGAAATCTCCACTCAGAGACAATTAAAAAAATAAAATTACAACTTCTTATCATTGACTTTTCTCTTGTTTAATATGACGGATTTTTTTTTTTATGCCTACAGTGACAGTTCAGCTTGAATACATTAGCCATCTAAAGCACCTGTATTTAATATAAGGAACATAGATATCAAGGGTAAGACTGATTTTTTGGAAAAAAGTAGGATGCTGAGGAAAGAATTCCCATACTGTTCTCTGATCTACTTCCATTATTTTCTTCAGAGATGCTGAATGTACCTGCAAAGAACAAAAGCAGAGGCTGAACTCGGTAACTAGATCATTAAGCATGTAATTATTTTAATAAGGTGTAATGCTGATATATGGAGTTCTTCTAGGTTGTGCTGGTTAGAAATTTTCTAATGGACCATTTCTCTGTATTTAAATGCTGATTGATCAGAAAAACCCTCCCAATACTTACAGCAAGGAATTACTAAGTCATAAAGAATGAAATTCATATGCTGTCTTAATTTCAGCAAAAGACTTTCAAGTTTTTATTTCAAAATGTATTTTCTTAGTTCCAGAAAAATCTAAAGCACTACAGAGCTTGTGCTGCTTGTGGACTTTCAGGCAGAGCTCCCTTTAGTCCAGAGAGACACTCTCGGGTGGTCTTACAGAGTCCCTTGTGGTCTTGCCTTTCAGTACTCCGGTAGAGAAATAAAATACAAAAATAGAAACAAGTTAAAGGCACACCTTAATTTGTAGTGAAAATAAATATTTTGAAGAACCCCAAAGCATTTTTGTCCAAAATGCTTTGTAACGTAAAATTTAATCATTCAGCACTTCATTCTCCCTGAAGCAAAACTGAAGACTTTAACAGTTGAATTTCCCCCAAAGCACAATTTCTCTTTCCTGCATAACTGTTATCTTACACCCTCATGACATTCTCTGGGATAGGGGATGTATGGCTTGAGGAGTGGTTGACTAAGGAACTATCCAGTCCTTTGCTAAATTCCAAATATCCTAATGGGTCTACTGGAGAAAAAAAGCTGAGTAGAGGATATTTTGGCCCTCCCTGTCTATCTTCTGGTACATAATGAGAAAAGCTAGTAAAGGAATAGGAAGAAGCAGGTTTCACTTTAGTACATGGTTGCCTGCTGGGTTGCCAGCCCAGTTGACCATTTGTTTGTAAACTAGATTCCCCCCTTACTTCTCCACTAAGGTCTGCATTTGGTTTTCCAGATTCCAAGACACCAGATTCCCCATGAGAAACAAAGAGGAATGTAAGCATTCATGCCTGAGAGCCTACAACATACAAAATGAGGCAATATTTCTCCCCCATAACATCGTTCTCTTCTTTGATGCTCTGTTCAGCTCCTAATTCATTTGGGATTACAGAATGAAGTATATCGAAATCGTATGACATTCTGGTTCATCCATGGGATCTAGGGGCATGTGTTGTTTTTCCTCACCTTTGTGTCAAAGCTACATTTGGAAAAAAATTAGAACTAAAAGCACTAGGAGACCTTCTCTCTCCCTCCACCCCCTGAGGACTACAGTAACATACAAGACAGTCCATGCTTTATTTGCAAAGGAGGATCACCTCAAACTTGCACCCCCAGATGTAGGACTAGCTTACTGCAATTAGGAAAAAGGAAAAGAAAAATCAGATGGACTGTTGAGGATATACACCCACAGAAGTGGTCCCCAGCTCGTCCTCTGTAAAAAACAAGGAAGGTCATCTGACTGGACCAGAACTGTAACACTGTGATGATACAGCTCAGAAAATTTCCATTGAGTTCAGGGCCAGTCCAGACCTCAGGAGTCAGAGGTTTCCTGTTCAGTACAGACAAAGGGTGACTTACATTTACCAGAACTGTCAAGAAGTGATGCAGAGCAAGATGTATTTGAGTCTACTGCAATATTTTAATGCTACCACCTCATTCAGAAAGAAAACCTAGGTTTGATGAGTAAGGCATCTAGGGCCTTCTGATTCTTGTCCATCTTTGAGCATCTTGTGTATCAACAGCCTAATCATGCTAACAACTAACGACAATATTGCAGTCACTGAATTTGCTGCTCTGGGAATGCAGGCAAGACATTCTTGGCAGCTTTGAAGGAAAAAGGGTTCTAGGTGAAATCTCTCCCCTGAAATGTTAGTGAACTTCAAAATGCATTAAGGTTACCTTGTGTTTGTATCAGAGAAGTCTTAAGGAAAACCAGCAGTATTGCCACATTTTTCACTGTTACTGCTATCTGAATGAAGCCCCATGGCAGCCAGGCAGTACAGAGGAAGAGGTCTGGATGTGTTTGAAGGAAGTCCTCCTCCCTAGTGAACCTTACTGCAGCAAAAAAAAAAGACATTTCAGAATGAACTACTCAAGTCTCCTACCTCACAGGAAGGTTGCCTATCTGGACTGGTGAGTCCGGCTATGCAGATAGGTGGTTAGCTGATTTATTTCAAAGGCTGTGGGCTACGGTATGTTCTGTCTTTTAGGAGGAGCTGTGTGAGTTTACCATTGTGAGACTCTTGAAGTCCAGGAGGTGATGGAGTCTTTGGCTTATTGATGAACAGCAACACATCTCCAGCACGTGCACACCAAATATCCAGTTGCAGGCAAGCAAGCCCTAGGAAAAGGTACAAAATTAACTAGTACAGCTCACAGAAGTTCCATGTTTACAGCTCAGGTCCTAACCAGATCGTCAGTCTCCAAGCATTTCTGCTGGAAGACCTGCTGGGATGCACCATGGCTCCCTTGCTGCCCAAGTACAGTTGTCTCTTATCTTCTGCCCACATGGAGGCAGGACACAACTGAGATCAGATCCCCCACCTTGAGGTTCTCCTGCCTGTAAAGATGGCTTTGCTCTGGGATGATTTTCTACTTAGGCAGGTAGAGAGCTTTTTCAAATCCAACTTCTCATTTGGTGACTCGATGCCAGGTATTAGCCACAACAGCATTTCTGTTGCTTTCCACATGAGTAGACTGTTACAGTTTCTCTCAGGAATTGATGCAATGGTGAGAATTGCTAGGCAAAGCCTGAATAGTGAATGTTCTGCTAGCTCAGAATTTGGTTATCCTGTCCCTCCTATTCCCACACTGCAGCCTTTAAAAAGAGTGTGCTGAATTTCCAAAGAAATTGAAGCTACCTCTAGTTTAGGATTTTAGTTGTTCCTTTTACATTTTTATATTTGCCTTCATCAAGGTCCTAAAATGTTTTCTCTAGTCTATGCAATTTAATCAAGGCCATCCTCTCAATGGCTTGTTTGCATTCTTTAATTATCTCTGGCAGTCTTTACACATGCATTACTGTGTCCACGAATAAAAGGGATGGTGCTTATCAGCCAGGGCTGAGAGAATGGCTGAAAGGCCAGGAAAAAAAAAGGCCAAGCCAGAACAGCAGGAATGTGTGTCACTCATAGCTCTGGGACGTGCCTGAAGCCAGAGGGAAAGAGAATGTAATATAAGGAATTGGGGAACTCCAGGAAAAAGGAAAGGGGCAAGAAACAAAGAGGAAAGACAACTACCTAATGCTGGAATTAGTGTCACATATGACTTTTTAGATGCCATGTGTAATATGTATAATGTCATATATATAACCAATGACCAGGCAGCCTGGTTTTAACAATTCAGTAAACAGACAGGGCATTTTCCTCTCAAGCTGTGTCTAAGGAGGAGTTTGTCTTTATGTTTGAGAGCAGGAGAGTGTGAGCATGAAACAGATGCAAGGAGAGAGTAATTTTGTTTGCCTATATCCTTAGTATCGTTAGGATGAGAAACCATCACAAGCTGTCCTGGAGAGGAGCCAGGCTGACGAAGCACAGAGCTGATCAGCTAGCGTGGCTCCACTGGCCGAGAAGTTACTAGAGCTCAACAGGGATCTGCAGGAACCTGCTTCACACCAGCCCATCCATCATCTTTAGCTTTCTGTTGGCCAAGATCCATCAGCCGGGAAATACTTGCCATTTCAGAGATGCTAAATAGATTATAAACATTGACAAACTTCCCCAAATTCAGTGAATGCAATTATATTCTCTGCCTGTGGGGCACGAAGCTCAGATTAAAGTTTGTTGAACTCACCGTAAGTGCTATAGTGGATTGCCAAAACCACAGGCCAGTGTCCCAAACTCTCCGTAACCAGAAAAAAACCCAGTCACCTCAGTTTTAATTAACAATTTCTCATTTTAATCAGACTGCTTTCCCCCCCTTCAGACTTACCAGGCAGTACATGTGTGCTTCTTACCCAGTTGTCTGCACAATGCAAATGGTTGCTTTTCAGATGCTAGGACCTACCACTGAAATTCCCAGAGATCTGCCTGCAGCAACTGGAGACTAGGTTATCTGCATGAGTCTCTGTCGGGCTTATAATCAGTGATGATTTTTAACTGGTCCTGAAATGCCTTTCCCTTTGCTGTATTTGCACGTGCAGCATCCAGGTGGATGTGCATTCAGTTCAGCTCCTTGCTCTGGAATGAAGACTTTGTACTTGCTAAGGCTTGTATGCCAGGAGCTAATGACCGCTGCTGCTGCGTGTCCCTTTTCAATCATCTGCTATTATTGAGCAAGTTATATATGCAAAACCACATAACTTTAGTTCTCAATGACTGGATTTTTCTTGCTTCTAAAGAAAGCTGGAGCTTGATTTGGACTGGCAACTTCATTTGGTTGTAGGGGTTATCTGAGAGTCTGAGGTGAGAGACAACTATCTTAAGAATCTTCCAGCTCAAATCAGATCAGGTTAGTGAATGACAACAACATGCAAGTCCATTTCAGGTCAAAATGTCACCTGTCACTTCTTCTTTTATTATCTCTGTTTTTCAAACATTTCTTTCTCCATGGTATTTGAAGACCTGGATTAATCCCAGGGCACCTGGCAAACAAAAGGATGATCTCGAGAAAAACATAACCATTTTCTTCTAGTATTCATTTGGTGCTCCGCTCTGTGGGGCAGAGATTCTGTATTTAGACAGTACTTACCAGAGCAGCAACCTGCTTCGTGACAACAGCTCAGAGGTGTTAGAGTCATACAAATACTGAATGTTATTTTTCTTCTAGTCTGACTAACACAAGAACAAAAACCAGCATGTCAAGTGCTTTACTAAATCTCTTTATTGATTTCTGGTGCATATACTATAAAAATGGGGTACATTATCAGCAGCAACAACATGGCTTAAGTACAAATAAGCTTAGATACAGAGAACAATTCTAGAAATATTTGCTATACAGACCGCTCCTACTCAAGGTCTGCAAATCATTGATATCAGCCCACCGCAAAGAAGTTGTAACATAACTGATGAGAACTGAAAATAAACTGTGAGATGCTGTTCTGAACAAGTAGAACAGAATAATATTATTCAAGCCAATGGAGGAATGAGACTGAGATTTCTCTAAATAAACAAATGTAGTTTCTTGCACCTTCAATACCCCTTTCATACAAATCCCACTAAAGGCTGTCAGGAGAAGAAAAATCACATCCAAACCTGGGCTTCATAAAAAAATTCAGTGCAAACTTTCACATTCCCTCTTTTATCCATGAATTTGCACTTGCACATACAGGATCTAAAAGCTTATCTATATTGCAAAATCAAGTCAGATGTGAATTAAAAGTGATGTCTCAAACTGGTCCACTTGGTCATTTGTGTTATCAAGACAAGACCCAAATCCAACTTCTGATGCAGCAGGTTGAGCCCATGCCTTGGTACATGCACTGATATAATTGGGTTGTTGCTGATATTACAGGATTAAGCAAATTCCTAATAAAAGTAATAAAATATGTTTTGTCCATATATGTAGAGGTTAGAGGTTTAATGGAGATCCTGGAAGACATAACTGAAGAGTGGTCAGACTGATGGCATGTCTTCTTACATAAAGGTGTCTTCAGAGAGAATAACGTAAAAGTCAACAAGCATTATGAAGCATTATGTCTTGTTTTGTTGAAGAAGCAGAGCCTTCCCATGCTGAGTTATCTGCAAGTAAGAGACAAAAGCTAAAAGTAGACAATCTCACTGAAGTTCAACCTGCTGTGAGCATCCTATAAGTAAAGAGAGGGCAGCCGTATGCCATGAGGACCATGGCAAGAAGTGCTGTGCCTCAGGATGGAGGCATGGTCATGCAGATATGACCAGTGAGCTGCTGAGTGACAGGGGCACTGGTTCTGGCGCAGGAAGGACGTGGTGTCTTCTGAGTGGCCAGTGACAGCTTCCAGGGAGAACGACCAGGAGGAGCGATTAAACGTGCTTTGTAGCTCTACAGGAAGCACTAGGAATGGATAGGAAGGTTTTCTCTGGAGGGCTGTTCACTGCCATTCCTAGTCCAAATCAGACAGACAACTGTTCTCCTGGTTTCCTTCAAATCCCAGACTGAACGACACAGCTGGCTTGTCTCCTGTCACTTCACCAGGTGACTGTGAAGCCTGGCCTGGACAGTTGTTATGGGAATGATCTCCAGCTGCACCAAGCCACGCACTTGGTTCATGTCACGGCAGGTTTGTGGGGTTATTTCACTCCACAGTTGGGAGACACCTATGTTTAAGTGATGAATTTTCTTGGAGTAAAAGTAGCAGAACCCAATCCTTGCCCTGGCAGGCAGTTTTGCTGAAGCTGCTGGGTATTCAAATGTGCTCTGTGAAGTACAGCATGCATTGGCGGCAGGGAGCTAGGTTTTATCTAGTGTGACTGTGAATTGCTAGCTGGTTGAATTCGTGACGGCAACTTTAGCGTTTGGTTTGGGACGCTTCCTTGCACCCCTTCTGATAAATGCAAATGTATTGTATTAAAATACAAACGTAGCTAAAAATGGCTTACCCTGCACGTTAGCGGGATGGCGGGGTCTGCCTCAGAGGTTGTGACATTTCACTGCCAGGAGGATGACAGTGATGAGCAGAATCACTGCAGTGAAATACAGGGCGACAACGACGTAACACCAGTGCGAGTTTGCCAAGCAGGTCGCTGCCAAGGGGACAAGGGAGAGGGGTCTCACCACAGGCAGAAGCAAGTCAAGTTTTGTTCTGAGTTTTTCGAGTATGCAAAAACATTGTAACTAAGCCTTCAGCAGGAATGTGCTACCCTGTGTGCTATAGATCTAGCACCTGTGGAAAGCAAAGAGCAAGTTTATGAGGATATGCTTGGTGTGCTGCAGATGCAACGGAAAAAAATTTGGAGTTTTTTCAGCTAAATGTACCTATAGGAGATAAATCTTGCTTTGGACATTCTTTTCTTAACCAAAAAAACAAATGCCTGAAAACTGGAAAGCTGTGGGTCCTAGCATTTTAATTGTTACATGAAAAAAACCCTTTATGTATTTATGTATGTATAAAGGTTTATATGTATATAAATCTGTGTATATATATATATATATGTTTATATATAAAATCACATTTTCAGGGTCAGAAGAACCCTTTCCCTGGCCAGGCCTAGTTTTTATCATCATAGCTGTTGAGAAGATGCCTAAAGATATGCCCTCTTACCTTCTGTGGCAGGGCAACAGCTTTGCCAATGCTGATGTGTCAACATTTCGCCATGCAGTTTGCCTGCAACACCTGCACAGCGCTGCCAGTGCTTCTCGCTCTGCAATACACCTTGCCTTTCCCTTGGAGAATGGTCATGCTATTGTGAGTTATTTTTCTGAGGCTACACAACTGAAGACCCACAAGGAAATCTTGACATTCACATTCAGGCTTTAAAAAAAGGTTCTATAGGTAATTTGAAATTCTAGAGACTTTTTCCAGATTATTATCCTTTTTGAGCACAACAAAGAAACACATGTTTAATGAGTCGTTAATTCCCTGCCTCCATCATTTTCTGCTCCAACTGTAATCCTGTGTAGGATCATTGTGTTCTTTTGATCCCCATGCCTTAGCACTTTTCAGGCTGGTCTGTATGGTAACACACACCCCAGTCAAAACCAGAGTTAGAATAAACACCTGACTTCTGTGGTTTTAAAGAGGTTTCAGTGAAGAATGTGAAGGGACAGAGCTCACCTATAGCATTTATCCATATGTATAGCATATATGGATTTTGATATTCCTTGAACAAAATTCTGAAAACCTGGCCATACTGACAGCATAGGCAGAATCAGAGAAAGGAAGGGAGGAAGTGAGGACTGGGGTGTAAAAAGGCAGCCGCCAACAAACAGATGGGCCAATGGCGATATATCAAAACTGTATTACTGACAATACTCTTCATGCTGCAGTCCAGTCCTCGTTTCACTGGCATAAAATCAGAGGGCATTTAAATGAAGCCAGTAAATTGGTTTTGCCTTTGTAGCAGCGGGACCAAGATCTCCACTTGGCCCACTCTCTTGTTTGCCCAACTGCCACTTTTAATCGGAAAGACCATCTGAAGCTTTCAGTTTCTTTTTCCTTGTGGTAAGGCCAAAATAACCCACCAATGGAAACATTTGTTCTCACCAGCATTTTCTGCAGCTAACATTTTTTCTATAAATATCTTAATTGTTCTTATGCATCACACGAATGCAGTATTTTCTTTCCTTCTCTTCTTCATGTTCACCTCATACAGGAGAGTTAAAACTCATATCCGATATATTATTTCACTTTGCAGAACAAAATTTACTTTCAAGACTGGTTACACAGTTTGAGAAAATAGTTTAATGTATCTTAAAATTTTTGCTGGGAAAAAGATAGACACAATATATCTGAACTTGTCACATAACTATTCAAAACCAAATTTTTGCTTTCTAGCTATTACTTTCTAAAAGTAACTCAGTTTCTGTGCTTTAAATACTATTGCTGACCTGTTCATTCACCCTAAATGCATTTGGAAATGAAAAACAATACACGGAAATTGTTGCTAAACAGAAGAGTTTGCAAATGCCTCAACTGCAAAATGAATTTTAACCACATGTTCTGAGCATCCCTTAGGAGTGGGGAGCAGGGAAAAATGGACCAAAATCACCCGCAGCAAAGATAGAAAGTGATAGTGTCCCATACCCTGGAAAAGTGTGCTATTTGGCTGCTGAGCAGGTGGAGAGTTGCTGTGTTTTGTGTGGGTCTAACTCACCAGAGGCATGGAATCGTAGTTTGTCCTGCTACCAGGTCCTGGTCCTCCAGTGGACCACACTGCCTGCATGGTACATGTTCATTTTCTTCTGGGATCCTTCTGGGATGAACTATCTGGTCCCTTCTCAGCAGAAAGCTAGTTGTATTTCAGAGAACATTCCTTTCCCACAGTGCAGATATGGACAGTGTCAAATGTTACTCCCTCTGCCCAAAACTGATCACCAGCATCCCCAGCAGATATCCCTATAGTCTACGTGAGAGCCCTTATTACATTCCCAGCAGCATATAGCAATGTTTTCTGTGCCATGCCTTAAAAAAAAAAAAAAGGTGCTTTGGTGAGGTGCAATACCAGCACCTTTTAAATTTCTCAAGCAGAACGCCATAACCAAACGAGTCCCAGGGGGCCCAAAGGAGGTAAGCGGCCAGGAGCTATGCTGTGCAGAAGCAGCTGGTTTTCTGCGGCCTGGCTTGCACTGAGGAGTGGGGACACATCTGTCTGCACCAAGGGGACTTGGGGCCACCCTTTGCTCCCAGGTGCAATCCATACCAGCAGCACAGACATAAGCCAAAGGCTTGCTAGACTGAGCCCCGGAGGCAAGGGACACTGACGCCATGAATCCTCACGGGCTTAGCTGGGGCTGAAGCACAAAAAGTTTCCCCTAATGCAAACCTGGGGGCCTGTGACTCTACCTGCTGACCTTGAAAACACTGTCACCGGCAGCCTTCAGGCACCCCCAGGGAAAACCAGCAGCTGGGAAAGGTTTTGAAGATCTTTTGATTTGCCTAGATCATATCAACATCTTTTGGGGCAGCTAGCCCTAAGCAACTCCTCCACTATATGTAAATATGTAATTACGATGGTATACAAAGAGGATGAAATATAATGGGAAAATGTGAAGTGTCCCGCAGTGTTGCAGTACCTGTATGTGTAGTCTTGGGTGTGCTGTCAGGTCTGTCAGATCGCCATTTCACATTCACCTCACTGTATGTGACTGGATCACCTGTTGAGACAAAAAGTGCCACAGTTAGAGAACCTGCCTGAGGCCAGCCCTCGCCATCTGCATTGCATCGAGTACCCTGCAGCATCAGACCTTCTCTGAGAAAGTGGGAAGAGCAAGAACACACAAAAGAGGTTGTTTTCTTTTTTTTTTTCTGATAAGACTTGCGTGTAGCTGAATGAATGTGCCAAAAAGAAATTATTAGAAGAGTTAATGCACATAATTGTCCTGCTGTGCAGTTTTCCAAGGAAATACAAAAAATGTTATTCAGTTATTAAATTTTAGAGAATTAAAAAAACCCCTCTAGGTGACTGTAGGTTGTCACACACTGAACTACTGTATTATTAATTTTATTTTTTTATTATTATCCATATCTTATACACACATGTATACATTCTGTCAATCTTTAAGCAGAAGTTAATCAATGGCAACTTTTTTGGCTAAATTAATTTTTTTCTATTTAATTCTCAATAAACTTCTTCTTCCTAGTGCATTCAGATCTTGTACACGGGTACGAAGCATGTCTGTCTTCTACTGCTTCTTTCACAAAGAGGAGCACAGCTCCTGTTGGAACTATGCATGTGCATAGAGCAGAGACAAGCTATTTTTCAATCACTGCTGAATGAAACGTAATTTTTAACAATTCAGAGTAAACCACCAAATGTAAAATATGCAAAATATAAACATGTTTTTTTCATTTCATCCACAGATTTTTCTTCCTCAAGTTCATTCTTCCAAGTATTTAAATAAGGTTTTAATTAATGGTTAGTAAGCACCACTGCAGACAGAGCACAGATTTTCAGTACAAGCCATTAATTCAACTTTCTCTACAAAAAGGCAAAAGGAAAGCCTGTCTGTAGTTAATTCTCAGCCAGAATAATCCAAAAGCAGCTTTTTTTTTTTTTTTCTCTTGTGGTTAGTCGCAGAAGACAGAAATTTGGGGAGAGAAGACTTAACAATAGACTTATCTAAATCTTTATTGCCTTGCTAATTTATGATCATTCTCATTTGTCAGCAGAGGAGGCCCTCTTCTCTCTTACATCAGTGCCCTGGACACATACTTTCCACGACTAAGAGCCATTTGCAAGGGAAACTTTCCATATTTGATGCAGAGCTGGCACGACTGCTCAAATTGCAGCAGTTCATCTCCGCTGAGTCAAGACACCCGTTCCTCTGGGCTTGGAAATCCCCATTTCACAAACCAAGGCAACCAAAGCAGGTCTTTCTCTCATTGTGAAGGTTTATGCTGTTTGTTGTAATGAGGTCTGGAAGCAACAGGGAACAACTGATCTTCCTCCAGTCACTGCTTGCTCCTCCGTTTCTTCCACGCATTACTTGTCATGCTCCTTCCTGACTTTTTCCCCATTTATCAGCTGCTCATCAGGATAAAGAGCTTCCCAGACTATCCTTGTTCTCAGATATCTGTTTTTAGGATTTGTTTTGAAAAAAAAAAAAAAAAAAAAAAAAGCTCCTCTATCCTTACACTTGATCTGACTGCCTTTACACTCATCAGGAGAAGTCTTTGTCAGATGCTCGTGCCTCAGAGCGTGCACCTGTTCCCTCCGAAAACTACCTAGCATCTCCAGAGTGCTTGGAGATATTGGCCTACATAGGTTATACCAGAGTAAGACATGGCTGCACTGAAAGAACTGCCTTAAGACAGAGCACATTCAGGCAAAATAAACCATGGCTTTTCTATTACTGGAAGACACGCCTTCCAAACGCAAAAGGATTGCCTCTTGCTATGCGTGGAGCCTGTGGCAAGCACCGCAGCATTTTCTGTAGCAATGTCTCACATCAGGCTTCCAAATGTGACATGGCAGAGGTCAGCACACATACTGGGGGCTGCTGGGAATCTCCCCATTCCGTGGTCAGTCAGAAGAAAACCCTTATATATGCTGGTAACCACTAGCATGGTTGTGACACACAAAATTGCAGCCATTAAAAAAAATGTTTTCACCATGTGTTACAAGATTTTTACAACCAAAGCAGAGCATAAAAAATGTTGTCAGGGTGGCTTTCCCCAAAGGTGTGGGTTTGCCTGGCAAACTGCACGTTCCCTGCCTTCCCAGCCTCAACAGGGGAGCATTCCCGTCTGCTGCACTATCAGGAGTGCTCGATCAATTCACTAACAATCATGCAAACTGGGCTGGAATAGGAATTGGCAACAGGATTTTCAGCAGCAGCCATTCATTTTCCTAAGAAAGCGGGTGGTTTGCTGAGATTGTTTTGCTTTAAAGCCAAGAGCTAAGCATTGCTCTCCTTATCTTTGAAGGCCTTGCCTACACTAGTCTGTTATTATGTATGGATGCTTACACTGGCCATCTGCATAACAGAAGAGATCTGTTTCACTATCCCTGTAAAGGCAGCACATCCTCTGGCTGCTTAGTTCAGTGCCAGATGTAAAGCTCAAGGAAGGCAAAGATGTTATTTAGGTAACTGACCTCTATGGCATGGTTGAGGTACATCAGGGTGGCAGTGCTTTCAAATTTATATACTTAAAGGTACGCCCAGAAGACATCTCACTGCCCAGAGGGTGTCCACAGGACTGTTGGCCAAAATCAGCAATATTGTACAATCAGAAAAATGCATGTGAAGAGGTATAAGTAGAAAGATGACTGCAGGTGTAATGAGGTGGGGAACTGCACTGGAGTTTCTCCTCCATCTTGCGATATTAAATCTGCAGACGAACTGCCAGAGTAGGAGGGAGAGGGAAAGCGGGGAGCGGTGGGACATGCCTGACTGACCCCAGCAGTTTTTGGTAGGTGTGGCAGCAGAAGGAAGGAAGGAAGGAAGGAAGAAGCTGTATTTTTATATCAACTGCAAGACACCGCCCTGTAGGTTGCCCACTTTGCATGTTTTGCCTCATTTACCAGGGGCTACTTACATCAAATCTGCTTGCTGAAAGTATATCAGTGTGGTTTTTTTTCTTAAGAGAGAACCCAAACAGATTTCTCTCTGAAGTGCCATGGGGAAGTCGAGCAAATACAAACTTCAGCAGTGCAAAATGTAGGACAAGTTCAGCAATGTGGAGATTGAAAGCTCTATCCACCACATGCAAAAACTCCAGGAGGCAGAAGGGGGCCGAAGGGAGAGGAGAAGCGGGGTGCAGGCTAGCCAGGGCACAGGCATAGCGGCCATGGGGAAACAAATTTAAGAGCTATGTAACCAGATAAGATAGCGCAAAGATTGGAGTCTGTAACTCAAAAAACTGCTCAGAGGCAGGGCAGCACAAAACCCCTTTTCTTTGCTGGCCTAGGCTATTATTCCTGTCCCACAGGAGCAACTTTAGCCTTTCCAAGTCTTGATCTAATGTAAAATATGCATGGAATAAGACGGCAACTGCTTCCTTTGAGCTTTTTCAGGCAGGTGGATGATAGCCAGTTTAACTGCTCTGAACTCACTCTGGCACAGCAAATACCAAGCTTTTGCCTGAAGAAGAGCAGCCTCCTAAGGGTGCCAGAGCTGCTGAGATCTTACAAAAAATGCCAAATCTCAACCATTTTTAGTATGAAGCATTATCAAATCCCTGTCGTGTTGAACACAGTATCTTTCTCACACAGCAGCCAAGGAGTGAGAACAGTTAACAGCACTTGGCAGAAGATGAGGACCACAGTTTCCTGCGCTCATGCTCTCAACTATGAAAGCAATGGAGCACATGTAGAAATCAAAGCTAGAGACTGTAAAAATGTATAATGGAAATTTATAAGAACACGAAAAAATTAATTATATAGATAGGTGGGTTTTTTCACTATATTTCACTAGGACACACTGATGCTATTAATGGGCGGCAAATTCAAGATTGATTTAAAGTATTTCTTCATGCAAGATATTAGAATCAGACTGTAGAAGTCATTGGTTTAGGATGTTATTAAAGTAAAGTATTTATTAGGACACCAAAAGGGATGCAAGCTTCACAGAAGTGACAAGAATATAGGTATTGCAATTGAAAAAGTTTTTTTCAAAAAGGTTATGAAAGTGTAAACACCATGCCGTCATACTTTAAAGCGCAAGAAAAATGTTTTGCCTGAAAGTTGGTTACTTAATTAGCCTTGTAATTGGCCATCAAAATTTTTTAGACACTATCTTTCTGAGCACCTCATACTGGCAGCTTTCAGAAGTATGTTACTGGGTTAGAGGGCTCTCAGGATAACTTACAACAGCAATTTCTAAGCATAACTCACTGAAGTGTATTAAAAGCTGTGTGAAAGCACTTGAAACTAAAATATAACTGTCAATTTAAAGGACGGTCTCAGATGAGGAAACAACAATAAAAAAAATTAGATGGAACGGATTTTTATGCTCTCAAATTTTGAAACATTCTGTACAGATGTTTCTACTGGGCATGTGTGTACATCTTCCAAAAAGTACTGATGGGGTAGTTCTACACTGAGGTCCCAGAGATGGTCCTATCAATGCAGCTCTTCTATGGTGAACTGATCACACAATCTAAGGGCAATCTGGGTTAACTCATGAAAAACAAAGACATCATACCTGTACAGATGCTCTTAACACTGTGTCCCAAGGAACAAATCTACAAAACTTACTTTTATAGAATAAATGTTGTTTTGCTAGCATATTCAGGACACATTTTTCTTTCATACTAGAACTCTGAATATTATAATTTTAAATAAATTTGCTATGCTTAATTGTCTTATAACTAGCAAAGATCTATTTTTTTTGATCAGAATCTAAAAAATAAAACTTGATACTTCTGTTTTAAAAACATGAATTATTTCCTACTCATATCCATTAATGGCTATCTTTTGCACTTTATTTCTTGAAAGTAAATTTTTAAAGTAATGCAGTTTTATAGTTAAAGACATCAGTAGGTCATACACAAAATGTAGGACAATCAGTTTCAAAACTATAGAAACCTCTGTTGATTCTTGACTTGTATTTTTCTCAACATCGAGCTTTTAAAAGAGAAGGAATGAGAGACAGAGAAAGAAAGGAAAGAAAATAAAAGGAAAGGAAAGGAAAGGAAAGGAAAGGAAAGGAAAGGAAAGGAAAGGAAAGGAAAGGAAAGGAAAGAAAAGAAAAAAGAAAAGAGAAAGAAAGGAAAAGAAAAGAAAAAAGAAAAGAGAAAGAAAGGAAAAGAAAAGAAAAAAGAAAGAAAGGAAGAAAAGATAAATAGACCTATTGCTTTACAATTTAAAAATATTTCCGGTGTCTAAGAAAATGAATCAAATTAATATATAAAATGTAAATGTACTCAGGAGAGAGAAGTCCATTCAGTGTCATCAGTGCACTGCCAATGAGTTTCCAGTAATCCTTTCCAGTAATCCTTATTAATATCTTCCATGTCTGATCACTAATGTGTTTCAGGAACAGCACATTTCAGCCATGCTACTGAAATGCAGAATGGAATTTTAAAGGTCATTCTTCTCTTTTGCTAGAATTCAGTGATCCTTCTATTAATAAATATGAATTTGCCAAGCAAATAGATACATAATAAACAGAGGTGGATATTAATAGTTATAGTGGATATTAATAGTTATAAAAATACTTTCAACATGAATGAATGCTTTGATTTAAGAAGGAATGAAAATGTTAAAAACATGTCACTGACCAAAGGAAAAGTAAGTAATATTAAGATGACCATTTTTTACCTGTATCTGAAGTTTGTGAAGTAAAATGCACTCTTTCCTTGGGCGATACCTCTGCATAAACCACCTCACTTGCCATTTTGAAAAGTTGCTTTCAGATCTGCAATCGAAATGGACTCATTGGAGAAGTAGTACCCTGTATTACATCCTTTCTGGCCCCCCCCCACCCATCACACCACATTAGGTCAAAAGAAATGTTTAGATGTCTGTAAAACGGAAGGAAACTAGATTCTTTTTGCTGTTTTGTTTTCAAATGTAACTTCTCACCTTGTAGCTTTTGATAAACAGTTCTTAATTCTTAGCCCCTTCTGTTGGTGTATGTTCTATTAAAAGCAGTATAGCTGTGATTTTTATCAATTTTCTCATAAATCGTGAGCAATTTTCATTTGGAACCTGAGCTGGCAACACACCGAGTATGTACATATCCTCCTCAAACCAACGGGACACTAAAATGTATTTCAACAGAAAACTCAGATTGTGATTATTAGATTGCTTCGGTTTGCGATTATCAGATCACTTCCTCCTAAACTTCGTTAGTTCAGGCTTGAAACTGGAAAGCAATGATGAGGGGAGGAACAGAGGGAATATCTGACATTGCTGAAACGTCTCATTTCAAGACTTTTGAGATAATTTTTTTTCTGTATTTTTAACTTTTTATTTATTTATTTATTTCATACTGAATAAAATTAATTTTTAAAGCTGGATTTGAAACAAAATGTTGCTATTAGGCCAACTTTCTTTTTCCTTCAGATTTTCCTCCACATAGAAATTTCTAAAATTTTGGGGTTTATGGTAACTTAAAATGATGCCAGAACTTTGAATTCTTTTCCCAGAGGACTTTCGGCTCTTCAACAAGCTCTAGACCACATGCTAATCCTCATATCCCAGGGGCATTATTAAGCTCAGAATTAAACCAGGACTGAGTCTGACCTGTTGCTGATCTGCATGCTGGTCATCGAATGTTCTCATTAAAGGCAGACGACATGGTTCTTTTTTTTCTCTATAGTAGAGCTGTTAGTTCAAGAGGAAGACAATGGAGTAATCATGGTGGTAAGTCAAGAAGTGCAATATTTTGCCCTTTCGGGACCAGCCGTGGAAGAAGGATGAACTACACTGGGTTTTTCAGCTTAAATCATTAACTCTTTCCCGAATGGGCTGTCAATGATCCTGGTAACTAAAAGGCTCCGTGTAATGCCCTTTTCTTCCAGGGAAAGCTTTGAGGGGAGATGATTTGCTGCCATCTGTCTTACCCGCTAAGGCCAAGCTCTTTATGCAGCCTGACAAACCATATACTTTGAACAGACAAAGAGGAAAGGTTAAGGCAAAGCATATTGATTTTTTTATTCTACAACGATTTTAAGTAACTGTAAAGTACTTAGCCATACTGGCAGACTTGCTGAAAGCCGTCAAATTAAAACTGGAAAAACAATGATAACCATAGAGATGATTTCCCAGAAAGAAAAAAAGAAAAAAAAAAAAAAAGGCAGAAAACCAGCCATTCCAGAGACAAAAAGAAGAAACTGGATGCTGTAGGTATGCTATGGGGCCAGCATAACAACAGCACTGGGACATAATGCAACTCCTTTTTGTTTGAAGGATCTATAGGAAACTGTTGTACCTGTGCCTCGATAGGTATATATACATTTAGTAAGTGTGTAAAGTAAGCACATATTCCTATTTAATGCCATGGTAACACAGAGTAAGTTATCAGCATCTTTATTAACAATGCCAAGGTGTTCTGAGGCAAATTCTTTACTTCAGCAAAATAATGAGGAAGGGATTTGTATTGGCACTTAGGCACTAAACGGTGCCCTTGGTGCCAGTGATGCAAAGCTAGACTAAATTTATTTATTGTAGCATCCAAGGCTTTTGAAGACACCTGGGGAAAGGAGAACAGAGGCTCCGGAGGCACGGCAGCCAGTGATGTTTGGTTGCTGTTTTCCATCCTGTGTGTTACTAGTTGCACAGAACTGACAAAATTATTTTGTCAGTGGATTTGGGGAGAGCATGTATCAATGTACCTATCACTAGAATAATATTTCAAGGGTTTGAAAGAGGTCTTTTGCCCTCTTACATTAAGCCTTTGCATTTTAATAACACAAAATAGTCACTAGATGTCTCTACTGCCCCATAAAATATATCAGAAATTATATTCCTTTTAAGCTGAAGAAAATTTTATATGCATATATAGCCTTTTTTTTTTTTTTTTTTTTTTTTTTTTTTTTTTTTTTTTTTTTTTAAAAGCATGAGTTGCATAAAATAACTGCTCAGAGATAGCTAGAGTGTGAAGAAGAAAGAAACCTGGAGATAAAAAAGGAGTGGATGAGATGGATATCGGCTTCAAATTCACAAAGTACAGATGACTTAGCAGTAAGCTTTTCCCAACCAAACCCAACACAGTAAAGTACTGTAGAGATACTGGGATATACTGCACCCCTCTAACTGAACTGTAAGCTTAAGCAGTTTAAACCAATCCTGATGGGGAGGACAGGAGCACGGGGGAAATGGGGAGCCGGTTTTGTGGACAGATGTGCGATAGCCATATCCTATGATCAGTAGTGATGGCAGCAGAGATGGAGGAGGGTGTCAAAGGCCACAGCACGTAGCTCAAGATCTTTGCCTAAATAGACCATGAAGGTGGTGTTAAGTGCCAGGACTTCAGCGGGGCACAGCAAGCAGCATGCTGGCAAAGCTCGGAGGGAAGAGATGTCTCACCCCAGGCAGCTCTTTCCCAAGGGCAGCAACTACCCATCCACCTAAGACTGACCTTTTTTGATTTCTTGAGTTTCTGCATATAAGCCTGCTCTGTCCCAGGACCTAAAACTCCACTATAACTCCTAGTTAAAGGAAATCCCCTGGCTTAGGCTAAAAGAAATAGCTTTTTTTTTTTTTCCCTGTGAAATAGATAACATTGTGGTGGTGTTCCTGCACTGGGGACAATCTATGGAAATGCTTTCTCAGCCTTTTCTTTTCATGATTTTTTAGATTTTTTTTTCAGGGTTTTGAACTCTTCACTGTGGAGAATAAATTCATATAATTTATATCCACGACAAGTACATAACTTATGTATACAAATCTCCATGGATATAAACCACTGTATCGCTTTAAGTTTTCACCTTCTGAGCATAAGCTGAAGAGCTGATTAGAGCTGAACAAGCAAAATATCAGCCACTGAGAAGAATTTAAAATTGTCTTTTTTTTCTTTTAAGCAATCTGTGTGCAGTGGCAGATGCAAACTTAGTATGCCTGGGAAATAAATCCTGTATTCTCAGGAGGCTGGAGGCCCTGCCATCTGATAATTAGCCACCATTTCTCTTAAGAATTATATGTTTTCCTAGAAGGGGAATAGGAAAATACTTTTATTATTTCTTGTGACCCATATATCTCTTAAGAATGCATTCAAAAGTACTGGAAAGTTTTTTAGACTGTCGACAGCTTGATTTTTGTCTCACACGTACTTAGTGAAAAGACTGAGTATAATGCTGTACTGCAACACATTCAGGTAAAAGTAATTCTTTTCATAGTCATCAGAGGCAAGAGAAATGTTAATGCACGGACATTTCTCTGTTTAGTGCCTTACCAGCTCCTGATGATTTTTAGTAAAGGCAACAATAGCCCAGGTGTGGAGAGTATGTTTTGAGTGGATTCCCAGTCGGCTTGGAAGACTAGGCACACGATACCTTTTCCTTCTGTAGTTATCAGGAGAAAGCTTCAGGCAAGGTTTCCTGTGACAACCTTATTTCAAACATGTGAAGGTCTTCCTAAGTCTGAGTAGGGCAGTCTGCATGTATTGCACAGTGTATATCGTAAATGGCACTAATAACAGGGATGTAAAAATTAATAATCAGCTGCATTCTGCCAAAAAGTAATGCAGTATTTTATCCACAATGTTTAAAAAGGCCTTGATTTTAAAAGGTTTCATGATGCATTAAAAAGACTCAGAGCTGTTCTGAAATCCCACTAGAAACAGTGGTACTTCAGACAAAATTCCTAGGAAAATATATTAATGACATTTTGAATAGACAAACTGAAAGCTCTAATATTGCCGTGTTATTCTTGCAGGAAACGTCATAGCAGTTTCTTCTTATTCTTATTCCATGCTGTCTTATTTTGGATATGGGCTTAAAAAGGCAAATGGTTGAATTCTGATCTGTCCCTTGCTCAGCTCACCTAAACTATCATTTGCAAGCTTGGATAACTTATATTTGATTATGTAATTTTGAATGAGTATTATTTGCATATTAAGAAATTAAAAGAGGTAAAAATTGTAATTCTACAATGAATAAAGCCCCCTATTGTTTCAGGGTTGCTGTCTTTCTGTTCCAATCAATTAAAGCCTGAATGGCTCCAACAGCTTAGAGAAAGCACTTAGCTAAAGGATGGTAGGTATTTCATAAGTGCCAGGAAACACCAAAAGTGAACCTGCTAAGAAAGACAGGTGCTCCTACCTTTCCCTGTAATTTCCTTCCTTTGCTAATGCTGGCCTAGCCTTAGCCAGGTCAGAAAAACATGAACAAAAGGGTTAAAGACAGTGAACCAGCCGAGCAACCACTTTCCTTCCTCTGTCCTCCACCGGATGGGACATCCTTGGTCTGAACAAGTTTTTTGAGGAGTCATGGAGGGGGGGGGAAACGTCATCTGACTGAATCACGCATTTATTCTGCTTCAGTTGTTCAAGGTAGACACAGCAAATTAGCCTTTCTGCATTAGGACATCATTTCGTCTCCTGGGGAGGGCAGCAAGGACACAGCAAGGGACGTAGCACGTGCTGGGTGAACCATAGCTGGTGATCAGCATCCGGATTTCAGCCAGGCAAACGTTCACTGTGCAACCTTGTTCAGCTGCGCAGGGGCACCTGAACCATACGAAGGCACTGTCAGGATCCATACATATCGCTTCACGGCCAGGGCAGCGCAGTACGGACACAGGAGAAGGAATATGCTCCCTGTATCGATCTGCCCGAGACCAGCTGGAGTGGCAGAGCTTCTCCAAGTTTACCCCATGGATTAGTTGTTGAATAATCAGGAGGTTTCAACTCAACCAGGGTATCCACTGTGGACAGGGTATCCACCAGTCCACAGCATCTCTAGCTGGGAATTGCCCGACACCGAGCTGAGCAGCCATAGGCAGCTGGGGGGACCACTAAGGGTCACTGGTTTCCAAACATAATGGTTACCTCCCTTTTCACCACAGTGAATGGTGAGCATGCGCGGGATGCTACCTTGGCAGCTATGTAGCGAGGTCAGCCCAGACTTCTCAAAGGTCACCTTGCACATCCAACACGTCTGAAGTACAAAACTTTCTCCATCAGCCTCAACTGGAAGCAGCAAGTCCTTCATCAAGCTTTTCACAGTACCCTTCCTGTAATCCTTGCCTGTTGGACTGGGAAGATCTGTTGGGTTCCTCTGACCTCCTCCTCCTCACTGGTGCTTAAGTCTCTTTTCCCTCCCCCAGCCTGGCAGTCTGGAAATGGAAGCAGAAGCGACTGGAACCAGTTGCTAAAGTGGTTTGCATGGAAACGGCTGTGCAGAAGCAGGGACCAGCCTGCCTGGGGACGATGGAGAGAAGTGGACCCCAGCCAGCCTGACTCGGGGAACGGCTACGAGGAGTGTGAATCCCCCCTGCCTAGAGACACCTCCTGCCTCGTGGAGACACCGTAGAGCACCCAAGGGTGCAAGAGCTGTCCTGCACCAACGGGCATCCAGCCCAGCAGCTCTGCAGGTGGGACAGGCATCGCTGAGGCCAGGAGCGGTTTCGCAGGGTAAAGCTCCGTATTGCACCTCTGTCTTGTGCACCCTGCTCTCTCTCTCTGCCTCCTTTTCCCTGGCAAGGGCTAAGGAGAAGCAGCAGCAAGAGGGAGAGATGCGTTTTTTCGGGGTGGCGTTTTGGCAGACTGCACACCCAAGCAGGCTGTGCGAGCCCACGCCGCGGTACCTCTCTGCTGGATTAGATTTCCCACAGCAAGCACGAAGGCAGTGTAAACACCTGTGCGTGTGGTTTGCAACGTGAGAGATGTAAAAGCAGGTATTCACGCCTGGCCTGAGGCAAAGTTATGCCAGGCATGGTGAAATGCAGCAGTATCTATGCCAGCGCAGACCTGGCCTTAACGTGATGTGAAATCACAGTATAACGGTTTTTGCAGGAGCAAAAGATAAATCTTGGCGGGGACACACACGCACGGTGACAGACCTTCAAATTTATGAAACTTGCAACCTAGTCCAGCTGAAATGGGGACTGACTTTATTTTGGATTTGCTGTTGGAAGAGGCCACAGATTTGCAGGGCAGGAGGTTAAGTTCCTACAAACTTCTGCTCTTCCCCTGAGTTTAGCATTGTGCAAAACTTCCAACCGCTGATTATTTCTCACCAGCTGGGTTTATTTGCCTGTACCAGTCAATTTTTTTTGAATGAAAAACATCACTTTTCCGTCAGTTACAGGATTAGGGATAGCATGAATCCATTGGGAATTGACAATGTCCACAGCATGTCGGAGTGTGGTAGGGAAGCACAGGGGAATCACAGGGGAATTTCATACTTTGGGAGGCGTTAAATGTTATTTGGTGAATTGGGAAACTACTTTTGAAAATGCATGTAATTTAATTGTTATAACAAATCTAATTGCTATTGTATTAATTGATCACAGATGAGTATGTTGGATCCTGTGCAGATCATGCAGTGAAAACTGATCTCCCGCCAGAGAGCTCACTACGCAAGGACTTTATAACCTAGCCGAGCAAGAAAAAAGTACACATCCAGCTCATTTCAATTTTAGCCACAGTGGTTAAATAATCCAGGAAATGTACACAGCAATTACATTTATCCAGATATTATTTTCAACTTCTGTTTTTGTGGGTTGCTACTCTGATTGAAAGTTTAAAGTGAAATTGCATTCAGTAATTCACCTGTTGCAAAACCACTTCTTGTATGACTCTGTTGCTATGTTCCTCGCCTAACTTTGCCTGGGAAGCTCACAATGCTGGGGAATATTGCGCAAGTTTTCCTTGACAAAAAAAGCTCAAAATGAGGGGAAGTTCACATGGGTTTTAGTTTTCTTAAAGCTATTAGCAACTAGCTGTAATTTAGCTGCTGTGTGAGACTTTTAACGCGAGTGGTCAGTAGCCTGGCTCAGCCAAGGGTCTAGATCATCAGGGCAAGGTCCGAGGTGAAGCTGGAAAATCAATGGATCGGTCGAGACAAAATGGGGTCCTGAGCCCCTGGGCTGGGGCCTGGGAGGAGGGATCACCTGAGGGGTGACCCTTCCCAGTCAGTCAGGCTCATGATGAATTCACAGACTCTGTCATGGTCCTACACAGAGTTTGTGAAGTTCACTCTTGAAAAATGTCCTGTGCCCACCTACAGACGGTAACTAAGCATGCCTAAAGAAGCAGATACCATAAGGTAAACAAAGCAGTCTCGGACCACCACACATCTAAAGCAAAGGAGCAAGCTCAATGAAAAGCAGAGACCCAAAGCATCACAGGCAACAATTAGTGAAGTATTTATTGGCATATTTATAAGGCAATTTTCAGAGATGGCAAAATGGACTGCTTACCCTGTCTGGCACTTCATGCTGACTCTTTCAACAGGACTTTTGACACGTGGTGGGCAATAGGTCCCTTACCCTGGCAATCTGAACCCTGCCCACGGTTCCTTGCAAGGTGCTTCCCCTTCTGTTCTTGTGCTTTCTTAGGGAATGACCATGGGGAACAAAGATATATTGAATACTCTGTTCCAGTTTCTCCTCTCACCTCTTTCTTCCCCTCCAAAGGAGTACATCTTCTGGATAAATACCAAGTACATTTATCGCAATTTGCAATTTCTTCTTCCCATTTCTTTGAAGATCAATATGCCAGACTCTTCATCTTCCCCGAGCTTAAAGCAATATTCTGTTTCCAGACAAGAACATTTTCCTGGCTTAAAAAGTGTTTCTTCTGGTTCACATTTTTAAAGACGGTGCCCTCCCTTTGTAAATCATGTATCTTGGGAAGTAGTCATTGTACAGGTGTCTGCTGAATCTGAGAATGACCAGGTAGGAACCAACCGCAGATCTTCCAGGTGAGCCTCCCATGCCCCCAGTGCTCATTTTCAGAGCATCGTGCCAAGAATTTAAACAGATTAATCCAAGGTGCAATGCTATTTAGCATTATTGCCTCTGTCCCATGGGCTATTAAACTATCCTTGCCCACACAAGTCACTTGACAAAATAGCTGTGCTGGAGACAATAAAAGCTTTTTTTTAACCCTACATAGGCAAACAGATTAACACAACAGTACCTCAATTTAAGTTGCCCTAGAGCCCTTTCCATGCTACATATATATGTGTCTCCCCTTCTAAGTCCAGTTGACTTTCTCAGCCCTCCCAAAATGACAGTTGTGCATGACTCAGTCTGGGAGCTTTCCTATTGTTGCCACATATTCAGGGAAGTTTTGGGCAGTAGCCGTCAGGTTTGCAGATCAGTCCAGAGGGACAGAGAAGAGTATCTGTAATCTGTCACACTCTATATGCCCCATAACACCAGTGCCATTCACTAGAAGACCTAGTCATTATCTGCCTTCCTGGTTTACAAAGCTCCCATTTACATCCTTGGACTTTACATACCAATCACATTTGAAAAACCCATGGAAAAAGAAGGGGAGGGAAGCCAAAACACCTTATGATATCTCACCCACTTACCACAAAGACAAACTGAAAGTTCTCAGACAAAGAATTACTGAGCTCCATAGAAAACAGTAAAAAAATGGCATTACTGGGTTCACTATGAACTGCATTTTCAATATGTCCATTTTCATATCCATCTAACAAAGTTTTTAGCTGCCCTAATAAACCCTGTTTTGTAATTGTGAAGAGTTCTCAAGGAAAGCATCCATTGCCATGTCCTTCAGCAGTTTCAACAATGAAACTGTATTACCAAGAAGCAACTTTTGTTCTTTGCCGTGGCTGTTGTATCACCATTTCCTCTTGGTACTGCTGGTACTGCTACTTCTTAACCAATTACCTCTTTCACATGGAGTCACTATTACTCCCTGGATTGCTTCTCCTGGAGAAGTTCGGATATGATCCTCGCCATAGCACCTCTTGCCCTCATGGACCTCCTGCAGCAAGGACTTTCAGTATTCTGAATTCCAACTTCTCGTGAAGAAAGTCTCTGTACTGGCACAGCCAGCTGTTCCCTATTAAGAGCTTGTCTTGGGACTAAACTGACCAGTAGTGCAAAGCCAATTCCTGAGTGAGGAGCACCTTCTGGTAGAGATGAAGGCTGAATCTATATGGACACAGTCTCCATCATTTGTTATATTGACACGAAATCTAGAAAGCCAAGACAAAAATAAGAATTAGAGCAGAACTGTAGTCTAAAATTCAGAAGACCTATTTCTTATTCTTTGTAAAACTGGGCCTTTAAGACTGTGGAGAACAAAGTAGAGAATGATTTAAAATGAGCGCCACTTCACATTGGGAGGATCAGAATTCACGTGCACGTGATGAAACACATGGTGATGCTCTGATGCACCTTCTATTAAAGCAAGTTGCTTTGATCCCCACAGAGATGTATGTGTACTTGTACTTCATAGTCTACAATGTTTTGTGAGCACAAAAGGCCCAACTCTTCAGAGCAAGAGAGAGAGAGGATCCCGGTGGGACCCATGGCAGCAGTACTCCTCCAGTACAGACTGGGGCTCTGCCACCTCTTCTCACCGATTTTGTTGAACCTCTGCAGAATACATAGGATGTGGCTGCAAAGAAAGCCAATCTCTGGGATACAAAGTGGGCAAAAGCGATGCCTTCTGAGTACATCACCCCCAGCCCAGTGACCTTCCAATGTGGCCCTGGACACCTCAGTTGGTCTTAGGAGGCCCTGTCTATACTAGTGGCATGTTGAACCCTGCAAGACCAACAGGGCAAGCTAATTCAAACAAATCATAATGTCTAACATTGGTAATTCTTCCTAATAAGGCAAATGTTATCCACTTCATACGGCGGGATTGTATACAAACAGATTATTCTAGGCATAACCTATCAGCTGCTATGCCACCACAGGAAAAAAGCAGGCAGTGATGCCCCTTCCCCACTTCTCTGGGGACATAACTAGTTTTATTAGCATAGTATTAGCATTTTTACAGCCATATGACAGCCCTCATTTGGTAAGATATGCCAGTTGATCTACACTGGAGTATGTAACAGAGAATAACTTTTCTACTTGGACAAAAGTAGAAGCCACTGACTCCATTCCTGCATAGTATATTTGAAAGAAAACTCACAAGTTTGTGTCAAATGACTCTCCATTCACCCAGAAGAACTTGTTTCCTTTCCTGCGCAGCCCAATCCAGAAGTTTGTTATGCGTATTCGATACATTATAAAGTTCTAGACAAAACACAGAATAAAATGACATACGGCTATTAGATTTTTTTATGATTATGATTATATAGCTTTTTGTATAAAAACTGCACAGATATAAACTGTGTCACAGAATATACAATGGTGGACTTTTTTTTACAGGTCGCTGATGTTTTACTGCTAAATTTAATCAGATGAAATAATAAAGGAAGCCCTAGACCCATTACTAATAGTCAATGAGGTCCCAGCTATCCAGTTGGTAGTCATGCAGAGTGTTACTGACCATCCACCTACACCCTGCCCCACCCCATCATTAAAAACATCCATGTATGTTATTAGAAATACCATATCACATTACACAATAGTCAACTAGTAGAATGGTTTCACTGTATCACCAGGAGAATGGTGTTTCAGTACAAGGACATGTATTTAGCAGGGACACAGTGCCTGACTCGGCACAGGTTGCCTTGACTTTTATGTCACCATAATTCCTTGGATGTCAGTTACGTTGTGTCTCCATCAGATTCAAGTCACACATTCAAAATCCCCCAACCTCCCAATTTGCACACTTTTACTCTTGACACTAATTGTATCATAAATGCGTGAATTCATTCTGTTTTCCTGTTCCTTATATTACTGACCGTAAAGTCAGTTGGGACTACCTAAACCCAAACTCCAGGACATTTGAGGGCACACGCACAGTTTACCATCTGCAGTGTGAATAAAACAAAGTCTTTCTCAATTCCTTCCTTATGATGCTATAATCGTCTCTGAAAACACATTTGCTATAGTGCTAATTTCTTTTGTTTTTCTCAGCCATGCAGAACACCCTGAATTGGTAGGATACTACAAGAGACTCAAAGAACATAGTAAAAAGAAAAATGGTTTGAAAACAACAAAAACCACAGGTAGAACCTCCTGCACGAACCAGGTATTTTGAGTGCCATGGGTCCCAGCATCATACAACCACAGCCAGTCTTTCCCTCCTGTGGAAATGGAGAAATTGACTGTTTTGCACAGAACTAACAACACATTTCTGTTCCTCGGTTGGCCACTAAAGGATTTGTTATGCTAAAGAAAGCACCCTTTAAAAGACCTGCGTCCTTAAAGAATATCAAGAAGATAAAACACATGGACGTGCACCAGTGGTCTGTAAACTCAGAATTAGTTTAGAGTTATATTTAGAGTGGGAATTGCTGCTGACTGTACTTTTGGGTACCCTGGAGAGAGAATGAACGTCCAGAGGGTGTGAGGGGAGACAACAGGCTAAATTGCCTAACTTAGAACGTGCACATAAATTGCCAGTTCAGAAAAAACCAACCACACCTTCTTTATTAGTAATTAGGAGTCACAACTCCATTTTTATATTTTTTTCAGACTTTACTTTTCATTTATACATAGTTTGCCTTTTAAATTTCTGACAAACACTCTAAGGTAATAACAGAATATCTACACCAGATTTTAGTGAACAGACCACATCGTGCTGAAAACATCTGTAGGTTGTACCAACTTGCAGCAAACAAGTCTGCCACACAGCATGCTGGGTTTCAACAAGGGAACAAGTGATGGACTTACAGAAACTGTTAGGACAGCAGACATAACACCGAATTCAAGGTGCTGGACACCTTACCAGCTCTTGGGGGCTGTCAATCACTGCAAGGGAAGCTCCGTAGTCAGAGCAGGACTCCTGACTGGAATTCCAATCTGCCATGGCTCCTGAGTGATAGTAACACTTCTTCTTGTAGTAGAGCCAGTCATCAGGGCACGGCTCCCACTGTGGTAATTTAGGTGAATCTTTTGTTCAAATGAAGAAATGAAGAGAATGTTACTTACTCATGTGTTTAAAATACAATTGTATACATGCTTACAAATTCTTGACCTGCTTCCTCCATCTTAAAAATATCCATGACTTGCACTGAATTCAGTAGGAGGTGGGTGAACGTAAGACAACTGAAGGATTGGGCTCGGTCGTAGTTTTTTCCAGTTATACCAGCTACGGTGGGTCCAGTAATCCCTGATTACGTGCTCAGACACCAGGCACATGCCAGCAAACAGACTCTGGCATGTGCAAGTGCAAAGCTTCAGCTACACCGGAGACACCACGGGTGAGAACGTCAGAGCAGAAGGCCATCTTTGACAAAGAGTGCAAACATAGACACTAGTTATCTACTGTGAAGCAGCTAAAATTTGACCCTAAACAGGTTCTGGTTCAGTGTACTCAGCTGTAAATATAACTCTATAGGCCAAAGCCAAGGCAAGTTAAGAAGTCAGTACTGTCTCCCTAACGCTACTTATGGCTCTGTCATTCCTCAGCATTTTGCCATGCTGTAGTACAAGGAAATCCTGCAGGCAATTTTAAAAAAAAAAGTAGTCAGTTTAATGCTACTGGAAACAACTGTCCAACGTCAATGCCTAACACATTTTTAGTTTTGCTTTCCTTTTCTGGATTCCTCTCTAACAGCAGCCATGACAGTGTGAGTGGGAGAGCTGAAAACCAGTGAAAATACCTCTTCCCCCTCAGCAATGACAAGACGGCGTAATGAAAGAGAAAAGCGCTGAACTTCTCTTCCCAGAGCTAGGCTTTCTGAAATAAACGCACTCACTCAGGGTAATCCACGATAAGAGTAAAATCACAGCAACAGCAATGACGATTCCTGTAAT